>NC_035440.2:37618071-37934382 GCF_002127325.2 Helianthus annuus | reverse complement strand
TGGGTGGTTGGGTTAGTGGTTAGTTGAAAAGGGCGAAAGGCGTAAAAAGCGTTGGTTTTCGTAAAACATTTTGTTTTTGTGACTTTTTATTTTTAATGAAGTATTTATTCAAACAAGCTTTTGTTTGAGGAGCTTTGTTTGTTTATTTCCAACTTCATCATCATAATTTTTTTTTCAAGAGTCACACGAAAACCAAGCTTTGTTACTAAAATAAGGGGTTGAAAATGAAAAAGGGATTTTGGTGGGTAAAAGGGTTTTGGGTTGAGAAATGAAAAGGTTTAGGCTCAAGGGGTTAACTAGGGGGAATTTTTGGGTAGGTGAAAAGAAAAAGAAAAATAAAAATAATGGTGTTGAAAGAAAAAGGGTTAGTCCTAATGCCTCCATCATTTACTTACTTGGGTTTAAGTTGGTAAGGACCGGGAATGAATTATCGTGGCAAGTTCTAGAGTCGTAAGAACCAGGCGGCTATTCACACAAGAAACGAAAAATGAGCATTTAGTGTAAAGATGTATATTTGTATGCTCTATAAAGGCTCAAAACTCACTTTTTGTGGTAATGGGTTTTTATGTGATCAAGTATATATAATCAAATTTTAACTAAGCTTGTCATGCCGTTTCATAATTTTCTTATGTTGGTTCTTTTTATCACGACGCTATTGGTTGTAAATTTGTAAAAATATAACCTTGTTAGAATTAGAATTCCCAACTTAAACTTAGACAAGTAAAAAAAAATTGAAAATTTATGAAAATAATTTGGGGTGATTAGCGGTTCCAATAGAGTTTTGTGTAAGGCTTGTTATTAGGACTTGCAAAATTCAAGGTTTAAGCATCCCCCACACTTAAATTACACATTGTCCTCAATGTGTCCCAAAAATAAGTTTTTAGGTTAATTGAATGTGTAAAATGGTGTTTAAAGCAAAATTTTATGTTACTGGCAGTCTGGACACGACCCCGTGGTGATCAAACACGGCCCCGTGTTCAGGTGCCAGTAACGAAAACTTACAGAAGGTGGACACGGGGGCATGTTGGCTGGGCACGACCCCATGTCTGGCAAAAATCTGCAGAAAAATAAACAAACAACAGGTCTGGGAGGTGGGCACGGGGGCGTGTCGGCTGGACACGACCCCGTGTGGACTGTCTGCAAGGCCGAAAAAACAGGTTTCTTTCTCCGGTTTTCTTGTCCCGGCTTTTATTAGTGCTAATGTTTAGCACTATAAGCCTCATTTGTACCTGTTTTATCAGTAAACACCACTCCAAGCAATATCGAACGTCCTAAATTATCAAGTTAATCATCCAAACCATAAAGTAAAAAGAAAAATAAAGCAGAAAATAAAAAGGAGTTAAGGAAAGTAAATTGTCTAACACTCGGCACGCAGGCCGTCAATTGTTTTGATAAAAAAAAGGACTTTAACCTGTGGGCTCACCATCAACCCACTCCTGCTCTTTCTTCACCCTCCTAGTCCATGTCCTCATCACTGTCATCACCTCCTTCCCCATGACCCACCATATATTCCCGGATGCTCCGATGTCGTCTTGGATATCGATGATGCTTCGTTCAATAGCTCCGACCCGGTGGTATGTGTTGTTGGCGAGGTTGTATGTGTTCCTGGTGCACATGAGGTTTTCCTTCAATAGATCATGTAAACTTTGAAGGTTAGGAAAACCACCTCCTTGGGAGGTGGATTGGCCCGGATCACCATGGGGTTGATATTGGTAGTGGGGAGGTGGAGCGTGAAGGACTAGGGCCTCCTGTGGGTTCCATGCATGGCCTTGCATCCTTTGAAAGCTCACTGATCCGTCTTTCGCCTCATAAATTAGGTTCATGGCGCGGAAAATGTGTATATCGACTCATCCCGACCATGGGCTTCTTTCAAAGGACCTAGGAATGCGTGTGAAGTGCTTGAAGAGGCGTACACCCATCCCCCATAGAAGATAGGGGTTGGTGCACGAGCAAGCCGGTTCAGATGCATGTTTCGAAGCAGGAGATACGGAACATCGAGGGGTCTTCGGTTGTGGATGCAGTGAAGGACTACCAAATCTCTTAACCCAACAACACCGCCACTGTCGTGCCTTTGACTAAGAGAGTAAGTGAGGAGCCTATGAATATAGCGATAAAGCGGGTCCCTCAGCTTAGTACTCTTTGTGCTGGTTGAGTTGTAGTATCCTTCACCAATCTGGGCCCATGCGGCTTGGCGTTTGTTTTCATCCAGATCTCGCAATCCCCCGGTGTTTTCTTCATTTCCCAAATCTTCCTCCGTATACAGTCCCACTATTGCCCCGAATTGTGCCATAGAGATCGAGTACCCACCACATCGAAATGCAACCCCCTCATTATCAAAAGGGTCACACCTTGAAGTGAAGGTGAAAGTACTGTAGAACTCCATAGTACATTGATGTACCGATCGAAGTCGAGTGGTCAAGGCAACCCTTAGTGGTCCTGTAACAAGGTTGTTGAACCGGTCAAGCTGGTTTACCATGGTTAATAGGTCCGTGCACGCTTGCCTTGGGTATTCCTCGGGTCTTGTTTGAAGTATCTCATATCTAGCCCTAGCATCGAGCTCACTTACGTTGAATCTTGTGAACTTCTACATCTGAAAGAATACACCAAAAGTTAGCACGAAACAATGAGATTTTCAGAAGAAACTGCAAACAGTGAGCTGGACATGGCCCCGTGCTCAGCGGGCACGACCCCGTGTCCAGGCGTCTGTTACTCAAAAACTTCATTTTTCGCCCCGGTCCCAAAAATCTGAAATTTTTGGTCAAGTAGTAGCGGTTTGTAACACCCCGAAAATATAAATTCTTATATTATAAAATTCAAAGAGTTAATAAACAAGAATTTACAAACTAGGAACTTAACCTAGTTAAATTCAAGTCTTGAAATAATTCACAATAGGATTAAAACACATAAACTTAAGAATAAAACAAAGTTGGGGGACTAAACTTGCCAAAGAATGAAAGTTAAATACTGAATTGTGACAAAACTCACCAAACACACCATTTTTGGTGTGTCTGGTCGATCAGGAGCAAGAAAGGGGCGACCCCCATCCTCCAAACCCTAAAATCCACAAATCCCTTAAATTGGAGGTGCAAATCCTATCCAAAACGAAATCCGAGCTTAGAATTGTGATCCTCATCGCAAGAGGATTAAGAGGTATGTAAAATTTGATGAGAATTCTCTACTTGAAATCCTCATTAATTTAAGCAATCTGAAATTTGTTGATGCATGATAGTAATTTAGTTAGATTAATGATGGTATAGTGTCTAGGAGTAAAACCTAGACAACTACATGTGAATTTATGCCCAAATTCAGGAAATTCCATGAATCCATGGAAGCTAGGTTATGGGTTTTATAAGATGATGATGAACACTAGGATTTTGAATGATAATTCTAGTATAAATTTCATTATAGGAGGTAATTCCTGTGATATTGATGCTAAGATGTGTGCAAGGTTTACTAATTAAAGTGAAATTGAGGTTTAATTGCAAGTCATGAACTTGGAGATGATGGTAGGAAAATCTGACCCGTTAGGTGTTTGTTGAAATGCCTAAGTGAGGGTTTTTATGCTAAATTTGATGAAAACGCAGATTTTGACCATGTCTCATAAATGATGTGATTATGGTCATGAAAAGAATTCTAAACAAGTTAAAAACTGAATTTACTAGGCAAAGAGTCCGGATCATCAAGCGGACAAGCCGGAGGGAATTCACGGGGAAAAGGCACGCTTTAAAGGTATGAAATTTATCGTTTCATTACATTATACTTATTGTTAAGTTTTATCTCATTATTCAAACACGGTGATCGAGAGTTACCTTTATGTCATGAACTCGACTAAAGTCTTAAACAAGTAATAAACATGGAAATTGGGTGTCCGTAAGGTGCCTTATTTAGTACCCAAACGGGTCAAAACAAGTTTTGTATATAACATGAAGTTAGACATCATTACATAAAGCATGGTTATAATTATTGTGTAAGTTGTAAGTTGGACGCGCTAAACTTGTTGCGAAGTTAAACTCTTCATACAGGAGTTAAGGATCTGAATTTGGTAAGCATGTCTAAGTTGTATAGCTGATAAACATGAATCTTGAACTGGCAGCTGATGCACGGCCATGCACCCAACTGCACGACCTTGCAGTCCCTACGACGTTGGGGGCACGGGCAGTGCACAAGCCAGTGCACTGGTTTACTAGGAAACGCACGACCGTGCGGATAGGTGCACGACCGTGCACCACCTCGCGTCGGACAGTTTCGCGTAGACAGTAACATAAGGCGTCGGGTAAAATTGGAAAATGCAAGGGGCGTCGGCGACGGCCCCTAGAATCGCCATTTTGCTGCAGAATCGTATTCGTCGTCCGAAAACGCTAAAACTTGCGTAACTTTTAAACCGTTTACCCGTTTAACCTCCCGTTTCTTCCTACTTGCTTGTAAATTCATAATTCTTGATTTCTCTAGGTGGTTTTAACACACCTTTTCATTTATTTCATTGGTCAAGGACCATAATGCTAACATTGGGTTAAAATGCTCAGTTTTTCAGGTTTTCTAGCAGAAGGGTGATGATCAAGTATATGCAACCGAACCGAACACTCTAACAAACGCTTCCGCACATGATCTTTAGTTTTAAAAACTATGTAAACAATTGTAGTTATCGTCTTAATTATGGTTTTGGACAAACAATACATGTATGTTGTGTCTAGTTTAACTTTTAAAATATTAAAAGTTTTTGTAAAATCTAAAATATTTGCTATAAAATGCATGTTCCTATGTCATTAATCTAGTACTATAAACTGGGTGTAACAAGTTAGTAATCAGAGCTCAAGGTTGTTAATAAGTGTTCGGTTCAAGCTTGATCAAGTACCCGGTAAGAATTATTGTGTAAGCAAGTTTTGATAAAATAGAAATAAATCACGAACAAATATGCATGGAAAAGAGTGTGTAAACACACTCAAACACAAGAAAAGCATGAAACAAGAACGATAAATCAAGAGTGTGTAAACACACTCAAACACAAGAAAAGCATGAAACAAGAACGATAGAATCAAGAGTGTGTAAACACACTCAAACATAAGAAAGGCATGAAACAAGAATGATTGAGTCAAGTCATGAACTTGATTAAATCAAAACAAGTAAAACATGTGTTACAAATGGAATGTTTAACGATATATGTAAACATTTCAGTATTAAAGATGGCGGATGGAGGTGATGATGATGCGGTGCCAAGAGTCACCGAACAAATGAGGATAGTGATTGCCGAAGAGGTTGGAAAGGCGATCGAAAACAGTTTGTCAAACTTCATTGATAAAATTCAAAACACGGTTTTATCAGTAGTAGAAGAGAGAATCAAGAAGCTAGAGGATAATTCGAATCTAGCAAAAGAAAAATCTGGAGGACGAAAGCCTTGTTCATACAAGGAATTCATGGCTTGTAAACCACCCATATATAATGGGGAGGTTGATCCAATTGTGTGCCAACGATGGATAGGCGATATCGAAGGAGTATTCAAGAGAACTCATTGCGATGAAAATGACTACGTAGCTTATGGTACGGGTCAATTAAGAGGTCAAGCAAAAGACTGGTGGGATAACAAAAAGAAGGAGATTGGAAGTGAAGCGGCTAAGACCATGACATGGGAGGAGTTTAAGACGCCGTTTCTTAAACACCATAGTCCCAAAGCGGTCATAAACAAGATCAAGGAAGAGTTCATGCAACTCAGACACAAAGGTGAATCCATAGACAAGATCACGGGGATGTTTATGGACAAGATGAAGTTCTGTGATGATTTGATAACGAATGAAGAGCAAAAGGTCTATTACTACCATAACATGCTAAGCGCGGAATATAGAGAGTTCATAACCCCTTCAAAGTACGAGACACTTACCGAGATCGTCAATGCTGCTCGGGAAAGGGAGATCGAACTGAAAAAGAGTATAGAACGGGGTGAACGAAGGGCACAAGATGTGAATCCAAGCCCTACCAAGAAAGCAAGAACGAATGAAACAGCGAAGAAATCAGACGCAAAAGGTAGTACACCAAGTTGCAAAATTTGTGGGAAGAATCATAAGGGTGAATGTCGCTTCAAAGATAAGCCTTGTCCCATATGTCGAAAAACAGGACACATGGCTATATCATGCCCGGAGAAAGTGACTGTTTGTTACAACTGTTACCGAACGGGCCACAAAAGATCGGAATGCCCGGAACTAGTTGGAAAGAAAGAAGGCCAAGACTCGAAAGGTGAAGCCTCGAAAGCAAAAGCAAGATCTTTCCAACTGACCGCTGCTGAAGCAAAGGTCGCACCTGACGTGGTCTCAGGTATATTCACTGTAAACTCTATTTCCGCACGTGTGTTATTTGATACGGGTGCGAATAAATCCTTTGTTTCATACGGGTTTATTCGGCATCCTTCATTTGTTCTAACAAAATTACCTATGCCTTTAGAAGTAGAGATAGGTAATAACAAAAGCTTTATTGTTTGCGATGTATGTGAAAACTGTAAAATGAACGTTGATGACGAGGAATACGCAATAGACCTGATTCCAATGTCGATGGGAGAATTCCAAGTGATAGTGGGAATGGACTGGTTATCCCGCCACCACGCGAAAGTGGTTTGTTTCCGAAAAGAAATAAAACTAACGTCTCCTAGCGGGAAGCCAGTTACGATATATGGTGAAAAAGGAGGTAACCCGGTGATATGCTCAATGCTAGAAGCCCATAAACTTATGAAACATGGATGCAAGGCTTATATGGTATACACAAGCGAAACAGAAAAAGAGCCCCTCAAAATTGGGGATGTACCGGTCGTGCGAGATTATGAAGACGTGTTCCCGGAAGAACTACCGGGGATACCGCCAGAACAGGAGGTAGAGTTCGGAATCGAGTTGATTCCGGGCGCGAAACCCGTGGCCAAGGCGCCATATCGACTTGCGCCGTCGGAATTACAAGAATTGATGTCTCAAATTCAAGAATTTCTCGACAAGGGATTTATCCGACCGAGTGTGTCTCCGTGGGGCGCACCAGTCTTATTCGTGAAAAAGAAGGATGGCCGTATGCGCATGTGTATCGATTACCGAGAGTTAAACAAACTCACGGTGAAGAATCGATACCCACTCCCAAAAATTGATGATTTGTTTGACCAACTACAAAGAGCAAGTTGGTTCTCCAAAATTGATCTCCAATCTGGTTATCACCAATTGAAAGTCAAGGAGGAAGACGTACCAAAGACGGCTTTTCATACACGGTACGGGCATTATGAGTTCCTTGTAATGCCCTTCGGATTGACAAATGCACCCGCGGCTTTCATGGACCTCATGAATCGGGTTTGCAAACCCATGCTAGATAAGTCGGTAATTGTATTTATCGATGACATTTTAGTATATTCAAAGAATGAAGCTGAGCACGTGTGTCATTTGCGGGAAGTATTAGACACACTCAGACGAGAAAAGTTGTATGCAAAATTCACAAAGTGTGCTTTCTGGTTACGAGAAGTACAGTTCCTTGGGCATCTCATTAGTGCTGATGGAGTACTAGTAGATCCGTCAAAGATAGAAGCTGTGTCGAAACGGAGCCCTCCAAGAAATCCCTCGGAAATCCGAAGCATTCTAGGGCTCGCGGGATACTATCGGAGATTCATACAAGACTTCTCCAAAATTGCCTTGCCATTGACCAAACTGACACGAAAGGTGGAAAAGTTCGTATGGGGTATCGAGCAAGAGGAAGCCTTCCAAATGCTCAAAGAAAAGTTGACCCACGCTCCAGTGTTAACACTACCGGAAGGGACTGATGACATGGTGGTTTACTCGGATGCTTCTCATTTGGGACTCGGGTGTGTTTTAATGCAACGAGGTAAGGTCATCGCCTATGCCTCGAGGCAATTGAAGATTCATGAAAATAAATATCCGGTTCACGACTTGGAATTAGCGGCGGTGGTGTTTGCCTTAAAAATATGGAGGCATTACTTGTACGGGGTAAAATTTACAATCTTTACCGACCTTAAAAGCTTGAAATATTTCTTCGATCATAAGGAATTAAACATGAGACAAAGGCGGTGGTTGGAAACGGTCAAAGATTTTGATTGTGAAATACATTACCACCCTGGGAAGGCCAATGTAGTGGCTGATGCACTGAGTCGCAAAGCCGATGATACCCCAATACGGGTACGATCCATGCAACTCATTGTGACTTTGAGCTTACTAGAACGAGTTCGAGAAGCACAAAATGAAGCTGTGAAGGTGGAAAATTGGAAAAAGGAAAGAATTATCGGCCAAGTTAAAGACCTAGAGATAGGCAGTCACGGCCTGAAGACTCGTTTCAATAGAATCTGGGTCCCTAACACGTGTGGGGTTAAAAAGCTTCTACTTGATGAAGCACACAAATCTCGTTATTCTATTCATCCGGGAGCAACCAAGATGTATAATGATTTGAAACAAAACTATTGGTGGCCCGGGATGAAACGAGACACCGCTAGATACGTGGAAAGGTGTTTGACATGCCTACAAGTCAAGGCGGAACACCAAACGCCATACGGTAAACTCCAACCATTGGAAATCCCCGTTTGGAAATGGGAACAAATCACCATGGATTTGTTGACCAAATTGCCCAAAACTAACCGTGGGTTCGATGCTATATGGGTAGTTGTAGACAGATTGACGAAAAGCGCTCATTTCATACCCATTCGTGAGACCTATACATCTGAGAAGATGTCGGAAGTGTACACTAATGAAATTATAGCACGGCACGGGGTACCGATATCTGTTGTGTCAGACAGAGATACTCGGTTTACTTCGAAATTTTGGCGTGAATTCCAAGAGCAAATGGGAACTAAGTTGTTCCTTAGCACTGCTTACCATCCACAAACGGATGGGCAGAGTGAAAGAACAATACAAACGTTGGGAGATATGTTGCGGGCTTGCATTATCGACTTCGGAGGCAGTTGGGATGTCCATCTACCTTTGGTCGAATTTGCATATAACAATAGCTATCACGCGAGTATTAAGATGGCCCCGTATGAGCTATTATATGGTAGAAAGTGTCGAACTCCAGTATGTTGGGGAGAAGTGGGTCCACGAGGGCTAGCACCTACTGATATAATCCGAACCACGAATGAGAAAATCGACATAGTTCGGACACACTTGAAAGCGGCTCAAGACCGGCAAAAGGCGTATGCGGATAAAAGAAATAGGCCAATTGAATTTCAGGTTGGCGACATGGTAATGCTAAAAGTTTCCCCATGGAAGGGCATTATTAGGTTCAGAAAAAGGGGAAAACTAAGCCCAAGATTTATTGGGCCATTTAGAATCACCGAGCGGGTTGGTAAGGTAGCTTATCGACTTGAATTACCCGAAGAGTTGAGTGGGATTCATAGCACATTCCACGTGTCACATCTCCGAAAATGTTTGGCAGACGAAACTGCTCATGTCCACTACGATGATATCGAGGTGGATAACAGCCTCAATTATGCAGTAAAACCAATTGCGATCTTAGATCGTAAAGAGAAAAGCTTGAGGAACAAGGTGATAAATCAAGTCAAGGTCAAATGGGAGCACAGAAAAGGGTCAGACACTACGTGGGAGTCCGAAGAGGAGATGCGACGTCTCCACCCTACATTATTTGGTACGTAATTCGGTTTTGGGGCCGAAACCCTTTTAAGGGGGGTGGACTTGTAACACCCCGAAAATATAAATTCTTATATTATAAAATTCAAAGAGTTAATAAACAAGAATTTACAAACTAGGAACTTAACCTAGTTAAATTCAAGTCTTGAAATAATTCACAATAGGATTAAAACACATAAACTTAAGAATAAAACAAAGTTGGGGGACTAAACTTGCCAAAGAATGAAAGTTAAATACTGAATTGTGACAAAACTCACCAAACACACCATTTTTGGTGTGTCTGGTCGATCAGGAGCAAGAAAGGGGCCACCCCCATCCTCCAAACCCTAAAATCCACAAATCCCTTAAATTGGAGGTGCAAATCCTATCCAAAACGAAATCCGAGCTTAGAATTGTGATCCTCATCGCAAGAGGATTAAGAGGTATGTAAAATTTGATGAGAATTCTCTACTTGAAATCTTCATGAATTTAAGCAATCTGAAATTTGTTGATGCATGATAGTAATTTAGTTAGATTAATGATGGTATAGTGTCTAGGAGTAAAACCTAGACAACTACATGTGAATTTATGCCCAAATTCAGGAAATTCCATGAATCCTTGGAAGCTAGGTTATGGGTTTTATAAGGTGATGATGAACACTAGGATTTTGAATGATAATTCTAGTATAAATTTCATTATAGGAGGTAATTCCTGTGATATTGATGCTAAGATGTGTGCAAGGTTTACTAATTAAAGTGAAATTGAGGTTTAATTGCAAGTCATGAACTTGGAGATGATGGTAGGAAAATCTGACCCGTTAGGTGTTTGTTGAAATGCCTAAGTGAGGGTTTTTATGCTAAATTTGATGAAAACGCAGATTTTGACCATGTCTCATAAATGATGTGATTATGGTCATGAAAAGAATTCTAAACAAGTTAAAAACTGAATTTACTAGGCAAAGAGTCCGGATCATCAAGCGGACAAGCCGGAGGGAATTCACGGGGAAAAGGCGCGCTTTAAAGGTATGAAATTTATCGTTTCATTACATTATACTTATTGTTAAGTTTTATCTCATTATTCAAACACGATGATCGAGAGTTACCTTTATGTCATGAACTCGACTAAAGTCTTAAACAAGTAATAAACATGGAAATTGGGTGTCCGTAAGGTGCCTTATTTAGTACCCAAACGGGTCAAAACAAGTTTTGTATATAACATGAAGTTAGACATCATTACATAAAGCATGGTTATAATTATTGTGTAAGTTGTAAGTTGGACGCGCTAAACTTGTTGCGAAGTTAAACTCTTCATACAGGAGTTAAGGATCTGAATTTGGTAAGCATGTCTAAGTTGTATAGTTGATAAACATGAATCTTGAACTGCCAGCTGATGCACGGCCATGCACCCAACTGCACGACCTTGCAGTCCCTACGACGTTGGGGGCACGGGCAGTGCACAAGCCAGTGCACTGGTTTACTAGGAAACGCACGACCGTGCGGATAGGTGCACGACCGTGCACCACCTTGCGTCAGACAGTTTCACGTAGACAGTAACATAAGGCGTCGGGTAAAATTGGAAAATGCAAGGGGCGTCGGCGACGGCCATAGGGGCGTCGGCGACGGCCCCTAGAATCGCCATTTTGCTGCAGAATCGTATTCGTCGTCCGAAAACGCTAAAACTTGCGTAACTTTTAAACCGTTTACCCGTTTAACCTCCTGTTTCTTCCTACTTGCTTGTAAATTCATAATTCTTGATTTCTCTAGGTGGTTTTAACACACCTTTTCATTTATTTCATTGGTCAAGGACCATAATGCTAACATTGGGTTAAAATGCTCAGTTTTTCAGGTTTTCTAGCAGAAGGGTGATGATCAAGTATATGAAACCGAACCGAACACTCTAACAAACGCTTCCGCACATGATCTTTAGTTTTAAAAACTATGTAAACAATTGTAGTTATCGTCTTAATTATGGTTTTGGACAAACAATACATGTATGTTGTGTCTAGTTTAACTTTTAAAATATTAAAAGTTTTTGTAAAATCTAAAATATTTGCTATAAAATGCATGTTCCTATGTCATTAATCTAGTACTATAAACTGGGTGTAACACGGTTTCCCCCGAAAATGAAACCCCAAGTGCCTTTTTTCTCAAAACAAACCGTTTACCCCTTCAATTTTATCTTTTTTGGTTCAAAAACAAGGGTTTGAGGTTTTTGTGAGAAATTAGGCAAATCTATCAACAATACAAGTGTATTTACTTCCCATTATACTAATCTAAACTAATGTTATCAATTTCTTTCAAAAATTTAAGGTTCGAACCGGATGAACGTCAAGAACCCTAGATTTTTCCCCAAATTTTTTATGTTTTAACTACATGCAAGTAACTAATCTAACTACTAATGATGATAGAATCATACCTTGATGTTGTTAGAGCTGGAGGTAACGTCGAAAATCTGCAGAAAATCGCTTCGGACCAGAGCTTTTTCGGGGAAACGGGGCGTGTGGAATGATGTAACTGTTGTAAAAAGAGGGTTTTATCCCGACAGTCGCGCAGACACGGCCCCGTGTCCAGCGGACACGGCTCCGTGCCGAGCGGACACGGCTCCGTGCCGAGCGAAGTTTTTTTTTTGTGCTCGTGTGAGTGCCTGTTTTTTCTCAAAAACATGGTTAGAAGACTTACCGGTTTCGATGTATACTCACTTGTTCGTAACATACCAGGTATGATGTGGGTGCCTCTTTTTATTCCTCGACCGTTTGAAATGAGATCTCTTCTTCCTCATCCTCAATGGATCCTTGATAGAGCTTTAGCCGTTGGCCATTGACTTTGAATGGAATTCCATTTCGAGATTTAATTTCTACTGCACCGTGAGGAAAAATATGGGTGATGGAAAAAGGTCCTGACCACCTAGATTTTAGTTTTCCCGGAAATAATCGAAGTCGTGAATTAAACAATAGAACTTGGTCTCCTACTCGAAATTCATTAGGCTTAATGTATTTGTCGTGTAAATTTTTCATTCTTTCCTTATAAATTTCTGAGTTAGAGTATGCATAATTCCTTAGTTCGTCTAATTCATGTATTTGATAAAATCGATTTTTACCTGCAATTTCTAAATCTAGGTTTACATTTTTTTATTGCCCAGTAGGCTTTGTGAGCTATTTCTACTGGCAAATGACAACTTTTTCCATAGACGAGCTTATACGGGGTTGTGCCTATAGTTGTTTTATAAGCAGTCCGAAAGGCTCATAAAGCATCATCTAGTTTATCAGCCCATTCCTTTTTATTTAATCCTACGGTTTTTTCAAGTATTCGCTTTAAACCTCTGTTAGTCACTTCGGCTTGTCCGTTTGTTTGAGGGTGATATGCTGTTGAGACCCGGTGATAGACCCCATATCTTGTTAAGATTTTTTCGAGTTGGTGATTGCAAAAATGGGTACCTCTATCACTTATTAATGCTTTGGGTGTTCCGAAACGAGAGAATAATTTTTTCAGAAATCTTACCACTACTCTTCCATCGTTTGTTGGAAGAGCTTCGGCCTCGGCCCATTTAGACAAGTAATCAACTGCCACAAGTATATATTTGTTTCCTTTTGACGGTGAGAAGGGTCCCATGAAATCGAGTCCCCACACATCAAAAATTTCACAAACGAGAATACCATTTTGAGGCATTTCGTTTTTTGAAGAAATATTACCTGATCTTTGGCAAGCATCACATGCCTTTACAAGATTTTGCGCATCTTTGTAAATGATCGGCCAATAAAATCCTGAATCAAATACCTTTCGTGCGGTATTAGTGGCACCATGATGTCCCCCATATAGACCTTCATGACAATGGTGGAGAATTCTTCGTGCTTCGCTGCCATGTACGCACCTTCGGATGAGTTGGTCAGCACACATTTTGAAAAGATAGGGGTCTTCCCAAAAGTAATGCTTCACATTGGCAAAGAACTTCTTTCTTTGGTGATGTGGCCATCCTTTGGTGACTATACCGCTAGCTAAGTAGTTAGCGTAGTCGGCATACCATGGTTCTTGTCTACTTTCCCCCATTTCCAGGGATTCTGTTGGAAATTTTTCATTGATTTGCTCGTCCCTGGTAGCTTCCAAAGCTGGGTCTTCTAGGTGTGAAAGATGATCTGCCGCAGTGTTTTCTGCTCCTCTTTTGTCTTTGATTTCAATATCAAATTCTTGGAGGAGTAGAATCCACCTGATCAAACGTGGTTTGGCGTCTTGTTTCTTGAAAAGGTATCGGATAGCTGCATGATCTGTATAGACTACAGTTTTAGAAAGAACAAGGTAAGAACGAAATTTATCAAAGGCAAACACCACGGCTAGTAATTCTTTTTCAGTAGTTGTGTAATTTTCTTGTGCATCATTAAGTGTTTTACTAGCATAATAAATTAGGTGGAAATGCTTTTCTCTTCTCTGTCCCAAGACTGCTCCAACAGCAAAGTCACTTGCATCACACATGATTTCGAAAGGTAGTTTCCAATCGGGCGCTATCATGATAGGTGCATTGACTAGCATTTCCTTGAGGGTTAGAAATGCTTGATTGCAATCCTTGTCAAAGATGAAAGGCGCATCTTTTTCAAGTAATTTCGTTAGAGGTCTTTGTTGATACACTTTGTGTGGACGCGACTCGGCTCGGTTCGACTCGGCTCGGTTCGACTTGGTTTCGACACGGTTAGGTCCGGTTCAAGCCCGACGTCACGACATTCCTCCGTCGTGCACCCCAGAGTTCGACACGCGAAGCACGGATAGCCGCGGCCTTTCCTGCCAACGCATCACCATGACATCACCTTAGTGATGTCATGATGATGTCATTATTTTGTCTTATGTGGAAATTGTGAATTTGTAAAGCAAATGACGAAACACTTTTGTGTTTCGTCACCTTTGTAGTGGGCATAGCCCTGTTTCGTCGCCTGTTGGGCTTCTTCAGGCCCAATCTTTGGCCCAAAGGTGTTTCGTCGAGTGCTTTTCTGTTTCGTCATGTTCTGTGTCTGTTTTAGTATAAATAGCTCTCATAGTTTCTGTGTGAAACTTGGACGAGTGACGAGAGCCGAGACTTTGAGAGAGAGTCTTTAAACATTGTTTGTCTATGTTTCTGGTTGTACTCATCCCTAATCAATAGATATTGAATCTTTTGGTTACGCGTGTGTTTTACACTTTGTTTGGTTTGCACCGCCACGGGGATTCCGCACCCGTTACCGTGTTTGTGATAAACAAGGATAGGTTTACGTTATCGATCCACCGGAAAAACGGGACCTACAATTGGTATCAACTGGTATCAGAGCTTTGGCTCTAATCCTTGTTTAAAACCAAACAAGTTTCGGTTTTTATCAAGTTTGTTCTTGAAAAGTTCATATTTTTTTTTTGGGAAAAAGTGGCAAAAATCTGTTAGATCTTGGTTGTTTTGCTCAAAAGTTTTATCAAAAACCTTGTTAAGTTGATTGTTTACGTGTTAAACCGGGTTTTAGTAATAATTTTAAGCGAATTCGGGTTTCAGAAAATTGTTCGGTGACCGGAATACTCATATCTTCATCATGTTCTTGAGTAATATTCAAAATGTTCTTCAATCTATCATCTTTTTGATCTTTTGTGGTGACTGTACGAGTTGTTACTCATTTAAAAAATATATATCTGTTTTTGAAAATTGTGTTTCAAAGCATGGTGGTTGTTTGAGTTGGTAAGATAACGTGTGAAGTTTGAGAATTGTGTATTGTGTCAGTAAATTGAAAAATCTCACCAATCTCACCAACTCTGAAACCTTATCCATTCCGTTTCGTCGACCAAAACAACACGGTTTCGTCGTCCAGTCGTTTCTGTTTCGTCGTTCAGTTTCGTCGATCAATATTCACATTTGTTCGTCGAGTCATTAATTGAAAAGTGTGCATGAATATGTTGACTAGTTAAAGAAGTTGCTTGCCATTTTTTTTGTCTAAATCATTGAATTGGTCCAATAGATTTTGAGAGTTCAATATTCTTGTCGGCAATTTTAATTGAAAACATCACCAAGTCACATGATTCAATTAAATTGAGAAGTGATAGATTCCATCATTCACGTGATTCATATATAAAGGTCCAATAGGATTTTAGTTTTCAACTGTTAGACGTGTGATTCTTTAATTATTTGAAACATATAGTGTGATAGTTTGTAGAAATTTAATGATTTGCATGTGAAAGCTTAAAGTGTATACATATGATAAAGTAAAAAAGCTGACCGATTGTTCAAGCATATTTGTCCTACAAGTTGTCTTATAGTGTCATCGATCATTTAATTCACAAAGTTTCGTCAACATTTATTAAGTTTTTGTCAAAATACATTCTGATTGGGCCGATTTTTTTTTCAGCCGGGCCGACATTTCTTATTTTTTTATCAAAACGGTCCAATCAAGTTTAAGTATATCAAAAAGGAATTGAGTTTCGTCGCTGATTAAATAAAATTCCAATTTCGTCGCTCACTTCAACTTATCAGTTTCATCGTATCAAACAAATTTTTCTGTTTCGTCGCAAGTGATTTATAAGAACTGTTTCGTCGATTAGCACACATATCTGTTTCGTCGACCAGAGATAAGAATCCAGTTTCGTCGTGATACTTGTTCAGTTTTTAAACAGAAGTGTTGCAAAACTTATTTAACTGTCTGTTTCAAGTGTGTGACCAGGTTTTCACTTACATACATCAAATATGAGCTGCACGAGTCCATGGGATTGGAGTACGGACTCACAACCAGTTCAAAAACCGACTTCGATGGCCGAATATTTAGCGAGTACCATACCTCGACAACATCAGTCAATAAGTGCAAGTCAATGGGCATTGGTGTCGAATCAAAATCAGAGCATTCAAAGTCTATTGCTCAGTGAGAGTGAGACGGGTAGCAACAATCTGCCGCCAAAGTTAAATCACATGAACGACTATCCATCATGGAAGGGTCGTTTCCACACATACGTTCAAGGGCAAAGCAGCGAACTTTGGACATGTTTCATTAATGAATGCAACCCTGTCCTCGAAGTAGCAGCATCAACTTCAGCGGGTTTTACTAATATGCCTGAAAACGACAAAAAGGCATATGATCTGGAGAAGAAGGCGTATGTTATTCTCACTCAAGCACTTCACAAAGACATCTACCATCAATTCTCTTATTATAAGACCACGAAAAGCTTATGGGACGCATTGGTAGCGAGAGGAGAAGGAAATGCAGCTTCTAGAAGGACACGCCATGATTTATTGAAGAAAGAGTTTGAATCATTTTGATTCTTGGATAATGAAACTCTCAATGATATGACTTCTCGTTTTTATCATTTGATTAGTGAAATGTGTTCTTATAATGTTGCTGCAACTCATCAGGAAATGATTGCACGGTTTGCTGATGCTCTACCTCCTAAGTGGAGTCCATTCATTGAACTTCTAAAGCATACGGGCGCTATGGATACAGCCAATGGCACCCACTATGAATTCATTCAGAAGTTGGAGCACAATAACGAAGAGGAAATCCGAAAAGCTAAAATGATTGCACCTCCTCAAAACACAGAAATGTATTTGCCTGGTTTTGGTCCTTCAGCTAGTTCCATTCAGCAACCGAAGCTTCAAACGGCGTTTGTGTCCAACACAAGCTCATCTCCGTTTCCACAGTTCAATCAAGCCCAACCACAGTGGAATCAAAGTGCTTATATGTCGCAATCCATACCCCAACTACAAGCCCAACAACAACAAGCACATTATATCAACAATCCTTCACTCCAAAACACCAACACTGTCAGAGTTGATACTTCCAATCTTTCAAAAGTCGGTGTAGAAGTTGCTAAGGAACATTTGGAACTTCTCAACACAATGTTCAGTTCATATTGTGGATTGGTGGCAGGTCACATTGGAAACATCAATACGACCAATGAAGATTATCAGCAGATAGACCGTGATGAAATGGAGTTAATGGATATCAAGTGGGCGTTTGCAAGTGCTGTTAGACGGGCAAAGGATTTCATGGCTCGAACAGGAAGAACTTCATTGGAAGGCAAGAATGATACGAAGTACGGGTTTGATAACAATGCGGTTACTTGTTTCTATTGTGGCGAAAGGGGACACTTCAAATGTGAGTGCATTCGGCCAAGCAGACAAGGCAACCAGAATCCATTCAGAAATCAGACAAGTACTTCCAATGCCAATCAAGATAACCGTGGAAAAGGGATAGTAGCGGTGAACAACAACCAGAACCAGTCTGTACCTTCAAACACCAACAGAGCATTAGTTGTTCAAGCTGATGAAGGATGTAATTGGTTTGTACAATTCGGAGATGGTCATCAAGGAGGTGGAACTGCTTGCTATGCAAAAATAATCAACCACATCAAGCATGTTCACAAAGAAGAATTTGCTGAAAGCGATGATAGCTCGGGTTATAGCGGGAGTTCAGATGAAGAAGGCTCGAATGCTGGAGATCCTAATTCTAAAGATGGATCTTTTTCTTGTCAAACTGCCTTTATGGCAAATGTCTCAGCCTCTACGAGTCAGGTAAAATCTGAAACTCCTAGGATATGTAGTGATTGTGCTGATATGAAACTTAAATGTGCTGATTTGAAACGTGAATCTGAAACGGTTCATAGTCACAATCAGAGTTTGGTTGTTGAACTGTCAAAGTGCAAAGAGGCAAATATGGCTTTAGTTTGAAATGAAAAGGAATTTAAATCTGTAATTGAAACCTTAAAGAAAAGTGTTTCCGAAGTGAACAAAGTTGTTTATCATAAACAAGTTAGTATTAACGATTACATTAACATTGTTGAGGAAACCAAAAGGGGACTAGCCATTGTCAAATGCGAGCATGATGCTATCAAGCAAAAATTGGAGAGTTATTCTAACTCCCGATTTGTGCTCGATCACATAATTGACGTTCAACAACTGAAAGGGAACGTGAAAGGCGTAGGGTATAAGGCGTGTCCACCCCCTTTGAGACACAACTATACCAAAATGCCCGATGAAGAGGATATGCCTCGGTATGAACCCACTGTGCCTCTTGATTATGAGGAAGTTACTACTGGCCTAGGGTTCAAACCAGACAATTCATCGGAGGGCTCATCTGATAACAAAGAAAAGTCATCATGTGCTTTAAATCAAAGTCCTCCAACCATTGAGGACTATGATTCTTCAGATGATGAGTCAGATGTAAGTGACCAGGATGAATCACTTGATGAGACGAAAGGAGTAGAAATTCCAATTGAGAATCATATTCTGTGTGATCCTCCTACTCCTACTGTGCAACCTGTTGCCAAGCAAGTGATAGATCCTGTCAAGAATGTCAAGGATGACAAAGAATGTGTGTTTGCTGTTAAGAGCAATAATGTGTTGTATACTTTGGTCGGTGATGCTAAAATTTATTCGGACAATGATTTTCCAATTAAAAATGTCAATCCATCTTTGATTGATAAATTTTTTGAAGACAACACGAATAAATTTTTGGGAAAGACCATCCCCGGAGTTGTGGTAACACAATGTGATCCAATTCCAAAAGCTGAAATCAGGAAACAATTCGGAAATCAAAAATCACCGACAAAGCAACAACCTATTGCTGCTAAGGGCAAACAACCAGTTCAACGAGCTCAAAGGCCTAACGTTTCTCAATCAAAATCTGAAACAAAAGGAGCTCGTTATTAGAAGAAAAACAGTAATGTCAAATTTGTAGCATCAAAGGGTACGGATAAAATTGAGACTTTTGAAAACAAATCAAACACCGATTTTGTACAACAAGTCAAGATTTTGAAACGTAATAGCGATAACAATTACACCCAACACACAAACGGGTGTGATGAAAGAGCAAGTACCTCAGGTTCTACAGGTTCGACATCTGCTAGTCGATCAAATTCTCCTAAGTTTGTTGAAAGGAGAACGTGTTTTAAATGTGGGAAGTTTGGGCACATCATTAAAGACTGCACAAACTCGCCCAAACCAAATTTTGTTGAGAAAGCACCACCTGAAAAGGTTCACCCTCAACGTCGTCCCGTTTCACCAAAACATGATAAAAGAACTGTTAAGGAACAAGAAACAAAACACCGACGTTAGAACATCAAAGCTGTTGAAAAGGCTTTAAAATTTGAAGTCAAAACGGTTAAAAGGAAACCTAGTTTGTCACAACCATTAAAGCTAGAAACTGTACATAATACACAATCTGGTAAACAAAAACAAACTTGGAAACCTAAGATGGGTGAAAGTTCAGGGGGAGGTGCTGTGTTTGAAAACCTTCAAGAAATTGAAATTACATTTCTTGATTCTCAGGGGCAACCCAAGTCTATGAAGGCTTGGGTCCCCCTCTCCAACTAATCTCTGAGTGAGTGTGTAGGATGTTCCAGGAGGAACTTTCGATAGTCGTAAGATTGTTGATAGTGGAGCGTCCTTGCACAAGATAGGCGACAGAAGAAATTGTTGCCTTTGATGGAGAGAAAATGAAAAGGGAAACAGAGTTGTCTGTTGAAAGAAATTGAAAAGCTTCGACAAAATGCAAATCATTCCAAAGTTCGATTGTTAATGGCTTTGATCGGGTCCTCGGGATAGATTCAATCAAAATGTACGCACCTGCAGCACGTCTGAAGTTCACAATCAACAAAATGAATGTGTAGTGTACATTTCTTCACGGTGTGAATGAAGAAAATGTGTTCGTTGAACAAACCAACCAAGTGTGCGGATGCCTTGGCATGGATTGAACAACCGCACACTACTTTTGAAAGAGAAAGACAAAGACCTTCGCTGGTGCAATGTGGAAGACCAGCCGGACCCGGAGGTTTCTGATCTTGTTGCTGTGTAGAGCTATCTCGGATTAAGTGAAGTAGCTAACAAAGAATCGACTTTGAAGTCCACACCGGATGGATATCCAGTTTGGGAGAGCACTCAGGTTCCTTGCAATGCATGAAACAGTTGAAGGATACGGTTTTAAATTTCTAATCTCTCCTATACTTGTCGATATTTAAGCTGCTTTATGAATTATTATCATCTCGTACAGCACTTGTAACAACTGTCACTAAAATCAATAATTAGGACGATAATTAGTCAATAAGAAAACCCTAATTGAGACACCCAAGTAATTCTGCATTAGCCCTAAAATTTTCAGAACAATCGGAATCAGGATCAGGGCCCCTAAAACTCAAGGGGGCAAACCCTAGTTGAATAATTATCTAAATTATATGTTGCTTAAAGCTGATTGGCCAAAATAGTTGATTCATGCAAGCTAGTCCCGAGCCTAGGCAGCCTATAATTAGACTGCTTAGCTTACGGACCGTAAGGGATCAGGCATACGGTCCGTAAGGGAGTCCCAAAAATTAGTATAAATAGCCGACCTTGGGACTTGAACAATGAAATGAAAACGACGTAAGAATTCTGTCTGTACGTCGAGTTAGCAGAGAATAATCGCAATAAAACACACACGAATCACGAGGTGCTGCCGCAATCAGGGTAATAACTCGATCGCTATTACGATTCAACGTCCGATCGATTATAACTATCCAACGATTGTTTGAGTGCTGCTCAAATTGAGCTGATACTTTGTTATTCATTGTGATTTCGACTTGAATGTTTGAGTGCTGTTCGAATCGGACTATGCTCTGTCATTTCGTTGTGAATCCATTGAATTATTAAGTATTGCACTTATTAATTGTTGTGAGGGTTTAATCTCGTGAATTGACGTAACTGCTGAATTAGTTACTAACCCGTTTGTGTGTACATTGTTAATTAAATTAGGTTAATCACAGGCAAATCAGTAAGGCTTAAACTCTGCTCGTAAAATCTGCAATGTGAGTCATTCTCTTTTTATCAACTGTTTTACAAAACTCCAAGTTATTTTCAAAGTTATAATTACAGGGATTAAGTCTATGTAATCACCAAGTTACAGCCGGTATGTGGGGTTTTGTATACATTACTTATTTCCCGTCACACTTGGACAACGAGTTAGCCAAGGGGTGATCTGACCACAGTCACAGACACCATTTGGACAACGAGATAGCCAATGGTAGTCGAGTGACAAGTACTGTGGGTAGTTGGTTTGATATCAGAAACATTGTAATTCCCCTTAATACTGTAAATTATAACAAGTGTGTCGTTTTAATAAACTGAATGATTCACTCAGTATTTCCCTGCTGACAAAACCTTTTTCAAACATGTTTCAGGTGATCTGTTGTGAGCAAGGAAAAGTGTCGTGGAGCACTCTCAGCTTAGAAAAGTGGCTCAATGTAAATAAATAAAAGGAACATGTTTTGAAAAATAAAGATTTCCCTGAGAAATCACATTATTGTAAAATACGGGAATTTATCCCTACATTATGAAACGGGCAGTTTAAATTATTGAAAGATCCTGTTTTAAAAGTCTTCCGCTGTCGCCTAAATTAAATACCACGGGATTTCTGTCTCGCGGCTCCTGAAACGGGTCAAACCGGGTAGGGGGCCGTGACAGAAATAAGGTGGTATCAGAGCCACTGTTTTAAGCTTACTGATTAAGCTCACTGTTCTAATTGATTTAATCCTATTACAATTAGGAAAAATTTTATTTGTCATTCTGTGAATATATGTGCATTAACTTATTAATTGTTGAAATTACAGTATGGGTAAACAAAAGATTTCTGCTATCTACCGCAAGTTAGATAATACACCTAAAGAACAGGGAACCTCTTCCTCCAAATCTCCCATCGAGTTAGGGGAAGGAATCTTTGTTCGTAAGGCAAATTATGAAAATCCACTTACACCGGAGAAAAGGAATTTGATTATTAGGAAGGGTCAAGAGAAAAAGAAACCTCAAACCAAGAGAGTGAGGTTTAACCCAGAGATTCAGGAAATTAGCAATAATCCACCAGGGGAAAATAACCTAGATGAAAAATGGGCAAATCTGTATCTGCTCGCTACCGTAGCAGAAAATGCAAATCTTTAAACTCTAAGTCTAGAAATAAGTACTTCCCAGTAAATAAATAAATAAATCTGAGTGTGTTCTGTTTGCTATTATGTTGTACAAATTGGTGTGCAATAAAAATGTTTATTTATTAAACTTTGTTCCAAAGTTTTAACTTAGCATTTTTGTGCATTTTGCATATATGCTACACAGCATGAGTGAGCTATCCGAGGCATTTCAGAACCTCAACCTCTATCCTGTGCCAATTGAAGTCTCCCACAACTTCACTGGTTACATTGCTGACATAGAGGAACCTCTTGAATTCCAAGCTCCACCGCTGGAAAAAGCAAAACCTAAAAAGAGGAGAAGATATGTAGGGTGGCGAAAAGTGCGCAGAAGGAAACCTGCAACTAGG
The DNA here is from genome assembly GCF_002127325.2 of Helianthus annuus. Classification (NCBI taxonomy): domain Eukaryota; kingdom Viridiplantae; phylum Streptophyta; class Magnoliopsida; order Asterales; family Asteraceae; genus Helianthus; species Helianthus annuus. The sequence goes on along the minus strand of NC_035440.2, from coordinate 37,911,543 downwards.
AGACTCCCTAAAATAGAAAATCCTGTAAGTGTGAGCAAGAGAAAGGAAATAGAAACCGGAGAAAGTTCCAAACCAGTAGGGACAGAAATAGGGATAGACCTAAAGCAAAAGGAAATAGAGATCGGAGAAAGCTCTAAATAGCCTGAGGAGATCACATTCCAGGACGAAATAGACCGTCTACTGGCCAATTGTGATGTCATAGAGCCTGTCAACAATAATCTCTTCTCTTACCCTGCTACAGCCCAATTCCCAATAAACCTAGAACCCGTAATTCCAGACCCACTAGTTCACACACGACCATTAGGCCAAATGGAAGAATGGTGGACCAATGACTGGCAATTCCAGAATATAGTCAATAGTCCCTATAGTTTTCTCCCACAATTTGATCCAGAACCTGTCCCCAATCCGCCAATGAGCTATGAAAACCTGGCTGAACTTCATCAGTTTGGTGAAGAACTGATAGGCACTGGGAATAGGATCAGGGAAATTGGGGAGCAAATTTAATCCCTAAACAACTGTAGTTAGTGGTAGTAGGGTATCGAACTCAGGGAGTATGTGGAAAATGTGTTGATTGTGTAGCTTTGTATTTATACTAAAATTAAACTAAATTGCAGAAAATTAAAATGCAAGATTGTGGATTGTTGTTTTGGAAAACTAGATTAAGAACTAATTCAAATCAAAGTTGGTTGTAAACAATTAGGAGAAAACAGTGATCACCCTAGGTTTCAGTTTCTTCGAACAGTTGTGTGCAATTTCACTAGAAAGAGTTACATAGACATAACTCGTGTATGTGTGATTGAAGTGAAAAAAGGGAACAAAGTACTCGGATTAGATAATGCGAGGTTGTTTCCCGATGACCTATTAACCAATAACCAACCCTAACCCTTCCCGTGATATCTCGGTTGCCAACGGCACCAAGAACGTACGATCGAGACTAGAAATTGTAATATAGATTAACACGCTACAATCAATCAAACATACACCATGACATTCAAGCAACACAAGATATCATTCTAGAAATGCAGAAATTTAACACACAAAAGTCTTAGAAACATTCACCTAAGATGATCACCGAAGAGTTTAGCCGGACATGGCTCGGTGAATCATCATCAACATTAATCTAGTGTTCATACGAATTAAAAACACAAACCGAATGTTTAGAATTGTTCACAAAGCAAGCCAATACTCCAAATTCGCCTCCCAAGTCTCCAAGAACCGTCAATGATGAGATAATACCAAAAGACACCCAAAAAACGAGTATATTGTGGCAGTTACACATTTCACGTTCAGGCACCACCGTAAATTACGGCTCCACCGTAATTTACGGTGGTCATCAAAGTGTTACGGTGAGTCAAGCCTGATTTACGGTGCAAGAATCAACCAAAATCATGTCTACCGTAAATTACGGTAGGACCGTAATTTACGGTACTCAGCAGCCTTGTCTCCTTTGTTTCGTCTTGTGTTCTTCTCTCGACCCGTTTTCCACCAAAGCATTCATGAGCTACCTTTTATCCATCTCTTATCTCCTAATTCGCACCTGAAACATAAGCATCGTAGTTATCTAATCCAAGATAATTACACGGCTGAATGGAGGATTATTTCATGTTTTAACATACTTAAGGGTTGTCCAAAGGACCACCCGTCACATCCCCACACTTAACCGTTGCTTGTCCCAAGCAACTCATCAACATAGCTTCGAAACAAGTGATCAAATCAAACCAAACAAATCATGCAATTTCTTTACCAACCCCTTTTTAATGCCCAAGCAATGCACCCCTCACAAATTCTCTCCTCTCGGCTACAAGTGGAAACTAGCAAAGATAAGCTAGACACACACACTAGGCAAACGGGTGGTTGCGCAATCATAAGCTTGTACCGGAATCAACTATCCTCCTATAACGGGTCAAACATGAATGCAAATCAAAGGGGCTTAAAGGTTGTAACGTGGCTAGGTGTATGGGTAGGAAATGGAATATATATGAGTAGCGAAAATTCGACCCGGTCTTTTTATTACAACTACCAAAAACAACTAACAATGCATACTACTATATACAAGACAATGAAACCTTTTTTTTTTTTTTTTTTTTTTTTTTTTTTCAACAATACGATAATACACTAACCATGACTATTTCAAACTCATAAACTACTAATTATATCACTAATGCTATAAGACCGGGTCAAATTTGGGTACATTTTCAAGTAAGTAGCTAGGGGAAACAAATGATAGGCTTTAGGCACAAAATTGGGCAACTAAATGACCAAACCCCCGCCCCTCTCACTACCATGCTCATATATATAACTTATGAGGTCCAACCCCCCAAATCCCACACTCACTCACACAACCGACGAGGCTACCTAGTGCCCTTATCCTTTCTACATTCATGTCTAACAAAGGATTCAAATTGCATTCAAGCACAAGTTCTAACGCACCCCCACCCGTAGCCACTCTCATCAAAGATTATTTATATACACGTGTGGCTACAACTCTTACCAAGAATGAAAAGGGTAATAAGGGTTGCCGGTGTATTGACTTGGGGATAAATTGGGGCGACAAGATTTCACATTGTTTTGCTCGGCTTAAAATTTTTTCAAAAAATCTTCAAAAAAATTCCCCCCATCCCCACACTTGGGATACATTGTCCCCAATGTATGGCTTGGGAGGTTTTGATCACTACTTCAATCAACATCCACAAAAAGCTTCTCATCTCAAACCCCAAATTTCTTTTTTTTTTGTATTTTTTTTTTCTCATTTTATATTTGTTTTTTTTTTTTATGTTTTTCATTTTAACACAACACCACCAACCAACCAAACCCAACAATCAATCATATGATCAATCACCACCCATCCTCCCACCATAATCAACATAACCAACAAATATATACAAACTATACACGAGAGAGAATACCACCTGATCAATAATAACGCGGTCCTGGGGGCCCAAAAATAGACGACATCATATCGCTCCATTCTCCAAACCCGAACGAGCCGCTACTGCTTCCCTCTTGTTGTTGTGGTCCCTCTTGCCGTCTTGGATCAAGCCACTGAGAATGGTGGAGTTGTGGAGTCGGATACGAAACGCTGCCATCATACGGTGGCAATGAGGCATAATCCACATGTTGTGGATCCTCAACCACCGGCCTTCCGGCATGCCAATCCGCATGCATCCGCCTCATCTGATCATCGTGATATCGGTTATTCATTTCCACCTCCTGCGAATATGCGTGGGTCCGGTGCCATAATTCATTGCGGTCGAAGCTATGTTTAAGCGCCCGCTCAATACTAGCGCTATTCCGCGTGCCTTGATCAAATAACGACCTCTCCGAACCCGACCAAGTATCAAAGATGGCCGCCGGCGGCCGTTGGCTCTCGATCACCTCCTGCATTGAACCACTATAAGCCCACCCCGGCTCATATGGTTGCTGCGCATAGTCGTAAAATGTGCCACCATGACCACCATGAAAAGCCCCAAAACCAACATTTGCACCACCCGTTGGCTCGTCTGCGTAATCATCATCCCCACTCGGAATTAACTCTTCATCGCTTTCAGGTTCATCCGGTTCTCCCGGTAACAACTCCCTTGCACCTAATTTCAACGCCCTCCACCGTTGACCCTCCGATTTCAGCTTGTGATAACGTTCAGACGAAGTGTATGTCCAAACGTTTCCCAACCTATCCAAAGTAAAAGGCAAGTGCCTTTTCGTTAAACCGCGGTCTTCAGATGTGAGTGCCTTCTGCTGTTTCATTAAGCCCGTTATGATGCGGCAGTACGGGACAATGTCTCTCCCGTATTTGTTCCGGCATATCCACAAATGGTGCATAATCAGGTAGCGTATTGGAAACCGTGGGGACCCGTGCATCAATGAATACAGAACAGGTATCTCTGGAAACCTCACCTGTTCTTTATCCCCTCTCCTTGGGATGACATTAAGTAAACAGATCGTATGCAAGAGCTTGGCTTCTATCTTCAGATTTTTTCGGTATAACACGCCACCATACCTACCGGGCAAAAACAAATCCGCCAACATACTGTTCCATGTCACGTGCTTCTCGGGTTTGAGCAATAAATCATCAAGCGTGGGAATCATGTACTCCCTAGTTGGAAGGCTATCATATTTTCCCAACTTCTTCAACGTATCGAATGACATTTCAACTGGTACCCCATGTACCGTCCCAACCAACTTCATTTGTGATGGCCTGTGGAAGTTGTGACATTTAAGCGTTGCCATCCACTCCTGAATCTCAGTCAAAAACAAATTGCTCTTATCCTTATCCCAACACTTGAGTGCTCCTTCCCAACCCAAAGCACGGAACTTGTCATACACCCCGAACTGGCCCAACTGAGGCTCATCAACATCTCTTTCACAGATGAATGCGGCCGCTTTATTCTTTAACTTGTTCATGCAGTCGTTATACAGAGTTGGCTGCCAAATTTCGGGTTGGTCATCCAACGACCCCGAATTCCACACCGGTTTATCTCTTGGGTCTAACTGCATCTCTTCTTCTTCCTCGCTTTCGCTTTCACTAACCCTACCCAGATATTGCCTCTTCTTCGATGGCTGCTCCTTCTCCTTGCCCTTGCCTCTTGACGAAGACGAACTTGAACCCGGCTTTTCCTTTGTCTTTGCCATTTCTACACACATGAAGAAACAACAAAACAACACAAAAATTAGCATTCTCTCCACAAATCATCCCCACACTTGCTTGTTGCCATGGTTGTAGATTTTAGTGAACCCAAAATATATCAAGAATTTTCAAAAATTGGGCATGGTGTCTCTACAATGTAGAACATCCCAAAAGTTCACTACTTTAACCATATTTCCTACATCTACAACCATCAACCATGTTCAATAACAATTTCATACTCATATCCTAGCAACAAACAAGTGGGCAAGAACATATAACCTAAATCACCTTGTTTTTCACAATGCATCTCCATAATATAGTAAAATAAGTGTTCATACCTTGTTTCAAGATGAGAGGATGCTTGTGAAACTAAAAATCCAAAAACCCCCAAATTATCTCAACCTAGGGTTTCAAACTTCGACCCCAAAACCACGTTTTCTCTGAAATTCCTCCTCACAATCACGAAGCTCGTGAAAATTTAGCCAATTTAGACCAAAACTCCACTTGATTTGGGCAAAGATTGAGGATTTTATGAAGAGAAGAAGGTGGAAGAAGAACTATGAAGTTTGTGGGGTCTTTGGAGAAGAAGAAGTGGAAAGGTGAAGAATGAATGAGTGGTTAGGGTATAATGCACGTGAATATGATTGTTTATTTTCGGGTTTTTTATATATATATATATTTTTTTTTATAAACACGGAACTGAACCGACGGAAACACATTTGCTGCGTACCGTAATTTACGGTCTCACCGTAAATTACGGTGAGACCTGGATGACAAAAATGCACCGTAATTCAGGCTGTTTCCACCGTAAACCTCACCCAATTTTTTCACCACCGTAAATTACGGCATTACCGTAATTTACGGTAAACTCTGGGCTTCCCTTTTCACCGTAAAACAGGAGGTTTTCACCATAAAATTCAAAAAATTTTTAACAACCACCGTAAATTACGGCTCCACCGTAATTTACGGTGGACACTGGGCATGTCCATTTTGGTAAAACTTTGAAGTTTATGTGACTAATTTTTTTAGATTTTTAAAATTTTTCGATTTTTTTATGTTTTTTTAATTATTTCAAAAACTTGGAAAATCACCCTACCCCCTCAAAAATCCCGTGTTGTCCTCAACACGATGTAAGAGCAATTCGCGACCCGAACTTCCCCACACTTGTTTCGAACACGGACTTCGAGGAACTATGGCAATTATGCACTATACAAACAAAACAAAACACAACTACTATGTACACTATCACCAAACCTGGGCCTCTTACGATTGTTCCTCCTCAACCGGGCGTAAGATGTAGCCCGCTTTGTCAAGCTCCAAGTTATTGATGTCATTTCCTTCCAAGTATGGCTTCAAGCGGTGACCGTTCACCGTTTGTTGTTTCAACGTTTGCTCGTCTTGGATATCCACATCACCAAATTGCCCAACTCGTCGAATAACATACGGACCCATCCATTTACTTTTAAGCTTGCCCGCAAACATTTTCAACCGAGAGTTGTACAACCAAACCTTCTGACCCACTTCGAACGTTTTCTTGCGTAACTTCGCATCATGTACTTTCTTTAGCTTATCCTTATAAGCCGATGCGCATTCGTACGCCTCATCTCGAATTTCTTCTATCTCGCTCAATTGTAATTTCCGCAACTTACCCGCCTCGTCGTAATCCGCATTAACTGTCTTGATCGCCCAATGCGCCCGATGTGCCAACTCCATAGGCAAATGACAACCCTTACCATACACCATCCGGTAAGGTGTTGTGCCAATCAGAGTCTTGTAGGCCGTACGGTACGCCCACAAAGCATCATCCAACTTGCTCGACCAATCCTTTCGGTCCGTTCTTACCGTTTTCATAAGGATCTCCTTGATTTGCCGATTGGACACTTCGACTTGTCCACTCGTTTGTGGATGGTAAGGTGTGGCGACTCGGTGATTCACACTATATCTCTTCAACAACTTTCCAAAATTGAAATTTTTAAAATGTGAACCACCATCACTTATTATCACCCGAGGTACACCGAAACGAGAAAAAATGTTGGATTGCACAAACTTACATACAACGGAATGATCGTTGGTCCTTGTGGCAATAGCTTCAATCCATTTCGACACATAATCAACCGCAACCAATATGTATAAAAACCCATTTGAGTTTGGGAAAGGACCCATGAAGTCTATTCCCCAAACATCAAATACCTCCACTACCAAAATTGGTTGCAACGGCATTTCATCACGTTTCGAAATGCTTCCCATTCTTTGACAATTGATGCAATTTCGGGCATACTCACGAGCATCCTTGAAAATCGTGGGCCAATAAAACCCACTCGATAACACCCGATAGCCTGTCTTATTCCCACTAAAATGGCCCCCACATGCGGATGAATGAGCATGGGTCAATATCTCTAAAACTTCAGTTTCGGGAACACATCTTCTTATCACTTGATCAGCCCCGATTTTGAACAAGTCGGGTTCGTCCCATATATATTGCTTCACTTGACTAGAAAACTGTTGTCGTCTCTTCTTAGTCCAATGATTTGGAATCGCACCCTTGGCCAAATAGTTAACATAATGAGCATACCAAGGGGCAACATAAGTAGAAACGGCCAACAATTGTTCATCGGGGAACCGTTCATTGATTTCACTTGCATCATCTACACCTTCCAACGGGATTCAGGACAAATGACCGCGACAACATTCTCACATCCCTTTTTGTCTCGGATCTCAAGATCAAACTCTTGTAACAATAAGACCCACCGAATCAACCGCGGCTTTGCATCCTTTTTCTCCATCAAGTACCGAACCGCACTATGATCCGAGTAAACTACTACCTTGCTTCCCCAAATATACGAGCGAAACTTATCCAAAGCATACACCACCGCTAGTAACTCCTTCTCGGTTGTGGTGTAATTAAGTTGCGCTTCGGATAAAGTTTTGCTTGCATAGTAAATAACCACCGGCTTCTTGTCAACCCGTTGACCCAAAACTGCACCAATAGTGGTATCGCTTGCATCACACATTATCTCGAACGGCTTTGACCAATCAGGTGGTTGCAAGATAGGCGCCTTGACCAAATGTTCCTTCAAAACAGTAAACGCTTGCATACATTCATTAGTAAAGTCAAACGGGACATCTTTTAATAACAAATTGCATAAGGGTTTGGTGATAACACTAAAACCCTTAATGAAACGTCGATAAAAACCCGCGTGTCCCAAGAATGACCGTACACCCTTAACATTTTTAGGAGGTGGCAATGATGAAATTACCCGTATCTTTGCCTTATCCACCTCCATCCCCCTTTCCGAAATCACATGTCCCAACACAATGCCCTCTTGCACCATGAAGTGACTTTTCTCCCAACTTAGCACCAAATTTTTCTCAACGCACCTTTTTAAAACCTTTTGCAATTCGTTGAGGCAAGCATCAAAAGTAGTGCCAAAAATGGAAAAATCATCCATGAACACTTCGAGCGACTCTCCAACCATGTCCGAGAAAATACTCATCATACATCGTTGAAAAGTTGCCGGAGCATTACACAACCCAAACGGCATTCGCCTAAAGGCAAAGGTGCCGTATGGGCATGTGAAGGTGGTCTTGTGTTGGTCATCCGGGTGTATGGCAATTTGATTATAACCCGAATACCCATCTAAGAAGCAATAATATTTTTGACCCGACAATTTTTCAATAATTTGGTCAATAAAAGGTAGCGGGAAATGGTCCTTAGAAGTGGCGGCATTCAGTTTTCGGTAGTCAATACACACCCGCCATCCGGTAACCGGTCGGGTGGCAATTTGTTCACCACTTTCGTCCTTGACTACTTGAATGCCGGCCTTCTTAGGCACAACTTGGGTGGGACTCACCCAAGCACTATCCGAAATCGGATAGATGATTCCCGCATCCAACCATTTAATTACCTCCTTTTTTACTACCTCCCTTAGGTTCGGGTTCAACCGCCTTTGAGCTTCTCGTGTCGGTTTGGCATCCTCGGTTGTGATAATTTTGTGCATGACGATAGATGGACTAATTCCTTTAAGATCGGCAATCGTCCATCCAATAGCACCCTTGTTTGCTTTTAACACCTCCATCAAGGCTTGCTCTTGTGCCACTTCCAAATTAGAGGCAATAATGACCGGCAAAGTATCATTATCCCCTAAAAATACATACTTCAAGTGGCCGGGCAAGTCCTTGAGCTCTAACTTTGGTGGTTCCTCCAACGATGGTTTTGTATCCGAATCGATTTCCACCGGTAGACCCTCGAATTGATGGGTCCATGGTGGTCTACCTTCTTTCATCGCCATAACATCTTGTGCCTCCTCTTCAACCCGTAGTGCATAAGCATGTACCTGTTCAGAAAAGTCACACAGGCAAATATCCAAACCATCCTCCTCATACTCATGCGGGTTGCATCCATCTACTATGTCTGCCATAAAACACTCATCAACACCGTTAGCATTAGAATTGTTAGTAAAAACATTCAAACGCATTTTTCGATTTCCGAATGCCATATCAACCGTACCAAATCTACAATCGATAATAGCATGTGCGGTGCTTAAAAATGGCCGACCCAAAATTATGTTCTGTTGTTGTTTAGGGTCCGCCGATGAGTAGTCCAAAACCAAAAAGTCCACCGGGTAGTAAAACTCATCAATTTTAACAATAACATTTTGAACCATACCCCGGGGCAACTTATGAGACAAATCGGCCAAAACAACCGTCGTCTCCACCCTTGCTAATGGACCAAAGTCATATTGGTCGTATAATCCCCCCGGTAAAATGCTAACTCCGGCTCCAAGATCTAGCAATGCCTTAGCCATTTGAAAATTACCAACTTGTACATTAATCAATGGCGTGCCTGGATCTTGGAGCTTAGGAGGAAGCTCCCCATTCAACACCGCACTCACTTGCCCGGTCAAATCTACCCGCTTAGGCACTTTTTTCTTGTTTTGCCTCTTTTGTGTGCATAATTCTTTTAAGAATTTTGCATAAGCGGGAACTTGTTTTATTGCATCAAGAAGTGGGAGATTTATTTTAACTTGTTTAAACATATCCCACATTTCCTCTTTTTGAGGACCCCTTGACACAATAACATTTTTCTTTCCCGGGTCAAGTAAAGCCGATGGGAATGGCACTTGACTCAGTTCACCCTCAATCTTTTCACATTCATTCTTTTCACTTTCACCCAACCCCGGTTTTTTAATAGTTATTTCTTTTGGTTTAACCGGTGAAAGTTCATCATCACTTTCCATTCCCGTGATGTCCTCAACCACCCCCTCGACCAATTCGGGTGACAAATTGGCCTTAAACTCTTTACCACTTCTTAACACACTAACATGGTTAATATTAACATTACTTCGTGACGAACCATGTGAAGGGTTTACCTTTGTGTCGCTTGGAAGTTGACCCTTACCTTTCTTTAGTTCCGCCACATCGGTTGCTAATTGCCCCATTTGAGTCGTTAGTGACTGGATGCTTTTATCGCGAACCTCATCTTTTTGCATCCGCACTTCATCAAGTTGATTTCGCTTTTGCATTTCCAATTGCATGCTTTTAAGCATCTCCATCACCTCATTTCCACCCGAAGATCCCCTTTGATCTTGACCCGTTTGGTATTGTTTTTGATACCCTTGGTTATTTCCGCCCCGGTACCCACCTTGGTTATTATAAGATGGCCGTGAACCAAAATTACCTTGGCTACCTTGAAAATTTGGGTTCGCTTGATTTGACGGGTTTCCATATCTAAAATTCGGGTGATTCCTCAACCCGGGGTGGTAGGTATTAGAATTCATGTTGTTGTAGTTCCTACCACCTCCTCCTTGGCCTTGACCTTGGACCGCATGAACTTCCTCATATTGCCCTTCCAACATTCCTTGGCAATTTTCAGCCGCGTGACCTATTTCATTACACAAAGCACACACATCATAAATTTGATTAGTAGTTTGAACATTACCTTCATCTATGGCATGCACTTGTGGTCGGTTAGTTGTCGGTCGGGCTCTCCTCGAAGCTTGGGCTTTCCTTTTTGATGTAGTTGCCATACTCTCCAAAAACTCCCAATCTTCATTCTCATAATTCGTTCCAAATGTCCCTCCGGTGATAGACATTAAATCCCGTGCATCTTCGGCACTTAACCCCTCATGAAAAGCGTTCATTAACTCCCATAACTCAATCCCATGATGAGGGCAGTTTTTAATCATCATGTTAAAACGCTCAAACGCCTCATGGAACATCTCACCTTGTTGTTGTTGAAAGCTTCTCAACCCCTTCCGCGCATCATTAGTCTTTTGGGCGGTATAGAATTCATCCAAAAAGGTTTGTTGCATCTCCCCCCATGTATATATTGATGCCGAAGGCAAAGTGTAGAACCACTTCTTTGCCTTATCCTCCAAAGAAAACTGAAATAAGACTAACTTGACTTCATCGGCCGAAAAACCTTGACTCCCAAAAGTGTTGCAAATTGAGTCATAGGCCTCTAGATGGAAATACGGCTCCTCCGTTGCTAACCCTTTATACTTCGGTAAACTTTGCAACGAGTTTGTTCTTACTTCAAAAGTTCTCCCTTGGTTGTTGTGAGGGATAACCACCGGTGAGGGGTTTTGAGTAATGATTGGCCTGAAATGTGCCTCTATTCCCCTTGCTTGTTCCCTAAGATGTCTTCGTGGCACACCATACCTACCTCTCGGAATAATCGGCCCATTCGGTCTTGGTACTTGCCCTTGTGGTGCGATCGGTTGTTGAAACTGTTGTGGTCGCATCGGTGGGCGCTGAGGCGGTCTTTGAAATGGTTGTTGGTGTACATGTTGTGGCCGGACCTGTTGCAATGGAATCGGTTGTGGCATTGGTGGCCCTTGTGGTCTTGGCCGAATGTGTTGTGGTATAAGTTGTTGATGTTGCATTCCACCAACACTCGTCATCCCTTGAGATTGACTTTGAACATACCCAAAATCCCCTTGATCACCATAATCTCCATAACCGTACCCATCATCTTCATACCCCTCAAAGTCTTCGAATCCCTCATCATAACCACCCCCTTGAATTCCTGAAGTTTGCCCAAATGGAATGTTTGAATACTGAAAACCCGATTGTTGTGGTCTAAAGGATGGGGTAGTATGCACAATAGTTGAATTGGGTGCAATTGTGAAGGTAGATGATGATTGACCCGTAGTTGGGGGAAAGAAGTGAGATAATGGTGGGATTGTGGTGGATGGATCGTAAGTGATGGTAGGCTCATTTTGAGTGGTGATTGGTTGAGTGGAATTGGTTGGTGTAACTCCAGCGGTGGTATTAGGTAATGTAGTGTTTGGTGATGGTTGGGTGGAAGTAGGTATAAAGGATGAGGTTGTTTGACTGGTTGTAAGTGGAATCTGAGAATCAGCCATGATGTTTCTCGGTGTAATGGGTGAAGTAGGTGAACCAATGATTTTGTTTTCTCTCACTAAAACTCGGTTTTGTCGTAGCGTTCTTTCAATTTCCGGATCAAACGATAGCGGTGATGACCTGTGAGAGCCTCTAGTATGCATACACCTCAAGTACCTGCACACTAAACACAACCAGCGTAAACCCGAAAATAACAAACAAAACTATTAAACTAACACACGTTGCGCACTACTCCCCGGCAACGGCGCCAAAATTTGACGTGATGTCGTGGGTCACGCAAATTTAATCCCTAAACAACTGTAGTTAGTGGTAGTAGGGTATCGAACTCAGGGAGTATGTGGAAAATGTGTTGATTGTGTAGCTTTGTATTTATACTAAAATTAAACTAAATTGCAGAAAATTAAAATGCAAGATTGTGGATTGTTGTTTTGGAAAACTAGATTAAGAACTAATTCAAATCAAAGTTGGTTGTAAACAATTAGGAGAAAACAGTGATCACCCTAGGTTTCAGTTTCTTCGAACAGTTGTGTGCAATTTCACTAGAAAGAGTTACATAGACATAACTCGTGTATGTGTGATTGAAGTGATAAAAGGGAACAAAGTACTCGGATTAGATAATGCGAGGTTGTTTCCCGATGACCTATTAACCAATAACCAACCCTAACCCTTCCCGTGATATCTCGGTTGCCAACGGCACCAAGAACGTACGATCGAGACTAGAAATTGTAATATAGATTAACACGCTACAATCAATCAAACATACACCATGACATTCAAGCAACACAAGATATCATTCTAGAAATGCAGAAATTTAACACACAAAAGTCTTAGAAACATTCACCTAAGATGATCACCGAAGAGTTTAGCCGGACATGGCTCGGTGAATCATCATCAACATTAATCTAGTGTTCATACGAATTAAAAACACAAACCGAATGTTTAGAATTGTTCACAAAGCAAGCCAATACTCCAAATTCGCCTCCCAAGTCTCCAAGAACCGTCAATGATGAGATAATACCAAAAGACACCCAAAAAACGAGTATATTGTGGCAGTTACACATTTCACGTTCAGGCACCACCGTAAATTACGGCTCCACCGTAATTTACGGTGGTCATCAAAGTGTTACGGTGAGTCAAGCCTGATTTACGGTGCAAGAATCAACCAAAATCATGTCTACCGTAAATTACGGTAGGACCGTAATTTACGGTACTCAGCAGCCTTGTCTCCTTTGTTTCGTCTTGTGTTCTTCTCTCGACCCGTTTTCCACCAAAGCATTCATGAGCTACCTTTTATCCATCTCTTATCTCCTAATTCGCACCTGAAACATAAGCATCGTAGTTATCTAATCCTAGATAATTACACGGCTGAATGGAGGATTATTTCATGTTTTAACATACTTAAGGGTTGTCCAAAGGACCACCCGTCAACTGGCAATTCCAGAATATAGTCAATAGTCCCTATAGTTTTCTCCCACAATTTGATCCAGAACCTGTCCCCAATCCGCCAATGAGCTATGAAAACCTGGCTGAACTTCATCAGTTTGGTGAAGAACTGATAGGCACTGGGAATAGGATCAGGGAAATTGGGGAGCAGATTTCCTGGAAGTATGACGAAAGGGAACGTCACTACTGAACTGCCAGTAATCCAAGAATAATGGGAAGGGTTTGGAAAAGTTTGTTTGTATTATAACTAATACAGTAAAACTTACTCTGTAAAATGGGCAATAAAACAATGTAAGATAAAAGGTGTGTATTGAAGCAGGTATAATCTATAAAACAAAACAGAAGTCGAGAAAATCGACCATTTTGGTTATAAATATGTGTTGTGAGGATTTATGTGTTTATGTGTAATTGCTTTATTATATTTAACTAGCAATTATTTGACACTAATAAATTACACTTATACCAATTATCAGATGGAAAACGCTAGTAATGAACCAGTTAATGAAGAGAATCAATCTGAGCAAAATCAGGAAAACCAATACATGACTAGAGAAGATATTGAAAATATCATCACTCAAGGGATAGCCAATGCTATTCCAAAAATCATGGCTGCTGCTAGGAAACCTATTGAATCCCAACAAATCATTCCTAGTAAACGTACTCAGGAAGATAATTTTAGCCATAGTGTAAATGGAGGCGGCAATCATGATAACAATCCGCAACAGGCCCCACTCCCTAAGAAAATGAAAGCTGCAACGCCTGGTTGCACCTACAAGGAATTTCTTGCCTGTAAACCAGCAGAATTTGCAGGTAATGAAGGGGCAACTGCAACACTGCGATGGTTAGAGAAAACCGAAGCAGTAATTGCAATAAGTAAATGTGATGAAGAAGATCAAGTGATGTATGCATCAAATCTGTTCAAAGAAAGGGCGCTAGAATGGTGGAACACAGTACTACAAGCAAAAGGAAGAAGAGTGGCCTATGCGATGAATTGGGAAGAATTTAAGAGTCTTGTCGAAAGAAAATTCTGTCCCGAATACGAAAAGGAACAAATGGCAAACAAGTTCTTGAGTCATCGTATGATAGGCGTCGACTGTCGGGGATATACTTCGACATTCTTCGAATATGCGAGAGTGGTACCTAACCTGGCTTCGCCAGAACCAGTACTCATTTCCCGTTATATTTGGGGATTAATCGGAGAAATCCGTAACATCGTTAAAGCTGCGAGACCACGCACTATTGACGATGCTGTAGAGTTAGCTAACACCTTAACCGATGAACTGGTACGCACAAGAGAAGAAGATCGAAAGAAAGAATTGGCTCAAAAGATTACCCAAGGATTTCGTATGGGTAATAATAACCGCTTCAAAAGAAGAGGAACAGGGCAATCCTCATCACCTCCTGTCTGCAGAAATTGCAATAAGAAACACTATGAGCAATGCAATATAGTTTGCAACTTTTGCAAGGCAAGAGGACATCGTGAGGAGGATTGTAGGAAAAAAACCAGAATTTGCTATAACTGCGGAGAAACAGGGCATATTAAACCCGACTGCCCTAAGCTAGTCAAAACCGCAGATAATAAAGGCAAACAAGCTGAAGGGACAACCAAGAAAAATGCTCGCGCATTCCAGCTGACCACTCAAGAAGCCGAACTCATTCCAGATGTGATAGCGGGTACGTTCTTAATGCATAACGTCTATGCAAAAGTATTATTTGACTCTGGTGCAAACCAAAGTTTTATTAATACTGCATTCTGCCAAGCTCTTAACCTACCTTTAACTACCCTTAGCCAGATTTTTACAGTCGAAACGGCAGATGGAAATTCTGTCAACATAGACAAAGTTTTGCAAGAAGGAAAGATAGAACTATTAGGCCATAAGTTTTCTGCAAACCTGTTACCTATGAATTTAGCCGGATTCGATGTAGTATTAGGAATGGATTGGTTAGTCGCCAACCATGCTCGAATCCTGTGTGATAAGAATTCCGCAGAAATCCGTACCCCCACAGGAGAAGTAATCTTAATTACAGGAAATAGACCTCGGAAGCCACTGAAGTTCATTTCAGTAATGAAATTGGCTAGTTATTCAAGGAAACAAGAAATGGTGTATATGATTTCTGTAATCATTAACACTAAAAGTAAGGAACTCCAGGACATCCCTATAGTTTCAGAATACCCAGATGTCTTTCCAGAAGAATTACATGGGTTACCACCGGATAGGGAAGTAGAGTTTAGAATTCATCTAATTCCAGGTACTACACCAATAGCTAAGGCACCTTATCGATTAGCACCTACTGAAATGCTAGAATTGAAAAAGCAGTTAGATGAATTACTAAGCAAAGGATTTATACAACCTAGTTCATCCCCTTGGGGTGCACCAGTGTTGTTTGTGAAAAAGAAAGATGGGTCAATGAGAATGTGTATCGATTATAGGGAATTGAATAAGGTTACAATTAAGAATCGATACCCACTACCTAGGATTGATGATCTTTTCGATCATTTACAAGGAGCTAGGTATTTCTCTAAGATAGACTTAAGATCCGGATACCACCAGTTGAAAGTGCAAGAGGAGGACATACCTAAAACTGCTTTCAGAACTAGGTATGGTCATTATGAGTTTACAGTCATGCCCTTCGGATTAACAAATGCTCCAGCCGCATTTATGGACATGATGAATAGAATCTGTAAACCATACTTGGATAAATTTGTAATCGTGTTCATTGACGATATACTCATTTATTCCAAAAGTCAGGAAGAACATTGTGAGCACCTGCATGCACTCTTAACTTTATTAAGAAAAGAAAAGCTTTATGCCAAATTCTCGAAGTGTGAATTCTGGCTGCAAAAAGTACAATTTTTAGGTCATATGGTGAATCACGAAGGAATTCACGTAGATCCTGCTAAAATAGAAGCAATTACTAATTGGAAGATTCCACGAACGGCTATGGAAGTTCGAAGTTTTCTAGGATTAGCTGGATACTATAGACGATTTATTAAAGACTTCTCTAAGATAGCTGTACCTTTGACTAAGCTAACTTGTAAGGCAGTTAAGTTTGAATGGGGACCTAGACAAGAGGAAGCTTTTAGGATTCTAAAGCACAAATTGACGAACGCTCCAATTTTAGCTTTACCCGAAGGAACCGAAGATTTTGAAGTATACTGTGATGCTTCAAAATTAGGATATGGATGTGTGTTGATGCAACACAAAAAGGTAATTGCGTATGCCTCTAGACAGTTGAAAAAGCACGGGGAAAATTATACAACTCATGACCTAGAGTTAGGAGCCATAATTTTTGCCCTTAAGATTTAGAGACATTATCTGTACGGAAGTAAATTTACTATCTATACAGATCATAAAAGTTTAAGGTATATATTTGGGCAAAAAGAGCTAAATATGAGGCAAAGAAGGTGGATGGAAATCCTAAGTGATTACGAATGTGATATTCAATATCACGAAGGAAGGGCAAACGTAGTAGCAGATGCCTTAAGTCGTAAGTATCATGAAAAGCAAAAACGAGTCCGTGCTCTTAGGTTAAATCTACAATTAGATTTAATGGAACAATTGAAGAAAGTTCAGGGAACGGCAATCAAGGACGATGCCGAAGGAATGAAAGGTTACCTAAAGGAACTAGAACAAGGAAAAGATGGAATATGGAGATTCCACAAGAAACGAATTTGGGTACCTAAGCAAGGAGAATTAAGAAATAAAATTTTAGAAGAAGCACATAAATCTAGGTATACTGTACATCCAGGAAACAAAAAGATGTACCAAGATTTAAGAAATAATTTCTGGTGGATAGGAATGAAAAAGGACATAGCTGAATATGTAACCAAGTGTCTTACCTGTTCGCAAGTTAAGGCCGAACACCAGAAACCTTCAGGACTACTACAACAGTTAGAAATGCCTGTATGGAAATGGGAACTCATAACAATGGACTTTGTTACTAAGTTACCCAAAACCAGAAAAGGTAATGATACTATTTGGGTAATTGTGGATCGATTAACCAAATCAGCTCATTTTCTACCAATGAAGGAAACCTTTAGCATGGAAAGGTTAGCCAAGTTGTATGTAGATGAAGTAGTATCCTTACATGGAGTCCCACTCTCCATTGTATCGGATAGAGATAGTCGTTTCACTTCCCGTTTCTGGACAAGTTTCCAGGAGGCAATGGGAACTCGACTCAATTTAAGTACTGCATATCGTCCTCAAACGGACGGACAAAGTGAAAGGACGATACAAACAATGGAAGACATGCTCCGAGCATGTGTAATTGACTTTGGTGGTAATTGGGATAACCATTTATCATTAATTGAATTCTCCTATAACAATAGTTATCATTCAAGCATCGAAGCTGCACCATTCGAAGCACTGTATGGACGCAAGTGCAGAACTCCCGTTTGTTGGGCAGAAATAGGAGAAAGTCAATTATCAGGACCAGAGATTGTGCAAGAAACCACTGACAAAATAACACAAATCAAGGAAACACTGAAAACTGCTAGAGATCGTCGGAAGAGTTATGCATACAATCGCCGCAAGCCATTAGAATTTCAGGTAGGAGACAAAGTACTTTTGAAAGTTTCTCCTTGGAAAGGAGTGGTACGATTCGGTAAGAAAGGAAAACTGAGTCCAAGATATGTTGGACCATTCCCCGTGATCCAACGAATATGACCAGTAGCTTATCGTTTACAACTACCAGAAGAATTAGCTGGAGTACACGATGTGTTTCATGTATCCAATCTCAAGAAATGTCTATCAGACGAATCCCTGGTAGTACCTCTTCAAGATATAGAGGTGAATGAAAAACTGAAATTCGTAGAAAAACCCCTACAAATAGAAGACCGGAAGATTAAGTTTCTCAAACATAAACAACTAGTGCTAGTGAAAGTCAAATGGGAATCCAGGAGAGGACCAGAGTACACTTAGGAACTGGAATCAGAAATGAAGCGAAAGTACCCTCATCTATTTCAGTAAATCTCGAGGACGAGATTTTTCTTAAGGTGAGGAGGATGTAACAACTGTCACTAAAATCAATAATTAGGACGATAATTAGTCAATAAGAAAACCCTAATTGAGACACCCAAGTAATTCTGCATTAGCCCTAAAATTTTCAGAACAATCGGAATCAGGATCAGGGCCCCTAAAACTCAAGGGGGGCAAACCCTAGTTGAATAATTATCTAAATTATACGTTGCTTAAAGCTGATTGGCCAAAATAGTTGATTCATGCAAGCTAGTCCCGAGCCTAGGCAGCCTATAATTAGACTGCTTAGCTTACGGACTGTAAGGGATCAGGCATACGGTCCGTAAGGGAGTCCCAAAAATTAGTATAAATAGCCGACCTTGGGACTTGAACAATGAAATGAAAACGACGTAAGAATTCTGTCTGTACGTCGAGTTAGCAGAGAATAATCGCAATAAAACACACACGAATCACGAGGTGCAGCCGCAATCAGGGTAATAACTCGATCGCTATTACGATTCAACGTCCGATCGATTATAACTATCCAACGATTGTTTGAGTGCTGCTCAAATTGAGCTGATACTTTGTTATTCATTGTGATTTCATCTTGAATGTTTGAGTGCTGTTCGAATCGGACTATGCTCTATCATTTCGTTGTGAATCCATTGAATTATTAAGTATTGCACTTATTAATTGTTGTGAGGGTTTAATCTCGTGAATTGACGTAACTGCTGAATTAGTTACTAACCCGTTTGTGTGTGCATTGTTAATTAAATTAGGTTAATCACAGGCAAATCAGTAAGGCTTAAACTCTGCTCGTAAAATCTGCAATGTGAGTCATTCTCTTTTTATCAACTGTTTTACAAAACTCCAAGTTATTTTCAAAGTTATAATTACAGGGATTAAGTCTATGTAATCACCAAGTTACAGCCGATATGTGGGGTTTTGTATACATTACTTATTTCCCGTCACACTTGGACAACGAGTTAGCCAAGGGGTGATCTGACCACAGTCACAGACACCATTTGGACAACGAAATAGCCAATGGGTAGTCGAGTGACAAGTACTGTGGGTAGTTGGTTTGATATCAGAAACATTGTAATTCCCGTTAATACTGTAAATTATAACAAGTGTGTCGTTTTAATAAACTGAATGATTCACTCAGTATTTCCCTGCTGACAAAACCTTTTTCAAACATGTTTCAGGTGATCTGTTGTGAGCAAGGAAAAGTGCCGTGGAGCACTCTCAGCTTAGAAAAGTGGCTCAATGTAAATAAATAAAAGGAACATGTTTTGAAAAATAAAGATTTCCCTGAGAAATCACATTATTGTAAAATACGGGAATTTATCCCTACATTATGAAACGGGCAGTTTAAATTATTGAAAGATCCTGTTTTAAAAGTCTTCCGCTGTCGCCTAAATTAAATACCACGGGATTTCTGTCCCGCGGCTCCTAAAACGGGTCAAACCTGGTAGGGGGCCGTGACGGCACTCTTTGGCCTGACACGTTGATCTCGAATATCACCTCACACGTGATTGTTTCACTATGAAACTCGTCAATGTTGTCTTGGTCCGCACCACTTACCGACGTGCAAACTGATTTTTCCAAAATTCGATAAATCATTTCTGATTAAAATTAATTTTGGTAAACGACATTGAGGTAAAGCATGAGTTAATCTGACATCGGGAAATCGTTTTTTTTTTTTTTGGAAATACCTTTGTGTTTTTAAAATTTATCATAGTTTGTTGATTTTAGGGGGAGTAATTCCAAAAATTTGAAAATCCAAAAACATCGAAAAATTTCAAAAACACAAAACCAAAAATTTGAAAATCCAAAAACATCGAAAAATTTCAAAAACACAAAAACAATAGAAAATCAAAAATGAGTTTCCTAGCGAGAAAAAGAGAAAATGATAGTACATCAGTGGTCTATCTAAACCTGTTTGAACTGAATGCAAAATGAACGATAAGCAGCTCTATATAAGATGTATCGGTAGACTCACAATCATTTTAAAGTGTGCAGGGTGATATAAATCTTAATCGATTGAAGACTGTGTGGGAACCATTCATTGGCATATAGTCTTAGTACCGAAATTTTGTTTGAGAGATTGCCGAGGTTCTGAGATATTCGGTCTTCATGCTGCTTATCATCTGGGTATCATGGTTGTATCTTTTACCGAAAAATAACGGGGACGCAAGTCTAGATCTTCCATGATACCATACATACGTGTACATATTGCATTCGACCTCAATAAGTGATAAACAATCACATGTCCCTCAAATAAGTGATAAAACATCACATTTATCTGGGAGTCAAGTTCGTCTCTATGCTGTACGAAAGTACTGACCTGTTCACGGACTTGCTCCTGTGCCTTCATGCATCGAAAATCAAGTTCCTCATCAATAAGTGATTCTATCACACAGGGATTGTTTTCAAATCAAAATAAGTGAGTTTCTCACATTCTTTTATACGGTCAGACAGATGATAATCAGTATACTCACCGGTAATATGAACCCTCGTGCATACCTTGATACGGGAATGTGTCGTGTGTGGATGAACACCGGTCTGTAAGTATAAATCATACCTTAAAGTATCCCCTCGCCATGATTACATCTGATAAGTTGAGCTTAAGTGGACAACAATACCGATAATCGCTATAGGATGCTTATCTAAATGTTAATTAATTGAACAAAAAGAGCGTTTTGACATGACCGTACACTAATATGATTCTCTTACCCTCGAAACTCGCAAAAAGAATGTCTGTAAATATTTATTTAATGCTTTCAGTTTCTGCATCTTTGTATAAATTTATTTACTGCTTTCTGTTTTTACATTTGAAATATTCAAAAATACCAAAAAGATTTTAGGTGTGTTTTAATATAAACTTTATAAAAACCAAAAAGATTTTATTTCTATCTTATTTTCGATTGTACAATATTGGAACTCGAGTCTATCCTACCCAAAATCCTGATTGTAATCCTGAAAACAATTGCACCTTCATAAACAGTCGAAGTTGACAAGTTTTGAAAGTTAAAGAACTAAAATTGATCATTCTCTAAACTTTCAAACTGTTGTCGGTCGGTGTTTGATTGAGAATGGTCACACGTGTGTCATTTGTTTAAATGTTAACTATATTCCAAGCGGTTGTTCTCATTATGCGTTTAGATTTCTTGCATGTGCAGATGCTAAAGGCGAGGAGAACATGTTCGATGACAAGCTTCGGAATGAAGACACGACGTGAAGGCACTCAAAGGATAAAGATGATAGAGTTGCCGCTGACCCTTCATCAACACCATAAGGATCTAAAGAATTGAAGATCAAAAGATTCACGAGCATGACTCAAAGGAGAGTTCATTCTAAGGGGGAGTTTGTTAACATACTTCCTAAATGAAATGGGGAGTTTGTTGATACACTTTCTTCTTACGAAGCGTGAAGACTTTGAAGATCCTCCGACATGAAAGACACAGAAGACGAACAATCACAGAAGACGAACCATCACGAGTAGCGTCCAAGGGGGAGTTTGTTGATACACTTTGTGTGGACGCGACTCGGCTCGGTTCGACTTGGTTTCGACACGGTTAGGTCCGGTTCAAGCCCGACGTCACGACATTCCTCCGTGTGCGCCCCAGAGTTCGACACGCGAAGCACGGAGAGCCGCGACCTTTCCCGCCAACACATCACCATGACATCACCATAGTGATGTCATGATGATGTCACTATTTTGTCTTATGTGGAAATTGTGAATTTGTAAAGCAAATGACGAAACACTTTTGTGTTTCGTCACCTTTGTAATGGGCATAGCCCTGTTTCGTCGCCTGTTGGGCTTCTTCAGGCCCAATCTTTGGCCCAAAGGTGTTTCGTCGAGTGCTTTTCTGTTTCGTCATGTTTTGTGTCTGTTTTAGTATAAATAGCTCTCATAGTTTCTGTGTGAAACTTGGACGAGTGACGAGAGCCGACACTTTGAGAGAGAGTCTTTAAACATTGTTTGTATATGTTTCTGGTTGTACTCATCCCTAATCAATAGATATTGAATCTTTTGGTTACGCGTGTGTTTTACACTTTGTTTCGTTTGCACCGTCACGGGGATTCCGCACCCGTTACCGTGTTTGTGATAAACAAGGATAGGTTTACGTTATCGATCCACTGGAAATGTTGATGCATTTATTGTCTATCGCCTTCGTCAATTCGAGTCGTAGTGAAAAGCCGGAAGAAATCAAGCACATAATGTCATAATTAGTTAGAAATAGCAAGGTGGCGTTTTGGTAATTAATGAGAATTCTCATTAATTCCAAGGCCTATAAATAGGATGTTGATGACATAAGTTTAGAAGTTAAAAAACTCTTGGAAGACTTTAGATCTCATTTTGTACATTTGGTGATTCAAATTTAGAGAGAGAAAGTCTAGAGAGAGAAAGTCGTTGTAAACGTGAATCTTGTACCGGATTTGTCATATCTTTCAATAGATTCTCGTTACTAGTACGTTATTGTGTGTTCAGTCACGCACGTTCACGGATTCCGCACGTGAAACGTTCGTTACGCAATCGAACGGCGTCAAAACCGGTCCTACAAGTGGTATCAGAGCTAGGAGCTCGATTGCACGATCAAACACATCGTTTTCGTACTAGATTTCAGCTGATTCAGATCCGATTTCATCAATTTCTTCATCTTCTACCTATTTCTCACGTTTTTTTCGGAAATTCGTTAAATTGAATGTGATTTCACGGTCCGATTCGTCTGAATTTTAATATGTTGTGCGAAAATACGTGAATTACAACCCTACCAAGTTTCAAACCCAAACTCCTAGCCATTTAGGAGTAATCGAAGAATTTCGGTTCAATTTCGTATCATATTTTCAGGTCCGCTCGTAAGATCTTTGACAGGTTCGCTCATAGGGTAAAAAAAAAAGTTCGCTTATTTGATTTGAGATGGTTCGCTCCAAATTACTGTTGTGGTCCGCTTATTAATCAAACAGATTCGCTCATTCGGTTTAAAAAAGGAGATTCGCTCATAGGTTGTTGATTTGAGATGGTCCGCTTATTTGTCAAATAGGGTCCGCTCCAAATGTCAGAATAGTGGGTTCGCTCTTTTGTCATCTTCTTCACGTGATTGTCTGATCATTACTGATTGTCGGCAGGTTAATTGCCAGCCCATGTTCACCGCCCATACAATTGCCGGCCCAATCAAAGCAATCGATGTTTAAGTGTTTGTCGGCTGGTTGTCTTTATTGATATCACGTGAAGCTATTAGACGACCCAATAACCTTCCTGTTGCCGCCCATTTAACCATTTGTCTGTGGTTAAACAAGTCCCTACAAGCGGCCACTAAACAAGCGGCCTAATCAAAGAAAGCACTCATAAATGGCCCATGTGATAAAGTCATGTTGTCGGCTGAAGTGTGTAAACAAGAGGTCCAATGATAGTTCATGTGTCATAAATATTGCCGCCCATTAAAAGTAATTGGCCCAATCATCCGTATTTTGGTTCGTGTGTTGTCATCGATCAGTGTAGTGTGTTGTCAATGTGCTGCCCCATTAAAAGTAACAGCCCATTAATCTGCCCACTTGTGAGTGATAGCACCGACCCACTACCATTTGTGGCCCAATCAACAGGTGGTTTAGTGACATTGTTTGGCCCCATAGTTGTCGACTAATTGTGAAGCCCAAAGTGTTCACATTATCTTGTCCATCTTTAATCATAGCCAATCGACATCACCGCCCACTTATTTGGAGGCCCAATTAAAAGTTGTCTGCATGTGAAGTCATATTACACCGCCCCTTGAAAGTCATTGTTATAAAAGGCCCAATCAAAGGAATGTGAATATAAAGACTGATATTGCATGTGTTGATTAATTGGTTGTCGGCCCAACCAATAATAAAGGTCCAATCATCGAACTTGGAGGTGATTCGAGGTGATTAGTGAAGCATCGGGCATTTGCCTGAGCGAATCCTCACTCGATCCGTTGTCGCCTAATCTTTGATATTCAATCGGATAGTCGTTTGTTTGTCTAAATTTTTGTTTTGATTGAAAACTCGTCTTTGAGAATCTTTTAATACCGAAGATGGATTCTGAAATCTATATTACACTGAACAAGTTTGAAAATTTTACAGGTATCAAGGGAGAATCAACTGAAGAATTGATCAAAAGGTATATCGAGCTGTATTGGGAGATGATGAGATTGAAGATAACCAAGACTAATGAGGAATGGGTTGACAAGTTGGCAAATGTTTTACCGGGTGATATGTGGAGAACGTATTTGTTAGATTTGAGGAAGATATATTTAGACATGAATTTGAGCTTCTTTATCGAGAAGATTGAAGAACGAGAACTTGAACTCCGAAAGAATAATGCAGCAACTGATAAAGTAGAATTCAAATCTGAGGAAAATGTTCGAGAGGAAGAGGAGCAGGTTAAAGAAATTTCAGCTATCAAGGTGGAGAAGAAAGCTGAAGTTGAAAAGATGACAGAGAAGTGCTCAAATTGTGAAAATCTGAAATCCGAAAATGCCAAACTCTTGAGGGATTTAGAGAGTTTGACATTAGAAAACGAAAATCTTAAAAATTCAGAAAATGTTTTGAAAAATCAAAAACAAAATTTAGAAAATGAAAAATTAAAAATGGAAAAAGATTTTCAAAGTCAAATAAAAATTCTAGAAGATGGGAGAGACATGTTTAGTAAAAATAACGTCGAAAAGCAAAAAATGATAAATTCTCATCTTCAGAAGATTATTCAACTTGAAAAAGAAGGAGAGCAAGCTCGAAAGAAAATCAACGAGCTTGAAAATAAATTGAAAGGTTTTGTGACTTCTTCAGCGTATGTGAATATTCCATGTTCAATACCGATCAATTCTGTTCCAATAAGTGACAATGTCACAAACTTTAACAATGTCAAAGTTGAAGATTGTGATGAGAAATCTGATGATGTAAATGAAAAATTTGAAAAACAAAAATTGTTTTTAGAATTAAAAGAAAAATTCAAAAATACTGTTTTGCGATCTACTGAAATAGGTGAATGCTCAAAGCAAAAACCTGTTAAGAAGATTGTTGAACAAAAACAAATTGTTGAAAAGTCAAAAAATGTTCAAAATAAAAATAAAAGCTCATCAGATCAATCATCCAATCGCAATCAAAAAGTACAAAAATTGAAAACCGAAAACTCAAAAATTGTTGGTAATAAGTGGTGCAGGTTTGACCACAGTGCTCAAATGCCAAATCAAGGATACAAGAAGAGAAATGACTACCACAAGGCAACTCAATGTTATGATCTAAGTGTGTGGTATGAAAATGGTATACGTTATGAAAGAGAGAAGAGGTATGATAACAGAGTGTGTTACTCTTGTGGCTATCAAGGACACATTGCTGTTACCTGCCAGAGACAGAGATTTGAGACGAGAAGATGCTATAATTGTCAAATCAAGGGACATATTGCCAGAGATTGCCCGAGAAGATCGATGGGAAGATCAAGGGTTGAATCTCAAAGAATGGCAAAGAAACCAGTCACTGTCAAGCCCAAGGAACTGAGAGTTTCAGACCAGAAAGTCAAAGAACAGAAGGTCCAAGAACCTAAAGTTCAAGAAAAGAAAGTGAAGCTTTCTCAATGGCAAAAAGACAAACTGCGAAAGAAGAGGAAGAAGGCCAGAGAATATCTGGAGAAGATTTTGTCCTCGGGTTCATCGGACAGATCGAATAAGAGTTCTGATGAATCGACTCCCTCGATTGCAAAGTCAAGCAAGACGAATTCATCGGATACAAATTTGTGGACAAAAGAAGAAGGGAAGAAGAAGAAAATGGTCGGCGATGAATCTGACAGGTCAAAGTCAGACAAGCCACCTTCAGGCGATGATTCTGATTCGTCAAAATCAGAGGAGCCACAAGTTGAGCTCAAAAGTGAAAATTCAGTTCCGCCAATGGATGACACAAAACTTTCCTCCATTGCGAACTGAAAATTTTAAACAAAAAGATGGTAAAGTGAAAATTTTGAATCAATTGTACTCTGAAAAGAAAGAATTTGATGTCGAAAAGGCTTTTAATGGAAAAGTGAAAAATATTTTTGGAAAAATGGTTGAGGGAAAGGTTAAAGGGGTTAAAGAATTTTATGAAACAAAAAGGAATGTTTAAACCCCGAGTGAAAATAACTCAAATACACCCAAGGCTGGTCAGGCTTGGGTGCCTGCATTCGTTGTTTAAAATCCTGACTTGCCGGAGTTCCCAGGTTGTTAAGCGTGGAACATGAATCGGCACATTTCTTGAGAAATTTCACTCTGGTGATTTTTCGTCTTTCAAAAGATAAATCAGGGACATTAAGTTGTACTTGATTCATCTTTCCTACAAGTGGTAATTTGAAAAACAAGGTGATGAAACCCCGAGTTTATGAAATGTCACACAAAACTAATTTTCCAGAAAAACCATTTTGATTAAAACAAACTTAAGTGTTTTGAAATCATAATGGGAAAATAGTTTGTTGTGAGGGGGAGTTCTGATTGTTTACGCCAAGTGGATGGAGAATTGAAGTGATTCTCTTCATGTTGTCAAGTTTGTATAGTTTGTTTCAAATTTTCCCAGAAAATCAAAATTGAAACATATTTTGATTTTAGGGGGAGAAAAATTTTAAAAAATTAGAAAATTTGAAAATGTCAAAAACATTGAAAAATTCAAAACGAGTTTTGTTGTGAAAAAGAGGAAATGATAGTAAATCAGTGGACTATCACAACATGCTAAAGAAATGAAATGTCAAATGTGATAAACGATCTCACTAAAGATGTGACGATAGGCTCAGCTAGACTAGTAGATTTGCGATAACGATACAAACTTAAATGTAAAAGCCTAGTTCTAGTGGGAAACACGGTTGAAAGCATAGTACTTAGTTTTGTCCTTCTTGACTGTGTGCCTACTCGGTAATCGCTGAATGCCAAAAAGCATAAAACTGGTTAAGTTTGTGAACTTTCACTACTTTGCTGAAAAGTCGCTGTGACTGTGCATTTCATTTTGCAAAGATTTAAACTTGTTTGATTTCTTTATTTTGTTTAAGCATCGGACATCCTCTGCGTATACGGGAGTATCGACCTGGATGTTGTTGCCTAAACGTTCTGCTTTATTTTCTTTGGTGTTTCGTTTAATCTTTGGACCTCCTCTGCGTATACGGAAGTATCGACCTGGTGGTTAAAGCCTAAACAACTTCAACTTGTTTTATTTTCTTATTTTGTTTAAACATTGAACTTTCTCTGCGTATACGGAAGTATCGACCTGTGTCGCGCCCCCGATCCACCCTGGACGGAATCGGGAGCCGCGAGCAGTCCAGTGGTACCCGTGGTATTTTGATTTAAGCGGCAGCGGAAGTCTTTTTATTACAGGATCTTTTCACCGTAAAAATTGCTCGTTTAATATATTATACAAAGTTTTAGGGATAAATTCCCATAATTTACAATCAGTTGATTTCACACAGAAATCATTATTTGCCAAAACATGTTTTATTTATTTATTCACAATGAGCCACTTCTCTGAGCTTGTAGTGCTTTACTGCACTTTTCCTGGATCACACAGATCACCTGAAACATGGTTGAAAAAGGTTTTGTCAGCGGGGAAATACTGAGTGAATCATTCTGTTTACTAAAACGACCTGTTAGTTATAAATTACAGTATTAAGGGGAATTACAATGTTTCTGATATCAAACCAACTACCCAGAGTATTTGTCACTCGACCAACCATTGGCTAGCCCATTTGTCCAATGGTGTCTGTGACTGTGGTCAGATCACCCCTTGGCCACCCGTTTGTCCAAGTGTGACGGGAAATAAGTAATGTATACAAAACCCCACATACCGGCTGTAACTTGGTGATTACAAAGACTTAATCCCTGTAATTATAACTTTGAAAATAACTTGGGGTTTTGTAATACTTACTCACAAACTGTGAGAAAACAGTTTACAAAAGAAGAATGACTCACATTGCAGATTAACGAGCAAGATATAAGCCTACTGATTAGCCTCGATTAACCTAAATTCACACAATGCACACACAGGCAGGTTAGTAACTAATACAGCAGTTACGTCAATTCACCAGATTAAACCCTCACAACGATTAATCAGTGCGATAATCGATAATTCAATCGGATTCATAACGAATAACAGAGCATAGTCCGAATTCGAACAGCACTCTAATATTCAAGTCGAAATCACGACGAATAATCAAAGTACAAGCTCAATTTGAGCAGCACTCGAACAATCGTTGGATAGTTATAATCGATCGGACGTTGAATCGTAATAGCGATCGAGTTATTACCCTGATTGTGGCAGCACTTCGAATTTAGTGTGTGGTTGTGTAGTATTCAGATGATATCTCCGTGTATAAACGGAATTTGGACGTCGAATTATCACAGAATTTCAAGTGCCAACGTCCCCTATTTATATCTGAAAAGTGCACTCCCTCGCGCCACGCGAAGGATTTCCTTGCGCGTGTCGCGTGGCGCGAGAGACCCTAGTCTAGCATAGGGTGTGTTCGTGTACAGGTAGCTTGGGTGAGTTGGTTTCGACTGAAAACTTAGCTCCCACGTAAAACTGTTAAGATATTACCAACTAGGGTTTATCCCCCCCTGAGTTTTAGGGGCCCTGATCCTGATTCCGATTGTTATGAAAATTTTAGGGTTTATGCGGAATCACTTGGGTGTTTCAATTAGGGTTTTCTTATTACCTAATTATCATCCTAATTATTGATTTTCGTGACAGTTGTTACATCCTCCCCACCTTAAGAAAAATCTCGTCCTCGAGATTTATTGGAACAAATGAGGATATTTGCGCTTCATTTCTGATTCTAGCTCCCAAGTGTATTCTGGTCCTCTCCTTGAATTCCATTTGACTTTGACCAACACCAGTCGTTTGTGTTTGAGAAACTTGACTTTTCTATCTTTGATCTGTAGTGGTTTCTCTATAAACTTCAACTTTTCGTTCACCTCTACATCTTGAAGAGGTACTACCAGGGATTCATCTGATAGACATTTCTTGAGATTGGATACATGAAATACATCATGTACTCCAGATAATTCTTCTGGTAGTCGTAAACGATAAGCAACTGGTCCTATTCGTTGGCTTATTGGAAATGGTCCTACGTATCTGGGACTCAGCTTTCCTTTCTTACCGAATCGTACTACTCCTTTCCAAGGAGAAACTTTTAAAAGTACTTTATCTCCTACTTGAAATTCTAAAGGCTTACGACGATTGTCTGCATAGCTCTTCTGACGATCTCGAGCCGTTTTCAATCTTTCCTTAATCTGAGTTATCTTGTCAGTAGTTTCTTGTACAATTTCAGGACCTGATAGTTGACTTTCTCCGATTTCTGCCCAACATACTGGAGTTCTGCACTTACGTCCGTACAATGCCTCGAATGGTGCAGCTTCGATGCTTGAATGATAACTATTGTTATAGGAGAATTCAATTAATGGCAAATGGCTATCCCAATTACCACCAAAGTCAATTACACATGCTCGGAGCATGTCTTCTAGAGTTTGTATTGTCTTTCACTCTGTCCGTCTGTTTGTGGATGATAAGCAGTACTTAGATTTAGTCGAGTTCCCATTGCTTTCTGAAAAACTTGTCCAGAAATGAGAAGTAAAACGACTATCTCTATCCGATACAATGGAGAGCGGGACTCCATGTAGGGATACTACTTCGTCCACGTACAGTTGTGCTAACCTTTCCATGCTAAAGGTTTCTTTCATTGGTAAGAAATGAGCAGACTTGGTTAATCGGTCCACGATTACCCAAATCGCATCATTACCTCTTTTGGTTTTGGGTAACTTGGTAACAAAATCCATTGTTATGAGTTCCCATTTCCATACAGGCATTTCTAACTGTTGTAGTAGTCCTGAAGGTTTCTGGTGTTCAGCTTTAACTTGTGAACAAGTTAAGCACTTGGATACATATTCGGCTATATCCTTTTTCATTCCTATCCACCAGAAATTATTCCTTAAATCTTGGTAAATTTTATTATTTCCTGGGTGCATGGTATACCTAGATTTATGAGCTTCTTCTAAAATCTTATTTCTTAACTCTCCTTGCTTAGGTACCCAAATTCGTTTCTTATGGAATTTCCAAATTCCATCATTTCCTTGTTCTAGTTCTTTTAGGTAACCTTTCATTCCTTCAGCATCATCTTTGATTGCTGTTTTCTGAACTTCTTTGATTTGTGCCATTAAATCTACTTGTAGATTTAACCTCAGAGCACGGACTCGTTTCTGTTTCTCATGGTACTTACGACTTAAGGCATCTGCAACTACATTTGCCTTTCCTTCGTGATATTGGATATCACAGTCGTAATCGCTTAGCATCTCCATCCATCTTCTTTGCCTCATGTTTAACTCTTTTTGCCCAAATATATATCTTAAACTCTTATGATCTGTATAAACAGTAAACTTACTTCCATACAGATAATGTCTCCATATTTTAAGGGCAAAAATTATGGCTCCTAGTTCTAGGTCATGAGTCGTATAATTTTCTTTGTGCTTTTTCAATTGTCTAGAAGCATACGCAATTACCTTCTTGCGTTGCATTAACACACATCCATAGCCTAATTTTGAAGCATCACAATATACTTCAAAGTCTTCTGTTCCTTCGGGTAAAGCTAAAATTGGTGCATTCGTCAATCTATGCTTTAAAATCTTAAAGGCTTCTTCTTGTCTAGGTCCCCATTCAAACTTAGCAGCTTTACAGGTTAACTTAGTTAATGGTACGGCTATCTTAGAAAAATCTTTGATAAATCGTCTATAGTATCCAGCTAAGCCTAGAAAACTTCTTATCTCCATAGCTGTTTGTGGGACTTTCCACTTTGTAATTGCTTCTATCTTAGCAGGATCTACATGGATACCTTCATGATTTACCACATGACCTAAGAATTGTACTTCTTGCAGCCAAAATTCACACTTCGAGAATTTGGCATAAAGCCTTTCTTTTCTTAACAAAGTTAAGAGAACGTGTAAGTGTTCACAATGTTCTTTTTGGCTTTTGGAATAAATAAGTATATCGTCGATGAAAACGATCACAAATTTATCCAAGTATGGTTTACAGATTCGATTCATCATGTCCATGAATGCTGCTGGGGCATTTGTTAATCCAAAGGGCATGACTGTAAACTCATAATGACCATACCTAGTTCTGAAGGCAGTTTTAGGTATGTCTTCTTCTTGTACCTTCAACTGATGATATCCAGATCTTAAATCTATCTTAGAGAAATACCTAGCTCCTTGCAATTGATCAAAAAGATCATCAATCCTAGGTAGTGGGTATCGATTCTTAATCGTAACCTTATTCAATTCTCTATAATCGATACACATTCTCATCGATCCATCTTTCTTTTTCACAAACAGTAATGGTGCACCCCAAGGGGATGAACTCGGTTGTATGAATCCTTTGCTTAATAATTCATCTAATTGCTTTTTCAATTCTAGCATTTCGGTAGGTGCTAATCTATATGGTGCTTTGGCTATTGGTGCAGTACCTGGAATTAAATGAATTCTAAATTCTACTTCTCTATCAGGTGGTAATCCAGGTAATTCTTCTGGAAAAACGTCTGGGTATTTTGAGACTATTGGAATATCCTGAAGTTCCTTATCTTTAGTGTTAATGATTACTGAAATCATATACACCATTTCCTGCTTTCTCGAATAGCTTGCCAATTTCATTACTGAGATAAATTTCAGTGGCTTTCGAGGTTCATTTCCAGTAATTACAATTACTTCTCCTGAAGGGGTTTGAATTTCTACTGCATTTTTGTCACATAGGATTCGTGCATGGTTGGCTATTAACCAATCCATTCCTAATACTACATCGAATCCGGCTAAATTCATTGGTAACAGATTTGCAGAAAACTTATGGCCTAATAGTTCTATTTTTCCTTCTTGCCAGATTTTATCTATGTTTACAGAATTTCCTTCTGCGGTTTCAACTGTGAAAATTTGCCTAAGAGTGGTTAACGGTAACTTAAGAGCTTGACAAAATGAAGTATTAATAAAACTTTGGTTTGCACCAGAGTCAAATAATACTTTTGCAAATACGTCATGTACTAGGAACGTACCAGCTATCACATCTGGAATGAGTTCGGCCTCTTGAGTGGTCAGCTGGAATGCACGTGCATTTTTCTTGGTTGCTCCTTCAGCGGGTTTAGCTTTGTTATCTACTGGTTTAGCTAGCTTAGGACATTCGGATTGAAAATGTCCCCGTTCTCTACAGTTATAACAAATTCTTGTTTTCTTCCTGCAGTCTTCCTCACGATGTCCTTTTGCCTTGCAAAAATTGCAAACTATATTGCATTGTCCATAATGCTTCTTTTTGCAATTTCTGCAGAAAGGAGGTGATGAGGATTGCCCTGTTCCTCTTTTCTTGATATTACCCATACGAAACCCTTGGGTAATCTTCTGAGCTATTTCCTTCTTACGATCTTCCTCTCTTGTGCGTACCAATTCATCCGTCAGGGTGTTAGCTAATTCTACCGCATCGTCAATGGTACGAGGTCTCGCAGCTTTAACGATGTTTCGGATTTCACTAATTAACCCCCAGATGTAACGGGAAATGAGTACCGGTTCTGGCGAAGCTAGTGTTGGCACCACCCTTGCGTATTCAACGAATGTCGAAGTATATCCTCGACAGTCTACACCTAACATACGATGACTCAGGAACTTGTTTGCCATTTGTTCCTTCTCGTATTCGGGACAGAATTTTCTTTCGACAAGACTCTTAAATTCTTCCCAATTCATTGCATAGGCTACCCTTCTTCCTTTTGCCTGGAGGACCGTGTTCCACCATTCGAGTGCTCCTTCTTTGAACAGATTTGATGCATACGTCACTTGATCCTCTTCGGCACATTTGCTTATTGCAATTACTGCCTCGGTTTTCTCTAACCAACGCAGTGTTGCAGTTGCCTCTTCATTACCTGCAAATTCTGCGGGTTTGCAAGCAAGGAATTCTTTGTAAGTGCAACCAGGTGTTGCAGCTTTTATCCTCTTAGGGAGTGGGGCCTGTTGCGGATCATGATCATCATGATTGCCGCCTCCATTTATGCTGTTACTACCGTTATCTTCTGGAATACGTTTACTAGGAATTAATTGTGGTTCGGCAGGTTTCTGAACAGCAGCCACAATTTCTGGAATAGCATGGGCTATTCCTTGGGCGATAAAGTGCTCAATATCTTGTCGGGTGATATATTGATCTTCCTGTTCTTGCTCAGATTGATTTACTTCATTAATTGGTTCATTGTTAGCGTTTTCCATCTGCTAATTAGTAGGAATTTATTAGTGTCTAACTTATTAATAATACAATTAGCACAGATGAACACATAAATTATTACAATATACAAGTATAATCAAAATTGTCGATTTCTCGACTTTCATTTTGTTATTGTATATTGTATATGCCTCCGTACACACCATATCTTACAAGGTTTTATTGCCCATTTTACAGAGTCAGTTTTACTATATTAGTTATAATACAGACAAACTTTTTCCAGCCCTTCCTATCTTTTGGTCCACTAGTAGTTTCAGTAACGACGCTCCCTCTCGTCGTACTTCCAAGATAGTTGCTGTGACAACTCGAAATCTAGAACCTTTCAATTGCGTTTGATGTAACATACTTATACACTATGGGAACTGGTTAACTTGTTAATAAACGTGAACCTTTTATGTGAAATGTGTCTTGTTTGTGTGCATATATATTTATACGTGTTATAAGTGAACCAAGAACCCAACCCGAGAACAAAGGACCCGACTCGAGACCATGAGGTCTCGAGTGTATAGTAACCGAATGGGCCTTGGGCCGAGAACCTAGTGATCGGTTTGGGCCATTGGGCCGTGACCTCCTTAACCGGCTAGTAAGCCCTTAGGGTGCACCAAGAGGATTATATAAATCACACTCATGGCAACCCTTGCCATTTTCTTGGACAACACTCACACCCACACTCTCATACTTTCCCTCTCACTAAAACCCTAAGAAGACAAACACCTCATCATTCTCGGATCTTTGGAAGGTGGTTCGGTCCACATCAATCGGCTAGAAGCTTCACACACCTCACCAACCGGTTAGTGTCCATGATGTTTTGACTAATGTTTGTTGTGTTAAATAATAAAATGAAGGATTAGATGTTTATTGTGTTGGGATGTTAGTGTTTGTATGATGATTTTTATGAATATGATGTCCTAATGTGCACAATGT
Source organism: Helianthus annuus (assembly GCF_002127325.2). Taxonomy (NCBI): domain Eukaryota; kingdom Viridiplantae; phylum Streptophyta; class Magnoliopsida; order Asterales; family Asteraceae; genus Helianthus; species Helianthus annuus. The sequence goes on along the minus strand of NC_035440.2, from coordinate 37,876,971 downwards.
TGATATCGGCTAATAGGTCTTGATTTCGGGTATGTATATAGCATGATGAATTTTGGTGTCTTGTGTTTAAATGAAGATTGAACCATTTATATTGATGAATATGAAACCGAGTTACATATGTTATACATTCGGCCTAGTATAGAACCGAGCTTATGTGTTATATTAGATAAGTGGAATTGTTACTCATGATTATGTTTAGGATTGATGCAAAATGTGTTGGATAAAGGTTGAACATGTTATGAATGTGTTTGAATGTTTTGAAGAACATGAAGAACTTGTTGAATGTGGGTTAAATGTTTGAATTCTGCCTGTTTGATCTGAATTCATGAATTATTAGACAATAAAACATGTTTTAGTGGATAGTACAATATTTGTGTTGCATGACATCCAAATTCTATTGGATAGTACAACTGTGCAGAGTCAGCCACTGTTGGGGGGTCGAGAACCCCTGGTTGCGACTCGAAATCTCTATGTTTCGACACCGGTTGCGAGTCAAGGACGCCTGGTTGCGACTCGCAACCACAGCATGATGAACCGAGACCACAGATTGCGACACGGGTTACGAGTCCCGTTGCGACTCGAGACCAAAACATGACAAGCCGAGACCGCGGTTGCGACATAGGTTGCGACTCGCAACCATCCATGGTCAACACAAACAGCATGACTCGAAACCATGCTTGCGAGTCCGGTTGCGACTCGAGACTACACCCATTGGACTTGTTTAGTTATGGGCCTAAGATAGTGGGCCGGACTTATGGACTCCTGTGACGTGTTGTTTGGGCCTGTTACTACGAGCCCAACTATTCGGACTTTATACTTAGACCTTGGGCTGTGTTTGAATGCTAACTGTGAACTGTTAATGTTAAAAGTGTTGCCATGATCATTATCTGTGTACAATACGTGTTGAACATACATGCACTGCTTGGCTTGAATCTGATACGAATAATACCTGTGATAGGACCTAATTGATTACCTGCAACTTAATTGACTTTCCGTGATTAACTGCCGAGCAAACCAAGGTGAGTTCACACCCTCCACGAAGCATGGGATTCCCTGGGTGTGACAACTCGAATTTCTAAGATTGATTTCATACGTATTACACGAGCATGTGTTTGACTAATTACTTAATTGCACATTTGATTGATATGAAAGTATATATATACATGTTTGATTGCTTGATTGTGCATAATTGTTTGATTGTGTATAATGGGTTCCATATTGTGAAACTTGTACTGTATGTTAGCTAGTTAGTGTGAATCATGGCCCAACCTACGAAGGATGTTCCACGAAACATGATGCATGAATCGAAGGATGTCGGAACATATCTTTCGATTCGAAAGGTCCCCCTTCGGATTGAAGGTCTCGAAACATATCCTTCGCGCTCGAAACATATCCTTCGATATGTTTCGGCCCAGTTACTCTAATGGGCTTGGCCCATTTCTGTGAAAGGTTTAAATACGTATTGCATGCATAATCGGCAGTTTTAGGAAAACCCTAGAACACTTTCACTTGTGACGGCAACCACAACTTACGGAGACCTTGCTGATCAATTCTTTGTCTTCTACCCCGGTTAGTATCCATATCGGTTTGGTGATTATGTGTTTGATTTATCATATATGTATGTGCTTAACCGGTCGAATCGTTGTATGATGATAACCCGATTTAATCGGTTGTGTGTGTGATTCATTATTTACCAATTGTCTCGCAATATGTGGTTGGTATAGACATCGGATATATTGTTAATATGTTAATCGTTTCTGTTTTCATGATGTTCAATGATGATGTCTTGTGGATTGGCTATGATAACCGGATATGTATGTTGATATAGCAATATGCTGTTTGTATGTTAACCGGATATGTATGATAATCGGATATATGTTAATCGAATTGGGCATATTGTAATCGGACACGTTTATGTAATCGGCATCTATGTGTAAGTTGGATAGTTTAAATAATCTTGTTATTCAGATTAGGGTTCTTGATAAACATGGGAATTATGCTTGTTTGATCTGGTTGATGTTAACTGATTTGTGATATTGGTGTTAATTGATAATCACAGCAAAACTTGGAAACTTGTAACGTAACTGATATCCATCGAAAGATATCAGTTACTCGAAACATGGTAGTAACCGAAAGATACCGAAAGATACTAGATGTTCGAAACATAGTGTTGACCGAAGGATAGCAATGACCGAATGATAACATTAAGTTCGAAACATAACATTCTGTTCGAAAGATAGCTATGATACCTGTTAGTCGAAAGATCTCTAATGTGTCGAAAGATGACCATGAAATGAATGATAGCTGATGTTCTACTGTGAAATAATACGTGTTGTGTCGATATGCAAACTAACTGCTATGTGAACAATTAATTGCATGCGTAACATTTCGACCATGAACTGATTTACTATACGTGTATACAATAGGACGTGATTAATTACTTGTGAGTGCATAACTTAGCATACCGAGCAAACCAAGGTGAGTTCACACAGCCAAGGCATGGGTTCCCAGGGTGGGAATGGGTTGGATGATTACTTGTGCATACTTTGATACTGTAACGAACGATTAAACTGTTGATGCTTACGAACTACTCAACTGCCTTCGCACCCACCCTGGTCGGTAAAGACTATGGTCGCGAACGAACTGATAAATTGCCTTCGCACACACCCTGGTCGGTAAAGACTATGGTCGCGAACTAACGAACATAATCTTCGCACACATGCCTGTGAGGCCGCGATGGAACTGATACGATACGAAACTTAATTGAACAAACGCACTATTACCCAAACTAAACTATAAACTGTGAACTCGCTCAACTAGTTTGTAGATTATCTGCTGCATGCCTTGCAGGACCTTAGGTACTTATGGAGCTTGCACTGGAGGAGCGGGACGTTGTGGGCAGTGGGTTAAGAACGCTATGTTTAAACATTTCGAATAATTGAACTTATGGTTTACTTGGGTTATTTACTTATGCTTCCGCTACTGATACTATGATTGTTTTGAAACGTCAATTGTATTGAATGGGGTTTTACGAATTACTTTATTTATATTATGCTATGTTCAATATGATTGATGGCTTGATCCTGGTCAGTCACGCTCCCAAGCGGTGATACTCCGCAGGTGGATTTTGGGGGTGTGACAGATTGGTATCAGAGCCATTGGTTATAGAGAACTTGGTTTTAATATGGAAAAACGTTTTTATTAAAACCAGACTATAACCAGAACAGTGCTCTCAACGATCCACAACGACGCTTCGCTCCACGTGCAAGACTCAACTTCCTAGGTAATAAGGTTTATGTTTATTGCCTACATGCTAGAAATTGCATAGAACTTTGCTCGTAGTATGCTTACATTACTTTGCTCACAACTTGACATTGCATGAGAATACTTATGTGCTTACACTCTTCTGTCATCGCACTATTCGCGAACCTTTCTCACTTATGTTGCCTTTGATGTGAAGATCAATGGCCGCACGAATTACCATGACTCAAGCCCAGCTAGAGGCTCTCGTTGCTGCGGCAGTTGCAGCCGCACAAGCAGGTAGTATACCCTGCAGTATAGACACTAGGATCTTTAGATCCTACATTAATTCTCGTATTTAACCTTGTCCTATTCGTACACAATAGGTCAACCCGCTCAGCAACAACCTGCGTGTACCTTCAAGACTTTCATGGACTGTCGTCCTAGCTCGTTCAGTGGCACGGAGGGGGCAGTTGGACTCCTCCACTGGTTTGAAAAACTCGAGTCGGTTTTCGAAATGTGTGAATGCCCTGAGGCTCGCAGGGTGAAGTTCGCCACTGGCACACTTGAAGGGATTGCGCTCACTTGGTGGAACGCACAAGTGCAGATCTTAGGGTTGGCAGCTGCTAACGCCACACCCTGGAATGAATTCAAAGAACTGATCAAGAGAGAATACTGCACTAGAGAAGACATTCACAAGTTGGAGGATGAGTTGTACAACTTGAAGATGGTGGGTTCAGAGATTGAAGCTTACACCAAGAGGTCGAACGAGTTGGCTGTGCTATGTCCAACCATGGTAGACCCACCATACAAGCGCATTGAGTTGTATCTCAAGGGGCTTGTACCAGAGATTCAGAGCCACGTTACCTCGGCTAACCTCAACAACATTCAGGAGATCCAGCGTCTCGCTCATCGCATCACTGATCAGGCAGTGGATCAGAATAAACTGCCAAAGCGTGTCGGCGCTACTGCTACAGCTGTTACTTCAGTCACTCCAACTGCTGCTACTTCTGCCACACCCAGCGAGAATAAAAGAAAGTGGGACGGGGATTCCAGCAGGGGATCAGCGTCTGTTCAGTCCCAAACTCAGCAACGTCGCACCAACGATTACCAGAGTCCGAGTCAGCAGTCATCGGGCAGTCAGGGACATAGTGGTTATAAGGGAAATCACCCGTGGTGTAACAGGTGCAACAAACACCACAGTGGAAGATGTCGCAGGAGTCAATGTCAAAGATGCCACAAGATGGGCCATGAGGCCAAAGATTGTAGAAGCGCGCGACCAGTGAATCAGAATCAGCAGCCTCAGCAACCAGCTCCACAGAATCAGCAGAATCAGCAACAGGGCAACAGGGGGTGTTATAAGTGTGGGGCTGAGGGTCACTTCAAACGCGATTGCCCACAGTTGAACCAGAACCGCAACAACAACCATCAGGGCAACGGGAACCATAACAACAATAATGGGGGCAACAACAACAACAACAACAACAACAACAACAACGGCAATGAAGCTCGTGGTCGAGCATTTGTGTTGGGTCGAGGAGATGCGGTGAATGATCCTAACGTGGTTATGGGTAAGTTCCTTCTCGACGATATTTACGTTACTGTCTTATTTGATTCGGGTGCTGATACGAGTTATATGTCCATGAAAATGAGTAACTTATTAAAACGTACACCAACACCTCTAGACACTAAACACGTCGTAGAACTAGCAAATGGTAAAAGTGTAGAAGCCGCTCATGTAGTCAAGGGTTGTAGCATTGTTCTAGCGGGTCAGACTTTCACGATTGATCTTATACCCATAGTCTTGGGTAGCTTCGACGTCGTCATCGGCATGGATTGGTTATCTCAACATCACGCAGAGATCTTATGCAAGGAAAAAGTTATTCGTATTCCTCGCTCCAGTCAAGAACCTCTCGAAGTTCAGGGCGACAAGAGTGGTGCTGTGGTTGGTATCATCTCTTACTTGAAGGCGCAGAAATGTTTACGAAAGGGGCATACTGCCATTCTGGCTCTCGTTACTGATGCATCAGCAAAGGAAAAGAAGCTGGAGGATATCCCAGTTGTACGTGACTTCCCTCAGGTGTTTCCTGAAGATTTACCAGGCTTACCGCCTCATCGTCAAGTCGAGTTTCAGATCGAATTGGCACCTGGAGCAGCACCAATAGCCCGCGCACCGTATCGTTTAGCTCCAACCGAACTGGAAGAACTGTCGAAACAGCTGCAAGAACTCTTGGAAAAGGGCTTTATTCGTCCAAGCTCTTCGCCTTGGGGAGCTCCAGTGTTATTTGTGAAGAAGAAAGACGGTACGTTCAGGATGTGCATCGACTACCGTGAACTCAACAAGGTGACGGTGAAGAACCGTTATCCTCTTCCACGCATAGATGACTTATTCGACCAGTTGCAAGGGTCGTGTTACTATTCCAAGATCGATTTGAGGTCAGGGTATCATCAGCTGAGAGTCCGGGATGAGGACGTCTCCAAAACTGCTTTCAGAACTCGTTATGGTCACTACGAGTTTCTGGTCATGCCATTCGGGCTTACAAACGCACCTGCAGTCTTCATGGATCTTATGAACAGGGTGTGCAAACCGTATCTCGACAAGTTCGTCATCGTTTTCATCGACGACATTTTGATTTACTCCAAGAGTCAGGAGGAGCATGAGCAGCATCTACGTATTATCTTGGAACTTCTTCGAAAAGAGCAACTGTACGCAAAGTTTTCAAAATGCGACTTCTGGCTTCGTGAAGTCCACTTCTTAGGCCATGTGGTAAACAAGGATGGGATTCATGTCGATCCATCCAAGGTTGATTCGATCAGAAACTGGCCAGCACCACGTACACCGACAGAGATACGCCAATTTTTGGGTTTGGCAGGTTACTACAGGCGATTTATTAAAGACTTCTCAAAGATCGCGCAACCACTTACTATGCTTACACAGAAAGGTGTTGTTTACAGATGGGGTAATATGCAGGAAACCGCTTTTCAGTACTTAAAGGATAGGCTTTGCAGCGCGCCTATTCTCTCACTGCCCGAGGGCACGGATGACTTCGTGGTTTATTGTGACGCATCAATACAAGGGCTTGGTTGTGTATTGATGCAACGGGATAAAGTTATCGCATACGCCTCTCGGCAACTCAAGGTTCATGAACGGAATTATACGACGCACGATTTAGAGCTGGGAGCTGTTGTTTTCGCGCTTAAGATATGGCGACACTACCTGTACGGTACCAGGTGCACGATTTACACCGATCACAGGAGTCTCGAGCATATCCTTAAGCAAAAGGATTTGAATATGCGTCAACGAAGATGGGTTGAACTTCTGAACGACTACGAATGCGCCATCAAGTATCATCCAGGCAAGGCCAATGTTGTGGCTGATGCCCTCAGTCGGAAAGACACTCTACCTAAGCGCGTGCGAGCGCTACAGCTTACCATTCAGTCCAGTCTTCCTGCACAGATACGAGCTGCTCAGATAGAAGCACTAAAACCCGAAAACGTCAAGGCTGAAGCCTTGCGCGGTTCAAGGCAACAAATGGAACAAAAGGAAGACGGCGCCTACTATGTAACGGGGCGTATTTGGGTCCCACTTTATGGCGGTTTACGCGAACTTGTGATGGATGAAGCGCACAAGTCTCGCTACTCGGTACATCCAGGGTCGGATAAAATGTACCACGACATCAGCACTACTTATTGGTGGCCTAGTATGAAGGCTCACATCGCTACGTACGTTGGAAAATGCTTAACCTGTGCGAGAGTCAAGGTTGAATACCAGAAACCAGCCGGTCTACTTCAGCAGCCCAAGATACCGCAGTGGAAATGGGAAGAAATTTCCATGGATTTCGTTACGGGCTTACCTAGATCCCAGCGTGGGAATGACACTATTTGGGTAATCGTTGATCGACTCACAAAGTCTGCTCACTTTTTGGCTATCAAAGAAACGGATAAGTTTTCTACTTTAGCAGACATTTACTTGAAGGAAGTCGTTTCGAGGCACGGAGTGCCCACCTCTATTATTTCGGATCGCGATGCACGATTCACGTCAGAGCTTTGGCAAGCGATGCACAAATCCTTTGGCTCACGATTAGACATGAGCACAGCATATCATCCTCAGACGGATGGGCAGTCTGAGCGAACTATTCAAACTCTAGAAGACATGCTTCGAGCGTGTGTTATCGATTTCGGCAACGGCTGGGAAAAGCACCTCCCTTTGGTGGAGTTCTCGTACAATAACAGTTACCATACCAGCATTCAAGCCGCTCCATTCGAGGCATTGTACGGACGTAAATGCCGGTCACCTCTCTGTTGGGCAGAGGTGGGGGATAGTCAAATTACGGGTCCAGATATTGTTGTGGACGCCACGGAAAAGATTGCACAGATACGACAACGCATGGCGGCAGCACGCGACCGTCAGAAAGCCTACGCGGACAAGCGTAGAAAACCATTGGAATTTGAGGTCGGGGACCGGGTTTTATTGAAAGTTTCACCCTGGAAGGGTGTGGTACGTTTTGGCAAACGGGGCAAACTAAATCCGCGGTACGTCGGACCGTTCGAAATTACAGAAAAGATTGGCAAGGTAGCCTACAAGTTGAACCTACCAGCTGAACTCGGAGCAGTTCACAATGTCTTTCACATATCGAACTTAAAGAAGTGCCTATCAGATGAAAACCTCATCATTCCTTTTAAGGAACTCACTATCGACGAGCGGTTGCAGTTCGTCGAGGAACCAGTTGAAATCACGGACCGGGATGTTAAGGTCCTCAAACACAAGAGAATCCCTCTTGTTCGAGTTCGTTGGAACTCCCAGCGTGGTCCAGAGTATACCTGGGAACGCGAAGACCAGATAAAAGAAAAGTATCCCCAGTTATTCGAAACCAATGCATCCACTTCTGAGGCTGAAGCTACTACTACTGAATTTCGGGACGAAATTCCAAATCAACGGGGGGATGATGTGACACCCCAGGAAAACCGGTGAACTATGTAACTTGCCTAGCTACCTCAGTAAGTGCGTACCAAATTTCGGGACGAAATTTCTTTCAAGTTGGGGATAATGTGACAACTCGAATTTCTAAGATTGATTTCATACGTATTACACGAGCATGTGTTTGACTAATTACTTAATTGCACATTTGATTGATATGAAAGTATATATATACATGTTTGATTGCTTGATTGTGCATAATTGTTTGATTGTGTATAATGGGTTCCATATTGTGAAACTTGTACTGTATGTTAGCTAGTTAGTGTGAATCATGGCCCAACCTACGAAGGATGTTCCACGAAACATGATGCATGAATCGAAGGATGTCGGAACATATCTTTCGATTCGAAAGGTCCCCCTTCGGATTGAAGGTCTCGAAACATATCCTTCGCGCTCGAAACATATCCTTCGATATGTTTCGGCCCAGTTACTCTAATGGGCTTGGCCCATTTCTGTGAAAGGTTTAAATACGTATTGCATGCATAATCGGCAGTTTTAGGAAAACCCTAGAACACTTTCACTTGTGACGGCAACCACAACTTACGGAGACCTTGCTGATCAATTCTTTGTCTTCTACCCCGGTTAGTATCCATATCGGTTTGGTGATTATGTGTTTGATTTATCATATATGTATGTGCTTAACCGGTCGAATCGTTGTATGATGATAACCCGATTTAATCGGTTGTGTGTGTGATTCATTATTTACCAATTGTCTCGCAATATGTGGTTGGTATAGACATCGGATATATTGTTAATATGTTAATCGTTTCTGTTTTCATGATGTTCAATGATGATGTCTTGTGGATTGGCTATGATAACCGGATATGTATGTTGATATAGCAATATGCTGTTTGTATGTTAACCGGATATGTATGATAATCGGATATATGTTAATCGAATTGGGCATATTGTAATCGGACACGTTTATGTAATCGGCATCTATGTGTAAGTTGGATAGTTTAAATAATCTTGTTATTCAGATTAGGGTTCTTGATAAACATGGGAATTATGCTTGTTTGATCTGGTTGATGTTAACTGATTTGTGATATTGGTGTTAATTGATAATCACAGCAAAACTTGGAAACTTGTAACGTAACTGATATCCATCGAAAGATATCAGTTACTCGAAACATGGTAGTAACCGAAAGATACCGAAAGATACTAGATGTTCGAAACATAGTGTTGACCGAAGGATAGCAATGACCGAATGATAACATTAAGTTCGAAACATAACATTCTGTTCGAAAGATAGCTATGATACCTGTTAGTCGAAAGATCTCTAATGTGTCGAAAGATGACCATGAAATGAATGATAGCTGATGTTCTACTGTGAAATAATACGTGTTGTGTCGATATGCAAACTAACTGCTATGTGAACAATTAATTGCATGCGTAACATTTCGACCATGAACTGATTTACTATACGTGTATACAATAGGACGTGATTAATTACTTGTGAGTGCATAACTTAGCATACCGAGCAAACCAAGGTGAGTTCACACAGCCAAGGCATGGGTTCCCAGGGTGGGAATGGGTTGGATGATTACTTGTGCATACTTTGATACTGTAACGAACGATTAAACTGTTGATGCTTACGAACTACTCAACTGCCTTCGCACCCACCCTGGTCGGTAAAGACTATGGTCGCGAACGAACTGATAAATTGCCTTCGCACACACCCTGGTCGGTAAAGACTATGGTCGCGAACTAACGAACATAATCTTCGCACACATGCCTGTGAGGCCGCGATGGAACTGATACGATACGAAACTTAATTGAACAAACGCACTATTACCCAAACTAAACTATAAACTGTGAACTCGCTCAACTAGTTTGTTGATTATCTGCTGCATGCCTTGCAGGACCTTAGGTACTTATGGAGCTTGCACTGGAGGAGCGGGACGTTGTGGGCAGTGGGTTAAGAACGCTATGTTTAAACATTTCGAATAATTGAACTTATGGTTTACTTGGGTTATTTACTTATGCTTCCGCTACTGATACTATGATTGTTTTGAAACGTCAATTGTATTGAATGGGGTTTTACGAATTACTTTATTTATATTATGCTATGTTCAATATGATTGATGGCTTGATCCTGGTCAGTCACGCTCCCAAGCGGTGATACTCCGCAGGTGGATTTTGGGGGTGTGACACTGGGTTGGGAACGGGGTTAAGGAACGTGGATTCCTCGTCCTCCTTGGGTAGGACGTCAGTGGTTCAGGAATGTGATTCCTCGTCCGAATGGACGGATAACACGTACTAGACTAAAACTCTATCACGAAGTCCCTCCTTTTTGTATCGACTTAATCGCCGGGCCAATGGCGAGCGGGTCATTAGTTAGATAGCGCTATTTAGGTCTGACAAACCTCACACCGTGCCGCAGAGGACGGGCGTGAACTAATGGATCTGGGGCACGTCAATGATGATAGACATTGATGTTTTCAGGGCACATAAACATGACTACAGTCAGCAGTCGATATGGTAACGAGTCTAGTGTACGCATGGGGTAGCCCCCACGGCCGAAATGCCTGATAACTAAGATGGGGTAGCCCCCACGGCTGGAGTGCCGGAGTAACTGGGAATGAACAAGTCACGTTTTTAAACTATGGGGTAACCCCCACGGCAGGATGCCAGTTAAAGGAAACTGTTTTTGAAATAACTAAAACGAAAACCCAACCGTGAACTCACTCAACTAGTTGTTGACTCGTTACTACATGCTTTGCAGGACCATAGGTACTCAGCTGGAGCTTGCATGGAGGAGAGCCGTTGTGGGACACAGATTTGCTGCGTGTCATGTTTTATTTGAAAATGTTGAACTTATGTTATAACTTTAAACTTATGCTTCCGCTTACAACTTAAACTTGGTTTTGTTGGATCACCAATCGTATTGGTTAAACTTTTATGATTATTATATGCTTGTTCAGTATGATTGGTGGCTGGATCCTGGTCAGTCACGCCTCCAAGCGGTAGTACTCCGCAGGTGGGATTTTGGGGGTGTGACAGATTGGTATCAGAGCCATTGGTTATAGTGAACTAGGTTTTAATAAAAGAGAAACGTTTTTGTTAAAACCAGACTATAACCGGTACAGTGCTCAACGGTCCACAACGACGCTCCACTCCACATGCAAGGCTCGACATTCTAGGTGATATGATATGTGTATATTGCCTATTTGCTAGTTACATAGTACATTGCTCATGGTACGCTTGATTAGTATAACTACTGTTGTTTGAACACGTGCGTGCTTACCCTATCCTACTATCGTACTTTCGCGAATCTCTCTCACTCGTATTACTCTTGTTATGAAGAATCATGTCTGGACGCGTCAATATGACACAAGCCCAGTTGACCGCACTGATCAACGAACGAGTTGCCGCAGCACTCGCAGCTGCACACGCAGGAGGTATATCCTGCAGTCCGAATTTGTTCTAGGATCATTTGGATCCTACTCTCGTGAACCAACCTTTGTGTTAAACTCTGTCTTTCTTTCACCTACCTTAGGTCAATATGCTCAGGCACCGGTGTGCACTTTTAAGACTTTTATGGACTGTCGACCCACTACTTTTAGCGGAACTGAAGGAGCAGTAGGTCTCCTACACTGGTTTGAGAAACTGGAATCTGTGTTCGAAATGTGTGAGTGCCCTGAAGCGCGCAGGGTGAAGTATGCTACTGGTACTCTCGAGGGTTTGGCCCTCACGTGGTGGAATGCTCAAGTGCAGATGTTGGGGTTGGTTGCTGCCAACGCCACCCCATGGGAAAACTTCAAGGAAATGATCAGGGAGGAATACTGCAGTCGTGATGATATTCATAAGCTGGAAGATGAGTTCTACAATCTCAAGATGACGGGGTCAGAGATTGAGGCATACACTAAGAGATCGCATGAGCTTGCCTTGTTGTGTCCTACTATGGTGGACCCTCCGTATAAGCGAATTGAACTCTATCTCAAGGGCTTGGTGCCAGAGATCCAAAGTCATGTGACTTCAGCAAACTTGACCACTATCCAGCAGGTTGTTCAGTTGGCACACCGTCTCACTGATCAGGCGGTGGAGCAGAACAAGTTACCGAAGCGCATAGGTGCTGCAACAACTTCTGGTACTTCTAGTGGGGACAAACGGAAATGGGATGGAACTTCAAGCAGGGGTTCAACTTCTGTGCAATCTCAGTCTCAGCAGAGAAAGACGGACGATCACAAGAGCCCCAGTCAGCAATCGTCTGGTGGTCAAAGTCATGGTGGGTACAAGGGGAATCACCCCAAATGCAATCGTTGCAACCTACACCACAGTGGGCCATGCACCAGGGGCAACTGTCATCGGTGCAACAAGCCTGGTCATGTTGCAAAGGATTGCAGGAGCGCATATCCCGCCAATCTGAATCGTCAGCAACCTCAACAGAACCAGCGACAGCAGCAGGGTAACAACAAAGGGTGCTTTCAGTGTGGAGCTGAAGGCCACTTCAAGAAAGATTGTCCCCAACTGAACCAGAACAATCACAACAACAATCAGGGGAATAGCAACAATGGGAACAACAACAACAACAATGGTTCTAGGGGACGAGTGTTCGTGATTGGTCAAGGTGAAGCAAGGAATGATCCCAACGTGGTGACGGGTAAGTTCCTTCTCGACGACTTTTATGTTACAGTCTTATTTGATTCGGGTGCCGATACTAGCTATGTGTCGTTAGAAGTTAGTAAGATGCTTAAGCGTATTCCAACACCCCTGAGCGACAAGCACACAGTAGAACTAGCAAATGGTAAGAGTTTGGAGGCCTCACACGTAGTCAAAGGTTGCCAACTTATCCTCGCTAACCAGACCTTCTCTATTGACCTCATCCCTATCGTCTTGGGTAGTTTCGACGTTGTCATTGGGATGGATTGGTTATCCCAACACCGAGCAGAGATTCTTTGCAACGAGAAGATCGTTCGTATTCCTGGTCTAGGTAGTGAACCCCTCATGATTCGTGGCGACAAGAGAAGTGCTGTTGAGAACATCATCTCTCTTCTTAAGGCCCAGAAGTGCTTACGAAAGGGCCACACTGCGATTTTGGCTCTCGTTACTGATACCACAGAGAAAGAGAAGAAGCTAGAGGATTTTCCAGTTGTACGAGACTATCCTGAAGTATTCCCTGAGGAATTACCTGGTCTTCCGCCTCATCGCCAAGTCGAGTTTCAGATTGAACTAGCTCCTGGAGCTGCGCCTATAGCCCGTGCACCTTATCGTTTAGCTCCATCAGAGTTGGAAGAACTCTCCACGCAACTACAAGAACTCTTGGATAAGGGTTTCATTCGTCCTAGCTCATCGCCTTGGGGAGCTCCAGTACTATTTGTGAAGAAGAAGGACGGTACCTTCAGAATGTGTATCGACTACCGTGAACTCAACAAGGTGACTGTGAAGAACCGTTATCCTCTACCGCGCATTGACGACTTGTTCGACCAGTTGCAGGGGTCGAGCTACTATTCAAAGATCGATCTGAGATCGGGATATCACCAGCTGAGAGTTCGAGAAGAGGATGTCTCTAAGACAGCCTTTAGGACTCGATATGGGCACTATGAGTTTTTAGTCATGCCGTTTGGGCTGACAAACGCACCCGCAGTTTTCATGGATTTGATGAATCGAGTGTGCAAGCCATATCTGGACAAATTCGTTATAGTCTTCATCGACGACATCCTGATCTATTCTAAGAGTCAGGAGGAGCACGAGCAACATCTACGACTTATTCTGGAACTCCTTCGGAAGGAACAGCTTTACGCAAAGTTCTCGAAATGCGACTTCTGGCTTCGAGAGGTCCATTTCCTAGGGCATGTGGTGAACAAGGATGGGATTCACGTTGATCCATCCAAAGTGGACTCTATTAAGAACTGGCCTGCACCTCGTACACCAAAGGAAATTCGCCAATTCTTGGGATTGGCAGGATACTACAGGAGATTCATTAAGGATTTTTCTAAGATCGCGCAGCCTCTCACCTTGCTAACGCAGAAAGGCGTTGTTTATCATTGGGGAAATGCACAAGAGTCAGCTTTTCAGCATCTAAAGGATAGACTTTGTAGTGCACCTATCCTTTCACTGCCGGAGGGCACAGAAGATTTTGTGGTCTATTGTGATGCATCAATTCAAGGTCTTGGTTGTGTATTGATGCAACGAGATAAAGTCATAGCTTACGCCTCACGACAACTCAAAGTTCACGAGAAGAACTACACGACACATGATCTGGAGCTGGGAGCTGTTGTTTTCGCACTTAAGTTATGGCGGCATTACCTGTACGGAACCAAGTGCGCCATCTACACCGACCACAGGAGCCTAGAGCACATATTCAAGCAGAAGGAACTGAATATGCGACAACGACGATGGGTCGAGCTGCTGAATGACTACGAGTGCTCTATCAGGTATCACCCGGGCAAGGCCAACGTAGTGGCTGACGCCCTCAGTCGAAAGGACGCCGCGCCTAAGCGCGTAAGAGCTTTACAACTCACGATCCATTCTAGTCTACCTTCGCAAATACGAGCTGCTCAGATAGAAGCACTGAAACCAGAGAACGTTAGGGCTGAAGCCCTACGCGGGTCAAGGCAACGCTTAGAACAGAAGGAAGACGGTGCTTACTACGTAACAGGACGCATTTGGGTCCCACTCTATGGCGACTTACGAGAACTTGTGATGGATGAAGCGCACAAATCTCGCTACTCGGTACACCCTGGTTCGGACAAGATGTACCACGATATTAAAACTACGTATTGGTGGCCTAGTATGAAGGCCCACATAGCAACATACGTCAGCAAGTGTTTGACTTGTGCGCGAGTCAAGACAGAATATCAGAAACCCTCAGGCCTACTCCAACAACCAGAGATACCACAATGGAAATTGGAGCAAATTTCCATGGACTTCGTTACTGGCCTACCTAGATCCCAGCGCGGAAACGATACTATCTGGGTGATCGTAGATCGACTCACAAAATCCGCACACTTTTTGGCAATTAAGGAGACGGATAAATTATCCACCTTAGCGGAAATATACCTCAAGGAAGTTGTTTCGAGGCACGGGGTGCCCACCTCTATCATCTCTGATCGAGATGCACGTTTTACTTCGGAACTGTGGCAAGCAATGCACAAGTCTTTTGGCTCACGTCTAGATATGAGCACAGCGTATCACCCACAGACGGACGGGCAGTCCGAGCGCACTATCCAGACATTAGAAGACATGCTTCGCGCTTGTGTAATCGACTTTGGCAACAGCTGGGAAAGGCATCTGCCACTTGTGGAATTCTCGTATAATAACAGCTACCACACCAGCATTAAAGCTGCTCCGTTTGAGGCATTGTACGGACGTAAATGCCGGTCACCCCTCTGTTGGGCAGAGGTGGGGAACAGTCAAATCACTGGTCCAGAACATGTGGTAGACACTACTGAGCGGATTGCTCAAATACGACAACGCATGGCGGCCGCTCGAGACCGTCAGAAGGCCTACGCCGATAAGGGCAGGAAACCACTTGAGCTCCAGGTTGGGGAGCGGGTATTACTCAAGGTTTCACCCTGGAAGGGTGTGGTTCGTTTTGGTAAACGAGGCAAACTTAACCCACGATACGTTGGACCTTTTGAAATCATTGAGAAAATAGGCAAGGTGGCCTACAGACTGAACTTACCAGCGGAACTCGGCGCAGTTCACAACGTTTTCCATGTGTCGAATCTGAAGAAGTGTCTGTCAGATGAGACCCACGTAATTCCTCTAAAGGAACTCACGATCGACGAACAGTTGAAATTCGTCGAAGAACCAGTCGAAATCACGGACCGGGATGTTAAGGTCCTCAAGAGCACTAGAATACCCCTCGTTCGAGTTCGTTGGGACTCACGTCGCGGCCCAGAGTTCACCTGGGAGCGCGAAGATCGGATGAAACAAAAGTATCCCCAACTGTTTGAGAACAGTACAACCGCTACTGAGGCTGAAGCTACGAAATTTCGGGACGAAATTCCAGATCAACGGGGGGTGGATGTGACACCCCAGGAAAACCGGGAAAACCAGACAACTTAACTAGCTTCCTCAGTGAGTGCCATCAAATTTCGGGACGAAATTTCTTTCAACTTGGGGATGATGTGACAACTCGAAATCTAGAACCTTTCAATTGCGTTTGATGTAACATACTTATACACTATGGGAACTGGTTAACTTGTTAATAAACGTGAACCTTTTATGTGAAATGTGTCTTGTTTGTGTGCATATATATTTATACGTGTTATAAGTGAACCAAGAACCCAACCCGAGAACAAAGGACCCGACTCGAGACCATGAGGTCTCGAGTGTATAGTAACCGAATGGGCCTTGGGCCGAGAACCTAGTGACCGGTTTGGGCCATTGGGCCGTGACCTCCTTAACCGGCTAGTAAGCCCTTAGGGTGCACCAAGAGGATTATATAAATCACACTCATGGCAACCCTTGCCATTTTCTTGGACAACACTCACACCCACACTCTCATACTTTCCCTCTCACTAAAACCCTAAGAAGACAAACACCTCATCATTCTCGGATCTTTGGAAGGTGGTTCGGTCCACATCAATCGGCTAGAAGCTTCACACACCTCACCAACCGGTTAGTGTCCATGATGTTTTGACTAATGTTTGTTGTGTTAAATAATAAAATGAAGGATTAGATGTTTATTGTGTTGGGATGTTAGTGTTTGTATGATGATTTTGATGAATATGATGTCCTAATGTGCACAATGTTGATATCGGCTAATAGGTCTTGATTTCAGGTATGTATATAGCATGATGAATTTTGGTGTCTTGTGTTTAAATGAAGATTGAACCATTTATATTGATGAACATGAAACCGAGTTACATATGTTATACATTCGGCCTAGTATAGAACCGAGCTTATGTGTTATATTAGATAAGTGGAATTGTTACTCATGATTATGTTTAGGATTGATGCAAAATGTGTTGGATAAAGGTTGAACATGTTATGAATGTGTTTGAATGTTTTGAAGAACATGAAGAACTTGTTGAATGTGGGTTAAATGTTTGAATTCTGCCTGTTTGATCTGAATTCATGAATTATTAGACAATAAAACATGTTTTAGTGGATAGTACAATATTTGTGTTGCATGACATCCAAATTCTATTGGATAGTACAACTGTGCAGAGTCAGCCACTGTTGGGGGGTCGAGAACCCCTGGTTGCGACTCGAAATCTCTATGTTTCGACACCTGTTGCGAGTCAAGGACGCCTGGTTGCGACTCGCAACCACAGCATGATTGATGCGGGCCCAAGCGTGGAAGAGCGGGCCATTCTGTATTTGGAGGCCCAAGATCGGGTCACTAAAGGGGCTTCACTGAAATGGCTCTAACTCGGGCTACGGGGGTCCGTTTGGGGCGTGTGACCAGTCAAAACGAACGGGAGAACGAGCTCTATCTTGCTGCAAACCGCCTATGGCGGTTTGGGTCATCGTCCGGGCCGAGAAAACGCTTATTTCTATTAGTTTTTCCCATTTTTATGTTTTTTCAAGTATTTTGGGCATTTTGTTTTTGGGCTTGTGTTTGGCCCGTTATCTTTTTTAGGCCCATTTCGAATTTCTGTCATTATTTATATGTCCCTTTAGTGAATGAAACAGGCAGACTTGAATTTTGAGAAAACTTATTTTTCACTTCAAATTCCGTGGCCTTTGGGTTGCAATTTGGGGGTTGGGGAAGAGACACACGGGTATTCGTAGAATCAACGTGTTGATCTTCGTTTATCGTATCACTCACTACATCAATGATGAACCGAGACCACAGATTGCGACACGGGTTACGAGTCCCGTTGCGACTCGAGACCAAAACATGACAAGCCGAGATCGCGGTTGCGACATAGGTTGCGACTCGCAACCATCCATGGTCAACACAAACAGCATGACTCGAAACCATGCTTGCGAGTCCGGTTGCGACTCGAGACTACACCCATTGGACTTGTTTAGTTATGGGCCTAAGATAGTGGGCCGGACTTATGGACTCCTGTGACGTGTTGTTTGGGCCTGTTACTACGAGCCCAACTATTCGGACTTTATACTTAGACCTTGGGCTGTGTTTGAATGCTAACTGTGAACTGTTAATGTTAAAAGTGTTGCCATGATCATTATCTGTGTACAATACGTGTTGAACATACATGCACTGCTTGGCTTGAATCTGATACGAATAATACCTGTGATAGGACCTAATTGATTACCTGCAACTTAATTGACTTTCCGTGATTAACTGCCGAGCAAACCAAGGTGAGTTCACACCCTCCACGAAGCATGGGATTCCCTGGGTTGGGAACGGGGTTAAGGAACGTGGATTCCTCGTCCTCCTTGGGTAGGACGTCAGTGGTTCAGGAATGTGATTCCTCGTCCGGATGGACGGATAACACGTACTAGACTAAAACTCTATCACGAAGTCCCTCCTTTTTGTATCGACTTAATCGCCGGGCCAATGGCGAGCGGGTCATTAGTTAGATAGCGCTATTAGGTCTGACAAACCTCACACCGTGCCGCAGAGGACGGGCGTGAACTAATGGATCTGGGGCACGTCAATGATGATAGACATTGATGTTTTCAGGGCACATAAACATGACTACAGTCAGCAGTCGATATGGTAACGAGTCTAGTGTACGCATGGGGTAGCCCCCACGGCCGAAATGCCTGATAACTAACATGGGGTAGCCCCCACGGCTGGAGTGCCGGAGTAACTGGGAATGAACAAGTCACGTTTTTAAACTATGGGGTAACCCCCACGGCAGGATGCCAGTTAAAGGAAACTGTTTTTGAAATAACTAAAACGAAAACCCAACCGTGAACTCACTCAACTAGTTGTTGACTCGTTACTACATTCTTTGCAGGACCATAGGTACTCAGCTGGAGCTTGCATGGAGGAGAGCCGTTGTGGGACACAGATTTGCTGCGTGTCATGTTTTATTTGAAAATGTTGAACTTATGTTATAACTTTAAACTTATGCTTCCGCTTACAACTTAAACTTGGTTTTGTTGGATCACCAATCGTATTGGTTAAACTTTTATGATTATTATATGCTTGTTCAGTATGATTGGTGGCTGGATCCTGGTCAGTCACGCCTCCAAGCGGTAGTACTCCGCAGGTGGGATTTTGGGGGTGTGACAGTTGCTCCCTCATTTCCCGGATCCTATTACCTGTACCTATCAGTTCTTCACCGAACTGACGAAGTTCGGCTAGGTTTTCATTACTCATGGGAGGATTAGGGATAGGTTCTGGATCAAACTGTGGGAGAAAACTATAGGGACTATTAACTATATTTTGGAATTTCCAGTCATTAGTTCACCATTCCTCCATTTGGCCTAATGATCTGGTGTGAACTAGTGGGTCTGGAATAGCTGGTGCTAGGTTTATGGGAATTTGAGCTGTAACCGGATAAGAGAAGAGATTATTGTTGACAGGCTCTATAACATCACAATTGTCTAGTAGGCGGTCTATTTCGTCCTGGAACGTGATTTCCTCAGACTGTTTAGAGCTTTCGCCAATTTCTATTCCCTTTTTCTTTAGGTCTATTCCTATTTCCTTTTCTGGTGGTTTCGAACTTTCTCCAGTTTCTATTTCCTTTCCCTTGTTCATGCTCACAGGATTTTCTATTTTAGGAAGTCTCCTAGTAGTTGGTTTCCTACGGCGTACTTTCCTCCACCCTACGTATCTTCTTTTCTTTTTTAGGTTTGGCTTTTTCCAGCGGTGGAGCTTTGAATTCCACAGGTTCTTCTATGTCAGCAATGTAACCAGTAAAGTCGTGAGAGACTTCGATAGGTACTGGATATAAGTTGAGATTCTGGAATGCTTCCGACATCTCATTCATGCTGCATAGTATATATGCAAAATACAAGAATGCAATGTTAAAACTTTGGAACAAAGTTTAACAAACAAACACTGAAGTTTTTATTGCATACTAATTTATACAAAGGACAACAGAAATAAACACGCTAGGACTTTATTTATTTACTGGATTGTGATTTCTCTTACTAGACCCAACTTATCGGATATTTAGAGGTTGGCATTTTCTGCTACAGTAGCTAGCATATAGATATTTGCCCATTTCTTGTCTATTTTATCTTCCCAAGGTGTACTTTTACCCAACTCTTGGATTTCTGGGTTAAACCTAACTCTCTTGGTTCGGGATTTCTTTTTCTCATGACTCTTTTTAAGTATCGAATCCCTTTTCTCTGGGGAAAGAGGATTCTCATAGTTTGCCTTGCGGACAAAGATTCCTTCTTCTAGGTTTACTGGGTTTTTAGAAGAAGTTACAATATCTAATTTGTGGTAGATAGCAGACAGCTTTTGTTTACCCATACTGTAACTAACAAATAATCAGTTAATACAACAAATAATCACAGAATGATAACTAGTAGGATTAAGTATTTTGTCCAATACTTAATTCCGTAATAGGCTTAAATCAGTGGCTCGATCAGTGGCTCAATTTAATTATTAATTATTAATTATTAGCTCTGATACCACCTTCTGTCGCGCCCCCCGATCCACCCTGGACGGAATCGGGAGCCGCGAGCAGTCCAGTGGTACCCGTGGTATTTTGATTTAAGCGGCAGCGGAAGTCTTTTTATTACAGGATCTTTTCACCGTAAAAATTGCTCGTTTAATATATTATACAAAGTTTTAGGGATAAATTCCCATAATTTACAATCAGTTGATTTCACACAGAAATCATTATTTGCTAAAACATGTTTTATTTATTTATTCACAATGAGCCACTTCTCTGAGCTTGTAGTGCTTTACTGCACTTTTCCTGGATCACACAGATCACCTGAAACATGGTTTAAAAAGGTTTTGTCAGCGGGGAAATACTGAGTGAATCATTCTGTTTACTAAAACGACCTGTTAGTTATAAATTACAGTATTAAGGGGAATTACAATGTTTCTGATTTCAAACCAACTACCCACAGTATTTGTCACTCGACCAACCATTGGCTAGCCCATTTGTCCAATGGTGTCTGTGACTGTGGTCAGATCACCCCTTGGCCACCCGTTTGTCCAAGTGTGACGGGAAATAAGTAATGTATACAAAACCCCACATACCGGCTGTAACTTGGTGATTACAAAGACTTAATCCCTGTAATTATAACTTTGAAAATAACTTGGAGTTTTGTAATACTTACTCACAAACTGTGAGAAAACAGTTTACAAAAGAAGAATGACTCACATTGCAGATTAACGAGCAAGATATAAGCCTACTGATTAGCCTCGATTAACCTAAATTAACACAATGCACACACAAGCAGGTTAGTAACTAATACAGCAGTTACGTCAATTCACGAGATTAAACCCTCATAACGATTAATCAGTGCGATAATCGATAATTCAATCGGATTCACAACGAATAACAGAGCATAGTCCGAATTCGAACAGCACTCTAATATTCAACTCGAAATCACGACGAATAATCAAAGTACAAGCTCAATTTGAGCAGCACTCGAACAATCGTTGGATAGTTATAATCGATCGGACGTTGAATCGTAATAGCGATCGAGTTATTACCCTGATTGTGGCAGCACTTCGAATTTAGTGTGTGGTTGTGTAGTATTCAGACGATATCTCCGTGTATAAACGGAATTTGGACGTCGAATTATCACAGAATTTCAAGTGCCAACGTCCCCTATTTATATCTGAAAAGTGCACTCCCTCGCGCCACGCGAAGGATTTCCTTGCGCGTGTCGCGTGGCGCGAGAGACCCTAGTCTAGCATAGGGTGTGTTCGTGTACAGGTAGCTTGGGTGAGTTGGTTTCTGTCACACCCCCAAAATCCACACGCGGAGTACCACCGCTTGGGAGCGTGACTGACCAGGATCAAGCCATCAATCATATCAAACATAGCATTTAATATAAAAGTAAATAATGTAAATCATCATGACATGATTGATGTTTCAAAACCAACATCGTTTAAGTAGCGGAAGCATAGTATGAAATCTCAAAATAGTTATAAGTTCAATATAACGTTCACGATCCATCTGCCCACAACGACCTGCTCCTTCCCTGTGCAAGCTCCAATAAGTACCTAAGGCCCTGCAAGGCATGCAGCAAATAATCAACAAACTAGTTGAGCGAGTTCACAGAAAGTAAGTTCAAAACGTAATGCATAAGTATAGCTAGTGGGGGCTTCCCATTCTAGTGTGTACTAAAGGTGGGGGCTTCCCATGTTCATCCTGGTTAATGAGGGCTTCTCATTAACGGTACTTACTAGACTAACTTCCGACCATGTGTTCCTCTTTACCGAGAACAGGAATACGTACAGGGTCACGTAGGCTTTACGTGACGTGCCCTTCCCCGAGGACAGTGGTACGCGTGGGGGCTACGTAGGCTTTACGCAGCGTGGCCTTCCGACCTGGAAGCCAGTGAATGGTATTGGGTTACGTAGGCTTTACGTAACGTGTCCTCCCGACCCGGGAGACATATGGCAAATATACTGGGTTACGTAGGCTTTACGTAACGTGTCCTGACTAACCTGAGGACGATGGTCTATAGTCTGGTATATGCGTAAGTACGAGTAATCATTCCATAACCAACATATCCAACCCAATTCCCAACCCGGGAATCCCATGCCTTGGCTGTGTGAACTCACCTTGGTTTGCTCGGCAGATACACAGAAAGTACTAGTAGCAAGTAAATGATCACTCACGTCCTATCATGGTTATTATACGTGTCAGGTTCGTATATGGCACGTATATAGTAGTCACGTATAGTCATGGCAAACATGTACGCACGTAAGCAGATAAGACATAGCATGTGTGATTCAATTGTTCTAAGTCCAATCATACCCGGCCCAAAGACATAAGCAGCCCAATAACAAAACAGTCCAGATTCTTAATCGGCCCAAATAGCAAACACCTACAAGTCCATTAATAAACAGCCCACAAATCAAATCATTGGGCCCGTGACAGTGAAGGCCCAATAGTGTGCATGTGCAACGATGGTCTCGACTCGCAACGGGGTTACGAGTCGCAACGGGGATCTCGAGTCGTAATGGCTGGATACGAGTCGCAATAGATGGTCTCGGTTCATCCTGGTCTGGTTACGAGTCGCAATCTGACTCGCAACCGTGGTTGCGGTTCGTGCGGTTTGGTCTCGAGTGGGGTTCCGACTCGCAATCCGAGTCGCAACCGAACGTGTAACTGGTTTCCATACTTTCAGTCAATTATACTCCGTGATTTCAGCTAACAGTTTGGTCAGTTTCGGAAACAGATCAAATCAACAATTAATCTATAATCAATCATGTTCATAATCAACATCAATTCAAGAACAATTAACCAATCTTGTACAGAACATGTAATCGGATCATGTGATACATAATCCCATAGACTAACATGCAACCTAGGTCATGAAAACCCAAAACGAATCATCATACCAACCTTTCGGGAACAATCTATGTTAGCCGATCCTCAATCGTTTAATCTAATATTATCATACACACAATCCAAACATATATCATGTTAACCGATTTATCCAGCATCTCGCTATTTGAATAACATCATACATCCGATTTGCATGAACATACATAAGAGCCGATTTAACAAAACATTTATCAATTAACATCCCAAACAATACATTAACAAGAATTCTCGGTTAGCAAACACCAACATACGATAACCATTTAACAAGCAACCTAATTATCAAGCACTAACCGGTTGGATTGAAGGTAGAGGATCGATTCGTTTCACAAGCTTCAAAGTGTGTGTGTGCCGTCGGGTTCCAAGCAAGCCGAGAGAGAGAGGAAACTAGCTAGGGTTTTGTGTGTTTTTGTGTTTTGTGACAACTAACAAAACCTATCCCAACTATGGGATTTACACGGTTAAAGGGAAGTGGGCCGAACCCACATGGGCCGCCCTAATGGTCCGCGTGCAGAGTATAAGGCCCGAATGGGCTTGTGCGAGTGTGGGTGTGTTGTGTGGTTTTAATTCGCGTATCATAACATCGAATACATATAATGCACGTAATAACATAACATACATCATGCAATCAATTAATCATTCGGGTTCATAAAATCACATGTCGTGCACAAACGTTACATCAAAGCAAGTCTAAAGTTCGAGTTGTCACATTATCCCCAACTAATTGGAAATTTCGTCCCGAAATTTGGTATGCACTCACTGAGGAAGCTAGGTAAGTTCAATCGTTCACTGGTTTTCCTGGGGTGTCACATCCTCCCCCCGTTGATCTGGAATTTCGTCCCGAAATTCCGAAGTAGTAGCTTCAGGCTCAGTAGTGGTAGCATTGGTTCCGAATAACTGTGGGTACTTTTCTGTCATTCTGTCTTCGCGTTCCCAGGTGTACTCTGGGCCACGTTTGGAGTTCCAACGAACTCGAACAAGAGGGATTCTCTTGTGTTTGAGGACCTTCACATCCCGGTCCGTGATTTCTACTGGTTCCTCGACGAACTGCAACCGCTCGTCGATAGTAAGTTCCTTGAAAGGAATGATGAGGTTTTCATCTGATAGGCACTTCTTTAAGTTCGATACATGAAAGACATTGTGAACTGCCCCGAGTTCAGCTGGTAGGTTCAACTTGTAGGCTACCTTGCCAATCTTTTCGATAATTTCGAATGGTCCGACGTACCGCGGATTTAGTTTGCCCCGTTTTCCAAAACGAACCACACCCTTCCAGGGTGAGACTTTCAACAAAACCCGGTCCCCGACCTCAAATTCCAATGGCTTTCTACGCTTGTCCGCGTAGGCTTTCTGACGGTCGCGTGCTGCCGCCATGCGTTGTCGTATCTGTGCGATCTTTTCTGTGGCGTCCACAACAATCTCTGGACCCGTAATTTGACTATCCCCCACCTCTGCCCAGCAGAGGGGTGACCGGCATTTACGCCCGTATAATGCCTCGAATGGAGCGGCTTGAATGCTGGTATGGTAACTGTTATTATACGAGAACTCCACCAAAGGGAGGTGCTTTTCCCAGCCGTTGCCGAAATCGATAACGCATGCTCTAAGCATGTCTTCAAGAGTTTGAATCGTTCGCTCAGACTGCCCATCCGTCTGAGGGTGATATGCTGTGCTCATGTCTAACCTTGAGCCAAAAGATTTGTGCATCGCTTGCCAAAGTTCTGACGTGAATCGTGCGTCGCGATCCGAAATGATAGATGTGGGCACTCCGTGCCTCGAAACAACTTCCTTAAGGTAAACGTCTGCGAGTGTGGAGAACTTATCCGTTTCCTTAATTGGCAGGAAGTGTGCAGACTTGGTGAGTCGATCAACTATGACCCATATTGTATCGTTCCCACGCTGGGATCTAGGTAGGCCTGTAACGAAATCCATGGAAATTCCTTCCCATTTCCACTGAGGTATCTTAGGCTGCTGAAGCAGACCAGCTGGTTTCTGGTATTCCACCTTGACTCTCGCACAGGTCAAGCATTTTCCAACATACGTAGCGATGTGGGCCTTCATACTAGGCCACCAATAAGTAGTGCTGATGTCGTGGTACATTTTATCCGACCCTGGATGTACCGAGTAGCGAGACTTGTGAGCTTCGTCCATCACAAGTTCGCGTAGTCCGCCATAAAGTGGGACCCATATACGCCCCGTTACATAGTAGGCGCCGTCTGCCTTCTGTTCCATTTGCTGTCGTGAGCCGCGTAAGGCTTCAGCCTTGACGTTTTCGGGCTTCAGTGCTTCTGTCTGAGCAGCTCGTATCTGAGCAGGAAGGCTAGACTGAATCGTAAGCTGTAGCGCTCGCACGCGCCGAGGTAAAGTGTCCTTTCGACTGAGGGCATCAGCCACAACATTGGCTTTGCCTGGATGATACTTGATAGCGCATTCATAATCGTTAAGTAACTCGACCCATCGTCGTTGACGCATGTTCAAATCCTTCTGCTTAAGGATATGCTCGAGACTCCTGTGATCGGTGTAAATCGTGCACCTGGTACCGTACAGGTAGTGTCGCCATATCTTAAGCGCAAAAACAACAGCTCCCAGCTCTAGATCGTGCGTCGTGTAGTTCCGTTCATGAACCTTTAGTTGGCGAGAGGCGTAAGCGATAACCTTGTCGCGCTGCATTAGCACACATCCCAATCCCCGAATGGATGCATCACAATATACTACGAAGTCTTCTGTGCCCTCTGGCAATGAGAGGATAGGTGCACTGCAAAGTCTATCCTTTAGGTGCTGAAAAGCAGTCTCCTGGGGCTCTCCCCAGCGATAGGTAACACCCTTCTGTGTCAGTATCGTAAGCGGCTGAGCAATCTTCGAAAAGTCTCTAATAAACCGTCTGTAATAACCTGCCAGACCCAAGAATTGACGTATTTCTGTCGGTGTACGCGGTGCAGGCCAGTTCCTGATCGAATCTACCTTGGATGGATCGACATGGATCCCATCCTTGTTAACCACATGGCCTAAGAAGTGGACTTCACGAAGCCAGAAGTCGCATTTAGAAAGTTTGGCGTACAGCTGTTCCTTCCGAAGGAGTTCCAAAATCAGGCGAAGATGTTGCTCGTGTTCCTCCTGACTCTTGGAGTAAATCAGAATGTCGTCGATGAATACTATGACGAACTTGTCAAGATAGGGTTTGCACACCCTGTTCATAAGATCCATAAATACGGCAGGCGCGTTCGTTAACCCGAACGGCATGACAAGAAACTCGTAGTGACCGTAACGAGTTCTGAAGGCTGTCTTGGAGACGTCCTCATCCCGGACTCTCAACTGATGGTACCCTGACCTCAAATCTATCTTCGAATAGTAGCACGACCCTTGCAACTGGTCGAATAAGTCGTCAATGCGCGGAAGAGGATAACGGTTCTTCACCGTCACCTTGTTGAGTTCACGGTAGTCGATGCACATCCTGAACGTACCGTCTTTCTTTTTCACGAAGAGTACCGGAGCTCCCCAAGGCGAAGAGCTTGGACGAATAAAGCCCTTTTCCAAGAGCTCTTGCAGTTGCTTTGACAATTCCTCCAATTCTGATGGAGCTAGGCGATATGGTGCGCGAGCTATGGGTGCTGCTCCTGGAGCGAGCTCGATCTGAAATTCGACCTGACGATGAGGCGGTAAGCCAGGTAAGTCTTCAGGAAACACCTGAGGGTATTCGCGTACAATTGGAATATCCTCCAATTTCTTTTCCTTTGCTGATGCGTCTGTAACGAGTGCTAGAATGGCAGTGTGACCCTTACGTAAGCATTTCTGAGCCTTCAAGAAAGAGATGATGCCAACCACTGCACCACTCTTGTCGCCTTGAACTTCTAGGGGTTCCTGACCCGAGCGAGGAATGCGAATAACCTTCTCGCTGCACAAGATTTCTGCCTGGTGTTGGGACAACCAATCCATCCCAATCACGACGTCGAAGCTACCCAAAACTATGGGAATGAGATCAATAGAGAAGGCTTGACCAGCTAAGATAAGATTACAACCCTGAACTACGTGCATGGCTTCTAGACTTTTACCGTTAGCTAACTCTACTACATGTTTGGTGGGTAAAAGTGTTGGTGCACGTTTTAGCAGTTGACACATTTTCACAGACATATAGCTTGTATCCGCACCCGAATCAAACAAAACAGTAACGTAAATATTGTCGAGGAGAAACTTACCCATAACCACGTTGGGATCGTTCACTGCGTCGCCTCGACCTAGCACAAAAGCGCGACCACGAGCTTCATTGCCGTTGTTGTTGTTTCCACCGTTGTTGTTGCCGTTGCCCTGGTTGTTATTGTTGTTGCGATTCTGGTTCAATTGAGGGCAATCGCGTTTGAAATGACCTTCAGCCCCACACTGGAAACACCCCCGGTTTCCACGCTGTGGCTGCTGCTGTTGCTGCTGCTGGTTCTGTGGAGCGGGTTGTTGAGGCTGCTGATTCTGATTCGCAGGCCGTGGACTCCTACAGTCTTTGGCCTCGTGACCCATCTTAAGACACCTTTGACAACGACCCTTGTTACATGGGCCGTGGTGATGCCTGTTGCAGTTGTGGCACCTAGGTTGACTACCCTGATATCTCCTCTGTCTGTGACCACCAGAGGATTGCTGACTGGGACTCTGATAGTGGTCGATTTTCTGCTGCTGAGCTTGTGGCTGAACCGATGCTGAACTTTTACTAGAGTCTCCATCCCATTTTCTTTTACTTTCACCAGATGTAGCAGGAGTAACTGAGGTGGTGACATTAGTAGTAGCATTAACACGCTTGGGCAGTTTATTCTGATCCACTGCCTGATCAGTGATGCGATGAGCGAGGCGCTGGATTTCCTGGATGTTTTCGAGATTAGCCGACGTCACGTGGCTCTGAATTTCTGGCGCCAATCCCTTGAGATACAACTCAATGCGCTTGTATGGAGGGTCCACCATAGTAGGGCACAGAACGGCCAACTCATTCGACCGTTTGGTATACGCTTCGATTTCCGATCCAACCATTTTCAAGTTATACAGCTCGTCTTCCAGCTTGTGAATATCTTCACGCGTGCAATACTCACGCTTGATGAGTTCCTTAAAATCGTTCCATGGGGTGGCGTTAGCAGCTGCCAACCCTAAGATCTGGACTTGGGCGTTCCACCAAGTCAGTGCTATCCCTTCTAAAGTACCGGTAGCAAACTTGACCTTGCGAGCCTCAGGGCACTCGCACATTTCGAATACTGATTCTAGCTTTTCAAACCAGTGGAGGAGTCCCACTGCCCCCTCTGTGCCGCTGAAAGAGTTTGGACGACAGTCCATGAAATTCTTGAACGTGCAGACAGGCTGCTGCGCGTGTTGACCTATTGTGTACGAATAGGACGAAGTTAAATACAAGAGTTAATGTAGGATCTAAAGATCCTAGTGTGTGCCTATACTGCAGGATATACTACCTGCTTGAGCTGCTGCAACTGCCGCAGCAACTTGAGCTTGGACGAGAGCCTCTAGCTGGGCTTGTGTCATGTTGATTCGTCCAGACATGATCTTCATAGTAACAAGTAGCATATGTAAGAATGGTTCGCGAGTAGGGCGATGACAGAAAAGTGTAAGCACGTAGGGATTCTCATGCTATAATATCATGTGTATCTAAGCGTAATGCGAGCAAAGTTCTAAGCAGTTCTAGCAAACAGGCAATAAATATAAACCTTATTACCTAGGATGTCGAGTCTTGCACGTGGAGCGAAGCGTCGTTGTGGATCGTTGAGAGCACTGCACTGGTTATAGTCCGGTTTTAATAAAAACGTTTTCCCATAGTAAAACCAAGTTCTCTATAACCAATGGCTCTGATACCAATCTGTCACACCCCCAAAATCCACACGCGGAGTACCACCGCTTGGGAGCGTGACTGACCAGGATCAAGCCATCAATCATATCAAACATAGCATTTAATATAAAAGTAAATAATGCAAATCATCATGACATGATTGATGTTTCAAAACCAACATCGTTTAAGTAGCGGAAGCATAGTATGAAATCTCAAAATAGTTATAAGTTCAATATAACGTTCACGATCCATCTGCCCACAACGACCTGCTCCTTCCCTGTGCAAGCTCCAATAAGTACCTAAGGCCCTGCAAGGCATGCAGCAAATAATCAACAAACTAGTTGAGCGAGTTCACAGAAAGTAAGTTCAAAACGTAATGCATAAGTATAGCTAGTGGGGGCTTCCCATTCTAGTGTGTACTAAAGGTGGGGGCTTCCCATGTTCATCCTGGTTAATGAGGGCTTCTCATTAACGGTACTTACTAGACTAACTTCCGACCATGTGTTCCTCTTTACCGAGAACAGGAATACGTACAGGGTCACGTAGGCTTTACGTGACGTGCCCTTCCCCGAGGACAGTGGTACGCGTGGGGGCTACGTAGGCTTTACGCAGCGTGGCCTTCCGACCTGGAAGCCAGTGAATGGTATTGGGTTACGTAGGCTTTACGTAACGTGTCCTCCCGACCCGGGAGACATATGGCAAATATACTGGGTTACGTAGGCTTTACGTAACGTGTCCTGACTAACCTGAGGACGATGGTCTATAGTCTGGTATATGCGTAAGTACGAGTAATCATTCCATAACCAACATATCCAACCCAATTCCCAACCTGGGAATCCCATGCCTTGGCTGTGTGAACTCACCTTGGTTTGCTCGGCAGATACACAGAAAGTACTAGTAGCAAGTAAATGATCACTCACGTCCTATCATGGTTATTATACGTGTCAGGTTCGTATATGGCACGTATATAGTAGTCACGTATAGTCATGGCAAACATGTACGCACGTAAGCAGATAAGACATAGCATGTGTGATTCAATTGTTCTAAGTCCAATCATACCCGGCCCAAAGACATAAGCAGCCCAATAACAAAACAGTCCAGATTCTTAATCGGCCCAAATAGCAAACACCTACAAGTCCATTAATAAACAGCCCACAAATCAAATCATTGGGCCCGTGACAGTGAAGGCCCAATAGTGTGCATGTGCAACGATGGTCTCGACTCGCAACGGGGTTACGAGTCGCAACGGGGATCTCGAGTCGTAACGGCTGGATACGAGTCGCAATAGATGGTCTCGGTTCATCCTGGTCTGGTTACGAGTCGCAATCTGACTCGCAACCGTGGTTGCGGTTCGTGCGGTTTGGTCTCGAGTGGGGTTCCGACTCGCAATCCGAGTCGCAACCGAACGTGTAACTGGTTTCCATACTTTCAGTCAATTATACTCCGTGATTTCAGCTAACAGTTTGGTCAGTTTCGGAAATAGATCAAATCAACAATTAATCTATAATCAATCATGTTCATAATCAACATCAATTCAAGAACAATTAACCAATCTTGTACAGAACATGTAATCGGATCATGTGATACATAATCCCATAGACTAACATGCAACCTAGGTCATGAAAACCCAAAACGAATCATCATACCAACCTTTCGGGAACAATCTATGTTAGCCGATCCTCAATCGTTTAATCTAATATTATCATACACACAATCCAAACATATATCATGTTAACCGATTTATCCAGCATCTCGCTATTTGAATAACATCATACATCCGATTTGCATGAACATACATAAGAGCCGATTTAACAAAACATTTATCAATTAACATCCCAAACAATACATTAACAAGAATTCTCGGTTAGCAAACACCAACATACGATAACCATTTAACAAGCAACCTAATTATCAAGCACTAACCGGTTGGATTGAAGGTAGAGGATCGATTCGTTTCACAAGCTTCAAAGTGTGTGTGTGCCGTCGGGTTCCAAGCAAGCCGAGAGAGAGAGGAAACTAGCTAGGGTTTTGTGTGTTTTTGTGTTTTGTGACAACTAACAAAACCTATCCCAACTATGGGATTTACACGGTTAAAGGGAAGTGGGCCGAACCCACATGGGCCGCCCTAATGGTCCGCGTGCAGAGTATAAGGCCCGAATGGGCTTGTGCGAGTGTGGGTGTGTTGTGTGGTTTTAATTCGCGTATCATAACATCGAATACATATAATGCACGTAATAACATAACATACATCATGCAATCAATTAATCATTCGGGTTCATAAAATCACATGTCGTGCACAAACGTTACATCAAAGCAAGTCTAAAGTTCGAGTTGTCACAGTTTCGACTGAAAACTTAGCTCCCACGTAAAACTGTTAAGATATTACCAACTAGGGTTTATCCCCCCCTGAGTTTTAGGGGCCCTGATCCTGATTCCGATTGTTATGAAAATTTTAGGGTTTATGCGGAATCACTTGGGTGTTTCAATTAGGGTTTTCTTATTACCTAATTATCATCCTAATTATTGATTTTCGTGACAGTTGTTACAACCTGATTGTTAATTTTTAAACATTCTGCTTTGTTTTCGCACATATCACAGTTGATGAAAGTTTAAAGGCATTACTTGAGTTAGTGTATTGCATGATGAGGGGATATGCTGAGATCGTGGGGTCCATAAGAATTTAGTGCATAATTAATATACCTTAACGTATCGGTAAGCATTTTGAAAGTTTTTAGATTGAGCTTAAGTGGACAACAATATCGTCAATCGATGTGAATCGTTTAGAACTTAAAACGATTAAAAGCTTAACGGTGTTGGTGATATGTCTAAAAAAACTGATATGATCCTCTTACACAAACTCACAAAAATATGTTTGTACATATTTCATTTCTGCATTTAATTTCTGTCTTTGCATTTATGTTTCATTTTTTTTGAAAAAATCCAAAAAGATTTTCGACAACTGATGGTGAAAAGCTGATATTCAAAATCTCAAAGGCTAAACATGATGAACAGACAGGTTGGTTAAATGGTTTGAAATGTTTAAGATGATTCATTACGTTGAATCAGAATTTGGAATGTTTCAAATTTTTGATCATTTTTAAATGTGAAAATTCTCAAATGTTTAGTTGTTTCATTAAGTTGAATCACAATATTGTTTGTTTGTAACAGAGAGGTTGAGATATGCAGGTTTCTGAGTTTGTCGCTACGGAAAGCCAGGTGTCGATCCCAAAAGCACGGAAGCTTGACGAAAGGGGGAGCCTGAAGATTCTGAAGAAAGAGAGCAACGAAAGCTGAAGACAGATCCACCGGGATTCTGTTCAAGCAAGAGGAACTCAAGAGAGAGAGAAAGACAAGTTGCTACGAGTTTCACTACGGATTGACTACGGCAATATCCAAGGGGGAGATTGTTGATACATTTATTGTCTATCGCCTTCGTCAATTCGAGTCGTAGTGAAAAGCCGGAAGAAATCAAGCACATAATGTCATAATTAGTTAGAAATAGCAAGGTGGCGTTTTGGTAATTAATGAGAATCCTCATTAATTCCAAGGCCTATAAATAGGATGTTGATGACATAAGTTTAGAAGTTAAAAAATTCTTGGAAGACTTAAGATCTCATTTTGTACATTTGGTGATTCAAGTTTAGAGAGAGAAAGTCTAGAGAGAGAAAGTCATTGTAAACGTGAATCTTGTACCGGATTTGTCATATCTTTCAATAGATTCTCGTTACTAGTACGTTATTGTGTGTTCGGTCACACACGTTCACGGATTCCGCACGTGAAACGTTCGTTACGCAATCGAACGGCGTCAAAACCGGTCCTACAGGAAAAACGGGACCTACAGTCTTGAAATTTTTGAAAAGTCCTTGATAAACCTTCTATAAAATCCGGCATGCCCTAGGAAACTTCTGATTGCTCTAACGGAGGAGGGTGGAGGTAATCGAGAAATAGTGTCTACTTTTACTCGATCAACTTCCATTCCTTCGCTCGAGATTTTGTGACCAAGTACTATTCCCTCTGTGACCATGAAATGACATTTTTCCCAGCTAAGGGTGAGGTTAGTTTCCTCACATCGGGATAGCATTCGTTCGAGGTTATCGAGGCATTGGTCATATGAATCTCCAAAGATAGAAAAGTCGTCCATGAACACTTCCATAGTTTTTTCTATCATATCATGGAAAATGGCCACCATGCAACGTTGGAATGTTGCAGGTGCATTACATAGACCAAATGGCATGCGTCGATAAGCGAAAGTTCCATAGGGGCATGTGAAAGTTGTATTTCCTTGGTCTTCAGGTGCTATTGGAATTTGAAAGTAACCTGAAAAACCATCCAAGAAACAGTAAAATTTATGACCGGATAGTCGTTCTAACATTTGATTAATGAAGGGCAAAGGAAAGTGGTCTTTCCTTGTTGCTTCATTTAATCGTCTATAGTCTATACAAACTCTCCATCCTGTGACGGTTGTTGTTGGTATTAATTCATTCTTTTCATTAGTTATTACCGTCATACCTCCTTTCTTTGGGACTACTTGGACGGGACTTTCCCATGGACTATCGGAGATAGGATAAATTAGTCCGGCGTCAAGTAGTTTGATGACCTCATTTTTAACCACTTCTTGCACATTTGGATTTACTCTACGTTGTGGTTGTATTACCGTTTTGTAGTCATCGTTCATCAAAATTTTGTGCGTGCACATGGAAGGATTTATTCCTTTAATATCTACAAGCTTCCAAGCGATCGCATTTTTATGTTTTTTAAGAAGATTAATTAATTTTTCTTTTTCTACACTACTTAATTTAGACGAAATAATTACAGGTAATTTACCATCTTTGTCTAGAAAAGCATATTCCAAACCTTTCGGAAGTTCCTTGAGCTCAATGGGTGGGTTTTTAGGAGACTCCTTATTTCGTGGCTCATTTAGATCAAGAACTTTATAGGTTTGTTCTATGGCGACCTCTTCTTCAACAAAGTGGTCAACTTCATCACTTGTATCGGGTGGCTCATCTTCATCTTCTATTAGGGGGTCATTATTGCCAAAAGGATATTTCATTGAACGCTCAAGATCTATGCTCCTTTTGAATGCCCCTAACTGAAGAGGTAGATTATTAAACTTCCGGTTTTTCAAAGCTTCATGAGTTTTTACGAAAGGTCATCCCAACACTAGAGGAGCGTCATCGAGGATGACAAAGTCGGTTGGGATTACCATTTGATTTGTTTGAACCAAGACATCCTCCACTATACCAATTGATTGTATTACTTTCCGATTAAATAGAAAAATGGGTATTTGAAGTGGAGTAAAATCACTAATACTTAATTTTTCGAAAATGTAATTAGGCATTATGTTAACATAAAGATCTTTATCAATGGTGACATTACTAATAAATGAATTTTGAAAAAAACATGGAACCGGTGTAATGTTAATTTCAAAAGGATCTTCTTTTATTAGCGAAGTTTGATCATTAGTTAACTTAACACTTACTATTTCTTCAATTTTAGTGTTAGTGTTTAACTCTTTTAAAAACTTAGCATGAGTTGGTACTAAACAATGATTTTCGAAAGAAGGTGACAAGAGATTAATTTCTTCAAAATTAGACACTTCTTGAATTTTAGCGTTATTGGCCTCACCTTTTTCGTTGTTTAACTCATGAGTCGTTTTTTCACTTATTTGTTCTTCCATTTTTAACTCTTCAACTATCGGTTCTTTTTTTAATTCTTCTCTGCGCGGGACTCCTCTTCCCTTGCGCGAGATTCTTTTATGCAACGTTCGATAGTTTTAAGTTTTTCTATTATCCTATCGGCTATTTCGGTAATAGAGTAAGGATCGGGATCCTCGGTTGTTCGATCCTTGGTTCCTCATAGTACCCATATGAAGTAGATGGTTCATACCATTGTTCTTCATTGTAAGTATATGATGGATAACGGTCGAAATTTTATTCTTCATAGTACTCATATGAGGTGGGTTGTTCACGCCATGGTTCCTCATAATAAGTGTATGAAGGTGGTGGCTCATATCTTGATTCCTCAAGGTATGAGTATGAAGGCTCATACCTTGGTTCGTCAAAATATGAGTATGAGGGAGAAGGTTCATACCTTTGGTCTTCATAGGATGTGTATGAAGTTGATGGCTCGTACCTGGGCTCCTCATAATAGTTGTATGAAGTGGATGGTTGAAATAAGCTACAATATTGTACCGAGTGCGGGTTTCCACAATTAGTGCAATAATCTCTCATATAATCATCCTCCTTATAGGTGTAGTTATAGCCTCCTGAGTATTGATCCATGGGGATCACTCAACAGACCACAACAGAGTCTCGGGACCAGAAAAAAAACAGAGACGGAAACAGAGGCTGGACACGGCCCCGTGTTTAGTGGACACGGCCCCGTGTTCAGGGTCTGTATCTGGGCGTTTTAATTAAAGTTACTGGTCTTGTTGGACACGGGGGCGTGTTCAGTGGACACGGCCCCGTGTTCAGACTCTATATCTGGGTATCTAGCTAAAAATATGCAGCACGGGGGCGTGTTCAGTGAGCACGGCCCCGTGTTCAGGCTACTGTAAATGCAAACTAAACTAAAATGCAGAAAAATGTGCGTGCGTTTTAAAAAGGTTTTGAAAAACTGATTAAGCCGTCGATTTTAAGCTTTCATACAATCCTTGTGTCCCCGGCAACGGCGCCAAAAACTTGATGCATGCTAGTGTGTATATGTTTTAGGTATATATTTTAAGCCCTTTTTACACTTTTTAGCCAAGTTTTAAATTTATAAAACATGATATTTACTAACACTACACACACATATGGGCAAGTGCACCCATCGTGGACGTAGTATAGTGTTGGTAAGATACCGAGGTCGTCCAAGGACACAAGAGCTTTTAGTACCGGTTTATCCTCAACGTCTAATCAAATCAAAATGTTAGAAAAGATTTTAAAGCTAAGAAAATAAAACTAACTAATTGCTGAAAAATAAAAATAAAAATAAAAACAGATAGACAAGATGAATCACTTGGATCCGACTCGTGTATAGTGTAACCTTTGATTATTTTCGCACTTTTGCACTTGTTTAAGAGATTATCTTAGTTATTGTAGTAGGCCCCTCTTTTGAAGGTGACGTTACCCTCAACCCAGTAGTTTGAGTCAGCAAGGATACAATCCTAAAGGGTCGGATTATTGAAAGATAATTAGTTAAGTTATTAATGCAAATTATGGTAGGCCCCTCTTTTGAAGGTGACGTTACCCTTGACTAAGTAGTCTGAGTCAGCAGGGATACAGTCCTAAATAGCCGGGTTATAGTATTAATAGTAGTTTAACTTATGAGGGGGTCAAAGAGTTTGGATCCCCGCCATCCAATACCTTTGGGTATTGAATTAGATCATACTAAATTTAACCCAGGTCCCTTGCAGGACCTCTAAACGCTGAACAAATGCAAGACTCTTACCAAACCGTTCCCTTAACCCCCGACCAGGTAGCCAACATACCTCCATATAGACCGTGGAGATATGAATGGTGAAAATCTTTTATTTTATATAGACAGTAAAATAATGTCAAGACACCACAGACAAACGATAAGGAAGAATCACCTTCAACAAAAAAAACTAGTTATTAAAGTCATTAATACAAAACCAAATAAAAAGTGCAAAAGATTAAAAATAAAAAGTATTACACTAGACACTTGTCTTCACCAAGTGATGTAAGAGACTTAGGCAAACATGGCCTTTGATTGTCAAGAACTCTTACGATCAATCTTGGATCCCGAGACGACTCACACACTCTATGATGGACAATGGATGATGGTGGTGGATGATGGTGTTATGGTGGTGGTGGGTGGTGGGTGAAGTGTGAGAGAGGTGGTGTGCCAAGGGATGAGTTGAAATGGCTCCAAGCACTCCTATTTATAGGCTGAACAGAAGCCTGAGCACGGCCCCGTGCCCGCTGGGCACGGCCCCGTGTCCGTCTGACACTCTCTCTCTTCATTAATTGTAATTCGCAATTACAATAAATGCTCCTGCAGTACTCTAACCACGCCCCCGTGTCCGCTGGGCACGACCCCGTGGTGGGCAATAGAAGCTTCTATTAGTTTGTCTTTTCTGCTGCTTCTTGGGCACGGCCCCGTGCTCGCTGAGCACGGGGCGTGTTCAGTCTTCTGCCTTCTTTGTTTTGCTTAAGAGGATGCTGTCGAGGGGTCGGGCAATCCACTTTTGTCCCTTTTCTTGTATTTATGTTAGATTTTGCTGTCTTTTTGCTTCTTTTGTTAATTTGAGCTCATTTAATCCTGAAAATACAAAAGGAAGACAAAGGCACACTTTTTCCAACATTAGTACTAAAAAGGGTTAGTTTTATGCCACAATTGATATAATTTATATGTTGCATTTTGCGCGTATCAGTGGCGGTCGCGGAGTTCGTCACATAGGTTCGATTCGAGTGAGCTGGAGTGTACAGTTTATGTGACAATCCGAACTTTCAAGGGTTGTGCCGTTTAATCCAGTAATCCTAACTGATCATTATTCCTTGTTTAGACGAAACTTGTTTTATGTTTTGTGTTATTACAATCCTGTTACTTGATACTTTTGGGCCGTGGAATTACTCAACACTTGTGGGCCGTCAGTTTATTTGAGCCTAACCCGTACACGCATATATCTTTAATCAAATCATACTTATGCATATCACACTTATGCATGAATCTTGTAAAGCCCAAATGGGATTGTCATGGGCCCATATTGTGTTTTAACAGCCCACTTCGGGTAGCCTGTGATCGCCCAAAAACTTATATTTAAGTTGTATACGTATTACATGGCTGTTAACATAAAACTCAAAACATAACCCTACCCCTTCCCTTGTTGTGCGACTAGAGACCCCCCCCCCCTTGGAATTGCGATGGCAGGAGAAACCCTCTCCCCTCTGTCGAAGTTGTTTTCCTCTAATTGCTACAAGTCAGCCATTATCTTGCATATTGGTTAGTTATCTTATATGTGTATTCTGATTATATGTTATGTGAGTTAATTGATCATTCATTAATAGCTTTATAATCTTGCAAACCTTAAACTGAATTGTATGTGGTTAATAATCGATGATCATGTTTTATATGCACGATATAATTTGATAACCCTTGCATGATTCTGTTTGATGTGTATACCCTGATTCCTCTCGGCTATGTGTGATTAATTGTCTTGCGACTTTAAGGAGATTGTTAAAATATTATTGTAGGGTCAGAATTGTATGTATGATTATTTGTTGAAATTGGTAATTATGTGATGGTCTAACATTGTTTTCTTTTAGGTGGATTACCGTTTCTTATTTTGTGCCGAAGCTATTTATAAAGCACAAGCTGAAACAGGTGAAATTAAAGGGCATTACTTGAATGCTACTACGGGTAATTGCGAAGATATGATGAAAAGGGCTGTATTTGCTAGAGAATTGAGAGTTCCTATCGTAATGCATGACTACCTAACAGGTGGATTCACTGCAAATACTAGCTTGTCTCAGTATTGCCGAGATAATGGTCTACTTCTTCACATCCACCGCGCAATGCATATTGATAGACAGAAGAATCATGGTATGCAGTGGCGGATTCAAGATTTTTTTTCACCGGGTTCCTTTTGGTATATTTTCACTAATTTTCACTATTTTTTTTAAATCATACAAAATTTCCACTGTTTTTTTCATTTTTTTCCAAACCGAGGGGGTTCCCGGGAACCCCCAAAACACCCCTGGATCCGCCACTGATGGTATGCACTTCCGTGTACTAGCTAAAGCGTTACGTATGTCCGGTGGAGATCACATTCATTCCGGTACCGTAGTAGGTAAACTTGAAGGATAGTTTCCAGAATATCAATAAGCTATATTAGGGGTTTCAATAAAGAATACTAGGGTGCACAGTAGTGTAAATCTTTGATTGGGATCGCTATGTTAACCTGATGGGGTTTTGGATATGTACATGGGCATCAGGGTTGGTTATTATAGGATAGAAAGTTCACTTTGATTATATGAACAAACTGTTG
Source organism: Helianthus annuus (assembly GCF_002127325.2). Classification (NCBI taxonomy): domain Eukaryota; kingdom Viridiplantae; phylum Streptophyta; class Magnoliopsida; order Asterales; family Asteraceae; genus Helianthus; species Helianthus annuus. The sequence goes on along the minus strand of NC_035440.2, from coordinate 37,837,618 downwards.
AGCGATTAGATAAGCATGTGAAACAAGAATTAACTCTTGATTTCAAGGTTACTCAATATTAACTATGAGGACATGATTAAATTGAATATTGATCAGAATAGTTATGCTTATTGGCGAAAATGAAACAATTACACACAATCTGTTTTGGGCCGCATAGGGTTAATGGGCTTTGCTGGATCAGATTGCACGTAAACTAGTGGGCCGTGGGAGGTAATGTGATTCATCTTAGGTTGAGGCCTGTTGTGTTTGGGGCTGGGTAACATGAGGGGTGGTCGGGATTACCGGAAATATGGATCTAACAGCTTAATAGTGGGTCATGTAAAAGAGTTGGGCTATAATAGTTTAGTCCAACACAGTTTGGTTAGTATATGGGCTGCACTAGAACTAATTAAATATCGGGTCACACATACACTTGTACCCGATTGGTACATTAGCTGCCCACTTTGTATCCGCTAACACATGACTCGATTGGATTAGATGGGCCGAGTGGATTATAAGAACCATAATAACAGTTGGATATTATTGATGATATGTGTTGAATATATGACCCAAACCCCTAGTGCCATCTTATTATGTGATTAACTTATGGTGTGCCATACAATAACGCTAAATGTGATTATGAAACTGTTTACTAACCGATACGTGTGAAGTTAATTGTGAACTGAACCACTTGTGATAAGGTGTGATGTGAACCTGTATTGTGGTTATAAGTAGGACCAGATACTTGCTAATACTTGCGTAATGATGTGCGTATTGCTTACTTGTAACTTGTGTAAATAAATGTAAGGAATACATGTTCACGTGTACACGAAACTAACTGCTATCGGTAACCATAATAGGGACTGATTGATCAACTTGGGAATACGTATTTTAATCTTACCGAGCAAACAAAGGTGATTTCATCTCTCTCTTGAGCATGCGTCCCGATGGTTTGGGACAGTCTTTGGGTATCCCTGAGAGGGATTGGTTTTGGGTAAATCTGGAATGTTGGATAATATACTCATCCTATCACCATTAAAGTCCCTCCGTGTTGTTTGGTTACCTATGGGGTAACATGGTATTAGTTAGTAGCGCTACCTAGGTTTGGCAACCTCACCCCGTACCTGGGAGGACGGGTGTTGAACTAATGACCTAGTCATGACCAATGCTTTGATAGGAGCATTGGAGAAAGGGCAAAGTAAATCAGAAGCCATCTTGTATTCGGGATATTATCAACATTAAATTCAATGGATTAACTAAACACTTGGTAACCAACGTTTTCGTAAAACTATGAACTCACCAGCGTTGTCTGATACACTTATTGCATGCTCGCAGGTCGTTAGATATCTTGGATTTGGGAACTTGCTGTCTGGAGTAGCAGGAGTGGTCATGGGTCGACTGGAAGGATTCGTGTGATTGAAGTATTTATACTATACATTGGTTTTGAAACAGTTTAACTTTGGTTTATCATTTGCTTCCGCTGAACATGTTGGTTTTCATTTAAACATGTTGATGGTATTTTCATTAATAATTGAGGATTTTATTTATAAAATTGTATGGGTTCAATGTAATTAGTGGCTCGTTATTGGTACGTCACACGCCTAGCAGGGACATTCCCTAGATGGTATTTCGGGGGTGTGACAGTTTAGCCTAGTGAAGAGACGTCATCGGCACCATTCAGGTCGGAAGCGCACGGATCAGCGACGGCGGATCGGTGGTTTCATTTGTTGCACCCTACTTCCCAAGTAGTTATGACGGTGTTGGTTGTAAAGATGGTGGTGGTTGTGTGCGAAGTTGGTGGTGGTGATTGTGGTTTCCGGCGGGTTGGGTGGTGGTGGGACGGTGGTGATGGAGGAGATGGAGATGGTCGTTGTTGGGTTATAGCAGATGATGGTTTAAATAATACATACTATTATAAATTATAAAACAAATATATTAACTAAATAATTAATTGTTTTGAGGTTTTTTTATTTTTTTATTATACTATATATTATTAATGCTTAAAATGACGAAATTGCCTTCATGTGCAATGCACATGACTAGAGTTAACTGAAATTTTTAACTATGTTAGTGTAAAAGGACCTAGCGTGTAATGAGTTCACCAAATAAAGGATTATGACTGTAATTACTGAAGTTAAAGGCTATCCGTTGCAATCCGATATAAACATAAAGGACGAAAAGTGTAATTTACCCTAAAAAACGTCATGTTTTTATATTTAACTCTTGACACTAGTGAGCACCTGCTAGTATTTTTAGTCACTTTTAATTTATTATTTTTATACCATATCGATATCTATATTTAACAACAAAATTCTTTTTTTTTTTTGAACGGCAAATTTGGATCACTGACGGACCACTGGAGTATCATCGTGCCATCAGCGGAACCACCCGATGATATCCATCTCCACTAGGCATAATGCCTATACACCAATTCAGGAGGAAACCCAATAAATATGGGAAAAACCCCCTTGTGAGAATCGAACCCAGAACCTATTGGTCCAAATTCTTATCTCACCCCCAAGATACCACTAGGCTACAAAGCCATGGGTACCAACAAAATTCTTTTGACTTGATTATTACCACTAACCTTACCCGTTTAGTCACTCCATCCAATAAATCACACTAATATGCACGATCACCACACCTTCCATATTCTTACTGGTGTCCTTAAAATGCCCACATGTAACTACACCTTTGTATTATTATTGAAACACAAAATTAAATTATTTTTTTTCCTTTTCTCTTGGTTGGTCGACACCAACTAAACTACCCTCACCATCTTTATATTATTTATAATTCTTTGACTTTTTCAAGTATCTAGGCATGCTTTTATACTACTAACCTCACCAAACCATTTCTTAATGTGAAAACTGTCTTGATCATTTGTTTGACTTAAGAACCATGCTCACTTAGTTTCCCCATGCAAGACCGTACACATTTTCATTTTTAAATTCAACACACCTTAACTCCCAATCACCGCTTTTATCACTTTTACACTCTTTCTCCTTCTCTCTCGGTTACAGCATCCACAATAGGATGTATGTTGATGTTTTTAATGAGAGAGAAAGGTGAGGTGGATGAGAGAGGGTGTGAGGTGGAGAAGAGAAGAGAAGGTGTGGTGGTGTATGTAAGGAAAAACATGTATTTGAGAAGAGAGAAAGGTGTTGTGAGAGGGAAGGAGGAAAGAGGAGAGAGAGTGTTTTTTTGGATGATAATATGGGACAAGAGAGAGAATGTGTGTGATTGGTGGGGCAATGGCACCTTGACACAATAAAAACATCAAAAAACACCCCTTATTGGGGATGCTCTTTTATAAACAACTAGGTTATTACCCGAGATTGTTTCCCTGGCTCGGGAAACTTAGTTATATTAATTATTATTTGTTATTAATACGATCTCATTACATCAAGCGTCTAATTAGATCATGAACCCATATTAGACGTCAAACAAAAGCGTAACAGCACCACATGAATAACATCATTTCCACTTTTACTTCAATGCACTTACATGATCGGGTGATTATTTTGTAAAAATGGTTGTTATTGTACCTCCTAACAACCTACAACCACTGATACAAACTACTAATAACAAATATAATGTACAACTAAACTACTGATTCTCATTCCACTGTTATAGCTCCAGCGGCGCTTTGGTCTTCAGCAGTACTTGAGACATATCACTAGATTGAACATCAGTGCTTTATCTTCAACAGTCTTTAAATCAGCAGCATTTGTAATGAGCAGTTCTTTGGGTCATCAGATGTTAGGGCCACTGTCAAAGGGAAAGATATGTTACAAACAACTGCTTATTGTGGATCCACTGCTCTGAACAAGTTTTGGCTATATATCATCTGTTCCTTTGTAGTGTTCAATCCCAACAATCTCCCCCTCGAACAGATGATGCCAAAACACTCCATTATTAAGGATCTTTATTGTCTCATCGGGAGTTCCCTAACTTGACCTTTGAATTGTAATTCAAAGTTCATGGAATCCTCATCATCCTCATCCCTGCACAATGTAAGCTCAAGGAGATCTTGTAAGTCTTCTACATTTAGGCCAAGTGTTTCTTCCCTTGAAATATGCTTCATTTCACCACTGAACTTGATCAGAGTCAATACGTGGTTCTTTTGATCAGACTTCCACTTTACTATTTTTGAGTTCAGTGGGTTTCTTAGGAGAGTCTTTATTTTAGATGAGTTTGGTGAAGGAGGCCTGCTTATGACTCCTTTGATAGAATCTTGTGATTTCGTTGCTTCTTGATTTTCTACAATCATTCTTTGAAGGGCTTCTTTCATAATAAAATCTTCCTGAGCCTTGATTTCCTTTTCATCCATCTATTTTTGTTTTTTCTTTGATTTAGGACAATGATAGAAGTATCTAGAGGATGTAAACAAGGTCTTCAAAGAAAGGGCCTGCTGCTGTGGATCATCAGCTTTCTTTTCTTTGTATTCAGGCTTCTTTAGAAGGCTAGGATCTGTCTCTCTCTCCTTTTTCTCAGCCTTTCAAAAGCCTCATCAGTGTATTGCCTTGTCCATTTTGCTATGGCTTTGGCTGTACCAACCTTTGCTGCAACCAACTCTTGCTTCTTCCTTTTATACTCCAAGGTAAGATCAGCAATTGTCTTTTTGTATTTGCTCCAATTTGGTGCTGATCTTTTCATACATGGATCATTTTTTATTCTTTCAATTCTTTTAAGTTCAGCTTTGAGAGCAACAAGTGGCCAGTCTAGGAATTGTTCAGCTTTGGCAGGGTAAAATTTTTCACTCATGATCAATTTTGTGAGATCTTTTCTCAGATCCACTTGTAAACCAGCATCTGGAGGCAGGTTGGACATCTCTTTACTCAGGTCTCTTGCATAGTCTTCTAATTCTTTAACCTTGTTGAGCAAGAACTGCATTCGACATGAGATGGCATTATCACCCTGCTCTTTGCATTCATATTTGGCTCTCCATTCAGCTTGCTTTGCTTTGAGTTTTAGATATCCATCCATGTTTTTAGGATCTCTAAAACCTGTAAGAGATGGCAATTTTCTCTTTGAAGGATCATCCACTGTGTAGAATTGATTCATTTCATTCTTCACTGCATGCAGTTCTAGTGGATAGGTGAAGAGCTATTGGATCTTTGATTGGGTTGGCTAAGATTGGTAGAATGAATGGTTGAGGTTTAATGACATTGTAAGGTGTAGATGAAATGGGAACATGTGTTGGTATGTCAACATCATGCACCTGTATAACAACCCTAAAGTAAACCAACACCCTCGTAATATTTTCCGATACCCTAAAAATATTTAAAATATCCTAAAATGTCCAAAAATACACCCCATACGTGAAAACGGGCACCGAATTCCTTAAATATTATTAAAATTAATTAAAAATGGAAATTTTGGGATTTAGGCGGGCCGCGTAAGCCACCCCTTAAGCTTACGCGGGTCGCGACAAGGTGAAAGCTGGCGAAACCCTGGGCCACCACGTGGCCCAACACACGTCGAAGCTAGCTGATGACCAGATCACCTAAACCCTACCCGGGCTACTACGCGGGCCGCGTAGGCCCTGGTCTTGTTTTACGCGGGCCGTGAGAAGGCCCAAATCAGGAACTATAAATTGCAACGAAGGGCCTTCAGTCGAATTCATTCATTCACTCGTTCTCTCTCTCTCAATTTTCGTATAGTACACACTATACTCGGGCATAATACCCCCTAAATAACGAGGTTCTGCTCCGTTGTAAGTGTCATAACCCCTGGATACGTATTAGATACTCTGCCCGATTGATCTAGGGTTCCGTAACGGCTGTCGTGGTTCTGCCCGACGTAGTCGTTGGAATGCCGTCTCGGGGAGGGTATTACTAATGTTAAAATGGGTTATTATACTAACACGTGTGCATTTGTGTAATTTATAGATAATTCCCAGGAAACCCTTACAGAAAACCTAAGACAGCAATGTGAGTAATCCTCTTTTTATATACTCCTGTTTGTGAGTAATCTCCTTTTTTTGCAAATTGTTTTTACAAAACCTCACTTAATTAATTATATATTAAGCAGTTATTGAGTATTTGTAAGAATACAATTATCGTCGGTATGTTGGGGTTTTGTATACAAAATTTGTTACTGGAGGGGTAACATTTCCACAAGTCGGGTATGACTATACCGTGGGTGGTAATTGGTATAACTTGGAAACAAATGTAATTGCGAGATCGCCCTCAATACTGTACAATGGTTTTTATTAAAACTTGATTGAACTGGGATTCACTCACCAGTATTTCCCACTGACAAAATGTTTTTTAAACGTGTTTCAGGTAACAATATGTGAAAGCCAAATAGAAGCCAGCTGGACAGCACTGAAGGCTTCGAAAAGTGGCAATAAAGTTACCTAAAATAAAATAGATGTTTTTATTAAATAAAATAGGATTTATTCCTATGAAAATGTGTGTACTAAAAACTTGGGTTTTATCCCATGTGTTTAATATTATGAACGTGTGATATTTTACTCTGATAAAATATTCTCTAACTACGATCCTAAGGAAAATTCCGCTACCAAATTTGACAATAACAGGATACCACCGAAACTGGCCGCGGCCGCCCGTTCCTGTCTTTGTATAGGGGGACGTGGTTGCGGCAGAAGGTGGTATAAGAGCCATCATTGCAAAAGTCGCTAGGCACCTCCTAGTCGGTCGACTGGGGAGTTGAGAGTACTCGGCCTAGGCGGAGAGTACTCGGGGAGTACTCGGACATGTTAATTATGAAGAAATTAGTTTCCAAAAATTAAATATATGTCATATAACATAAATTTACTAATATCTATAACGAAATACGTGAGAATGATATTCATTCATTAATATGATAGGCATGGATATTATGTTTTATTGTTTTTTTTTAAATCAAACTCGGCCTGAGTTGACCTACTAGATCTGATTCTGACCAAGGTTGGCCGTGTTTGATCGATTCCGAGTAATTAGGCGGAGCTGAAGAAAGTCAACTCGGTAGGCTACCTTGTAGTGTTTACTCGGGGAGTACTCGGCCTTGGAGACCTTGTTTTACAACCATGATCAGAGCTAAGCCACTGATTCAGCCACATAAGTGTTATGCTGACACCAAAATTCAAAGTGTTAGGAAATAAATTACGAAAATACGTGCATAATTGTATTTTATTGTTATGTGTTATTTGACTATTTGTTAGTTTACAGTATGAGCGACCAAGGACCATCTGACACGTACCGTCAATTGTCTGGTTCGCCTAGAAGTGAAGGTGCCTCTTCTCAGCCTGCCCTCTCAGGGTACTCTGCTGATACAGAAGAAGGAATATTCGTATTTAAGGCTCAATCTGAAGAGCCATTTCCTCAGAAAAAGAGGGGATGGTTCAGTAGGGGAGCACATGAGCATAGAAAGCGTATGAAAAAGTTACAAGAACAGAGAGCACTAGGCGCAGCCAAAAGAGAGACCGATGCTTATGCCCAGGATATGCTTAATAGGGGTATAGCCAATATCCACATCTTAGCAACCACTGCAGCTGGCCCTAACCTGGAACAAATGTTAGCACCCCAACCACAACCACCAAGTCCTGACCAACCGATGGAGATAGAAAACCCTGAAAACCAAGTAGAAATGCATGATTTCAATCCAGAGGAAATACCTAGGATACCCGCACCAAATCCCTTAGACCCAAATTACGACCCATGGTGGGATGACAATAGGGACTATGTGCAACGTTACCCGGTACACGAAGACATGCCCATGCCAAACCTAGGAGCCTACCCAGGGTTAGATCCTCTAGATCCCTATTACGATAATGATGTATTCATTAGGGAGATTCTAGAAAATCCTTACCCATACCAGGCCCCTACACCACTATACCAGATACCCGCACCCCAGATTCCGAACCCAATCCTAGAACCTGCACCCCCAATGAGTGCAGAAAACGTACAAGAACTTAGGAAATTTGGTGAGGAAATTCTAGAAAATAGTGAAAGGATGAGACAAGTGGGAGAGCATCTTGTATGGAAGTACGACGAGCGCAATATGGATTTTTGGATGAATCCATATCCATAGGAATGATGGTGAAAAAGGTTATAATAATATAATATAATAAAATATGTGTGTATGTGTATGAAAAAAAAACTACGGATGCCTACTACTAGTAGTGTAACTTTAAATTCAGTCGGTATTATAATTTTAATTTCAGTACTGGTGTGTAATAGATGCATATTATATGAATAGAGTAAAGTCGCAATGATCGACGCTTTTGACCAAAGTGCATGACATGTGATTGGCTATATTCAAATATTATTTTGTGATATTAATATATGGTAAATGTTTAAAATTCAGATGGACAACGAAGTGAACCAGGAAAACCTGAACAACGAAAACCAGAATGATAACCACCCGAATAACGATAATCTGAATAATGAGAATCCGAACAACAATAACCATGGAAACCAAATGGATAATAGTGCCATCCAACACATAGTGGCACAAGGAATCATAGATGCAATGCCATTTATTGTTCAAACTGTTAAGGAAGCAGAAAATAAAAGTAAGCATAGTAGTAAGCGACCAACTGAACCTGAACACAGTGTGAACAATGAACCTGTACTTCAAGTGCCTATTCCCAAAAGAAGAAGAACCATACCTTATGGTTGTTCTTACAATGAATTCTGGTCCTGCAAACCAATAGAATTCTCGGGCAATGAAGGACCCATTACAGCTCTACGCTGGATAGAAAAGACTGAGGCTGTTTTAAAAATAAGCAAGTGTGCTGAAGAAGATAAGATAATGTTTGCCTCAAATCTGTTTAAAAACTCAGCCTTAGAATGGTGGAACACTATCCTCCATTCAAGAGGAAGTGATAGGGTATACAATATGGAATGGGAAGAATTCAAAAATGTGGTAGAAAGGAAATTCTGCCCTCCCAACGAAAAGGAACAGATAGCAAATAAGTTTCTGAACCATAGGATGACTGGGGTAGATAGTAAGGGTTATACTACCACATCCTTTGAATATGCTAGAATAGTACCAGCCCTTGCATCACCTGAATCGGTACTAATCTCCCGATACATCTGGGGACTAATCGGGGAAATTAGACATGTAGTCAAGGCAACTAGGCCTCAAACCATAGAAGAAGCTGTAGAACTAGCAAATACCTTGACAGATGAATTAATCCGTACTAGAGAAGAAGACCAGAGGAGAAACCTAGCCCAAAGGCTTACTCAAGAATTCCGTTCCGGGAATTCAAACCGTAGGAATATAGGTTCTACCTCTGCACCCTACTGTAAGGTCTGTAAGAAAAAGCATTCGGGAAAAATGCTCCACTCACTACAATTTCTGCAAAGCACCAGGACACAAAGAAGAAGATTGCAGGATAAAATCCAGTAATGGACTGTGCTTCAACTGTGGAGAAAAAGGCCATATCAAGCCAAACTGCCCAAAATTGGCTCCAGCTGCGAACAACAAAAACACTAAAAATGCTAGGGCATTTGTTCTGACTGCAGATGAAGCCAAGATGATTTTGGACGTGATAGCCGGTACGCTTTTAGTTAATGATGTTTTTGCTAAAGTATTATTTGACTTTAGTGCAAGCCAAAGTTTTATCAATACTTCGTTTTGCAAACTTCTAAATCAATCATTAAACTCCCACAAGAATGTCTAATAGAGACAGCAAATGGAGAAACCGTTAGGATTTCTAAAATCTTGCAGGGAGCAAGAATAGAAATTTTAATTCAAAAATTTATTACAAACCTTTACCCAATGAATCTGGCAGGATTTGACATTGTATTAGGAATGGATTGGTTAATAGCCAATAAAGCTAGTATTTTATGTGATCAAAAGTCAATTCAAGTAAATTCACCAAGGGGTGAAAAGATCACAATTAAAGGAAATAAGCTATCTAGGTCCACAAAATTCATCTCTGTGATGAAAACTGCAAGTTGTATAAGAAAAGGATCTATAGTGTATCTAATTTCTATAATCACTAACACTAAAGGAAAAGAACTAAAAGATATTCCAGTAGTGTCTCAGTTTTCAGATGTATTTCCAGAAGAGTTGCTAGGGTTACCGTCTGACAGGGAAGTTGAATTCAGAATCCATCTGCTACCAGGAACAACACCAATTGCCAAAGCACCTTACCTTTGGCACCAGCAGAAATGCAGGAACTGAAGAAACAGTTAGACGAATTATTGGAAAAAGGATTCATACAGCCAAGCTCATCGCCATGGGGAGCACCGATTTTATTCGTCAAAAAGAAGGACAGATCAATGCGTATGTGCATTGACTACGGTGAATTGAACAAGGTCACAATTAAGAACCGGTACCCATTACCAAGAATCGATGATCTGTTCGATCAACTTCAAGGAGCTCGATTTTTCTCTAAAATCGATTTAAGATCAGGATATCATCAATTAAAGGTACAGGAAGAGGCCATTCCTAAAAACGCATTCAGAACAAGGTAACGCCATTATGAATTTACTATCATGCCATTTGGTTTAACCAATGCCCCAGCCGCATTTATGGACATGATGAACCGAATATGTAAGCCATATTTGGATAAATTCTTAATTGTTTTAATTGATGATATTCTCATTTACTATAAAAGTAAAAAAGAACATGCAAAGCATTTGCACGCACTTCTAAGTTTATTAAGAAAAGAAATGCTTTACGCTAAATTTTCAAAGTGCGAGTTTTGGTTAGAACAGGTATAGTTTCTCGGACACTTAGTTAACCATGAAGGAATTCATGTGGATCCAACAAAGATCGAGGCAATTACCAAATGGAAAACCCCAGAGTCACCAACCGAGGTTAGAAGTTTCTTAGGATTGGCAGGCTATTATAGAAGATTTATTTGAGATTTTTCTAGAATAGCCATTCCTTTAACTATGTTAACCTGTAAATCTGTTAAGTTTGAGTGGGGACCAAAACAAGAAGAAGCCTTTAGAATCCTTAAGCAAAGACTAACCCATGCACCCTGTTGGGATTGAACCCTATCAGAGGAACAGATAATTAAAGCCAAAACTGGATCAGAACAGTGGATTCTGAATAAGCAGATGCTGATATACAAATCTCTCCCCTTGAAAGTGATTACAACTACTGATGACCTCCTATCTGCTGATCTTACCAAACTGCTGACTCATAACTGCTGCTCAACTAAAAGATCTGATGGAAGACTAAAGTCCTGCTGATTCAATCTACTACCTTGAGTCAAGCACTGCTGATCCGGACAAGTGCTGCTGGGTTCACAGCAGTAGAAGGTTGCAGCAGCTGTTCTAAAGTCTGTTTTGTAATAGAATGTATTAGCAGTAGTTAACACAAGCAGTGTCTGTATAGATCAGAGGTTAGAGTTTGTTAGGAGGTTAGATGTCACTTTCATGGTGACGTCAGCAAAGATGCTCAGTAGTTTGCAAGTGCCTATAAATAGTTCAGTACTTTGTACTGTTCTATTAGCTCTTCACATCATTCGTCTTCTTTGCACGAACAAACTACTGAGCTCGGGCTGAGGGGGAGTTTGCATTCATACATCTATCTTTGTAATCGTTGTTGAAATTAAATTTAATCATTCGGTTCATTGTGTAAAAGATGTTTGATTAAAGTATTACTCTCATTTGATTGTATGCAAAGTTTGTTTTCATTTTAATTCCGCTGCACAACTCATCCATTTTCATCTTAACTTCAAACACAAAATACAATCAAAAAGAAACTTAGATCCAACAATTGGTATCAGAGCTTGGACAGTCAAATTTGATTTAACAATCATTTTAACGTAAATAGTTCAGCTCAAAACAGTTGATACTGATCGTTTGTTCGTCGTTGAAAAACACAGTAAGGATTAATCACCACTAAAGTTGATTTCTCAGTACCTGTAAAACAACAAGAATGACGTCACAATCTCAGGACGATAAAAACAACATTGGTTCTCTCTTTAAACCACCTATGCTAAAAAGAAATGAGTACAACATCTGGCAGAGGAGGATGGGTCACATCCTCGCTCAACAAAGCACAGGTTGTTGGAAGTCTGTCATCTTTGGTCCTCATGTTCCTACAGTGCCAAGCGCTGAAGATGCTAAAAAACAAGTCCCAAAACCTGTTGAAAATTATACTGAAACGGATTATCAAAACTTTGAACTAGATGCTAAAGCATTTAGTATCATAGCATCAGCGCTGCCCAACGAAATATATGCTGGATTGTTACATTGTGACAATGCCAAAGAGTTGTGGGACGCGCTTAAGGAACAGTTTGGAGGTACCGAAGAGGTCATAGAAAATAATAGGGAAATCCTGAACCAACAGTATGAAACATTTTGTCATGTTAAAGGTGAATCACTGACGCAACAATTTGAGCGGTTCAGTTGTCTCATCAGTGAACTGAGGCTTGTTAAAACCACTTTTACAAACTCAACTCAAAACAGCAGGTTCCTCAGGTCACTGCCAGATAAATGGGACATAATAGCGTTTGTCACCCGAAATTCACCTGAGTTCAAGGATCTGACCTTGACCCAACTCCATGATCGACTCCTGACCTACGAAAGGGAGTTGAACCAGAAAAGGAAGTTACAAGAGTCAGGGAAAACCGTTGATGATTATTCATTCAGTAACACTGCTCTTCTGGGTCAAGAAGAATCTGGTGGTAGTGGTAAGGATCAGGGTTATGATCACTTCATTGACATAACTGCTGGTGCAAATTTTAACAACCCTGATCCTCACTCTACAGGTTATGCATTCACTGCAAATGAAAACCAGATGTCAGACAATTTAAGCTCTGAACTAAATGATTTACAGCATTTTGACCCCACTGATCTAGAGGAAATGGACATCTTGCATCAACTGGCCTTGCTAAGTGTTAGAACTAGCAAGTTGTATAAAAGAACAGGGCGAAAATTCCCAGGGTTGCATGGGAATCTAAGGGTTGGGTTGGATAAATCGAAAATCAAGTGCTATAAGTGTAACAGGTTAGGACATTTTGCTAGAGAGTGTAGGAGTCAAACAACTGGTCCCATAATCACTCACCCTAGTTCAAATCCTAGACATCAAAATCAAAACACTGTGCACTATGCCCAATATGCCCCAGCAGCACATGTGAACACTGCTCACTATGCTGTTGCTCCTATGCCAGTGCATTATGTCCAAACAGCTGCTCCACAGATTCAATATGTTCAAACCCCTGCTACCCAGGCACAAGTGCAACCTGCACCACAAACCACTGCTCCAGTAGCAACACAACCAGATCAACAAAGTTTCTTTACTCAAGAGTTTGTTGATTGGAGCAGTATGCCTGAAGACCTCAGTGAAGAAAACTTTCCACTCTATGCTTTTAATGTTTCTTCTCATGATGAATTTTGTTTGATGGCATTAGAGTCAATACAGGAGGGTGTTGAATCTGAAGAGAAACAGCTGGTCGCTGAAACAGTGGATGAGGTGATTGAAGCAGTGGTTACTGCTGTGGCTAATGAAGTACTGTTGGAAGAAAGTTCAGGTGCCCTGATTGAACCACTGACAGATCTATGGTCTAAAGAAGATAAGAAAGAAGAAAAGGCAGGTGAAAAAGAAGAGAGAGCTGGTGATAAAGAGAATACTCAGTGTGATTGTGCAATGATGGCTGCTGCCAAGGGAGCTTCTGCATGCTTTGATAGTCTTTGGTATGTAGATAGTGGAGGCTCCAGGCACATGACAGGATGTAAAGCCCTCCTCAAAGACTTTAAAATCCATGGTGGGGGTGATATATCCTTTGGAAATAATAGTAAAGGGAAGGTTTTGGGGTCTGGAACAGTGCAATCTGGCAATGTAAAATTTGAAAATGTCAATCTAATAGACAATCTAAAATTCAACCTTCTGAGTGTATCTCAAATGAGTGACAAAGGGTTTGGGTCATTCTTCACAAAAGATTGTTGTAGGATTGTTGGACCAGAAATGGTCAAAAAGATTGAAGCAATAATCAAAAATGGTCAAACTAAACTTGTTGCTCAAAGAAGTGGCAATGTTTATGTTGTTGACATATCAAAAGAGTGTCCCAGAGCTGATGCCTGTCTGTTCTCAGCTGCCTCTAACAAAGAGACAGAACTTTGGCACAAAAGACTGGGGCACACAAATCTTAAGACAATAACAGAAATTTCAAAAAATGGTTTGGTGAGAGGCCTACCACAAAAATTGTTTTCATGTCCTGAACATTGCATTTCCTGTTTAAAAGGAAAACAGCATAAAAGTTCTTACAAGTCCATTGAAGAGTCCAAAACAACCCGGTGTTTGCAAATGCTACACATGGATTTGTTTGGCCCAGTTCAAGTCATGAGCCTTAAAAAGAAAAGATATTGTTTGGTTATAGTTGATGACTTTTCTAGGTTTACATGGACTTTCTTTTTGCACTCTAAAGATGAAACTGCAGGCATTTTGCAAGACTTTGTGACACAGGTTGAAAAGCAATTTGACCTTCCAGTGAAAAGCTTTAGGAATGACAATGGCGCAGAATTTAAAAATAGGGAGTTGGATGCTTTCTGTGTGAAGAAAGGGATTGTAAGGCAGTACAACATCCCTAGAACACCAGAGCAAAATGGGGTTGTTGAAAGAAAGAACAGAACTTTGATTGAGGCTGCCAGAACCATGCTTGCAGATTCAGGTTTGCCATTAACTTTCTGGGCAGAGGCAGTAAACACTGCTTGCTATGTCCAGAACAGAGTTTTAATAAACCCCAGGCACAAAAAGACTGCCTATGAAATTCTGTATAAAATCAAACCACTGATCTCATACTTCAAGGTGTTTGGCTGCCCATGCTTTATTTTGAACTTAAAAGATTCCATTTCAAAATTTGCAGCCAAAATTGATTGTGGTTATTTTCTGGGATACTCAACCACTGCCAAGACCTACAAAGTGTTCAATGCACGGACCAAGGTAGTGGAGGAGACTTTGGATGTAAAGTTCAATGAACTTTCATCAATGAAAATCCCAGCAAATCCAGCTGAACTGTTTGATCTTGATAAATTCACGTTTGAGAATACTGCTGTCAAGACTAACAGTGCAGGTCCATCAGAGGATACAACACCAGACTATGGGTATGAAGTCATCATCCCTCAAAGCTCTGCCACAAAGGGAAAAGCATCAGTTGTTCAAAACATCTGTAAAAGCTCAACCACTGCTACATCAACAGTTGTTGACCAAAGTAGCCCATTCACCACTGCTTCCACATCCTCAAACACTACTGACAAAAGTCCTCAAACAGTGGATAAAAGTCAGCAGTGGTCCACTCCATTACCACCCATTCCACCACCTTTTGAAGCCACTGCTGGGTCATCAAAGTCACCAGCAGTGGTTAGCTCAGATGATACACATTTGCAGCCTTCACCAACAAATGCCATCATACCATACCAAGGAGATTTAATTTTCTTGAGATCTCATCCACCTGATCAAATCATTGGCAACATCAATGAAGGGGGGCTCACAAGAAGCCAAACCTAAAACATTTGTCTGTTTGCTGGTTTTCTATCACTTCATCAGCCAGTCAAGTACCAAGAGGCACTAAAAGACAACAGCTAGGTAGAAGCCATGCAAGAGGAGCTCTAACAGTTTAAGAGATAACAATTATGGGAGCTTGTACCATTGCCAAAAGAGGTTAGTCCCATTGGCACAAAGTGGGTCTTCAAGAACAAAACAGATGAAAGGGGCATTGTTGTCAAGAACAAAGCCAGGCTTGTGGTTCAAGGCTACAGACAGGAAGAGGGGATTGATTATGATGAAACATTCGCCCCTGTTGCAAGATTAGAAGCTATTAGACTGTTCCTGGCCTTTACTGTCAACCACAACATGAAGGTGTTTCAGATGGATATCAAAAGTGCTTTCCTCTATGGTACATTGCAAGAAGAGGTATATGTATGTCAACCTCCAGGCTTTGAGGATCCATTTTATCCTGATCATGTCTACAGGCTAAACAAAGCCTTGTATGGTCTGAAACAAGCACCTAGAGCCTGGTATGAAACTCTTTCCAACTTTCTACTCTCAAATGGTTTCAAAAGAGGTACCATTGATAAAACACTGTTTCTTAAATGGATAGGGAAAGATTTAATGATTGTCCAAATTTATGTGGATGACATTATTTTTGGAAGCACATGTACCAAAATATGTGAAGAGTTTAGAGAACTCATGACAGCTGAGTTTGAAATGAGTGCAATGGGTGAGCTGCAATGCTTTCTTGGTCTCCAAGTACAACAATTGCAAAATGGAACTTTCATTCATCAAAGCAAATATGCTAAAGAACTTTTAACCAAATTTGATATGAATGATTGTAAACCATGCAGCACACCCATGGCCACAAATAAGCTGGTCATGTCTGATGAAAAGGATGAGCTGATTGACCAAACACTCTATAGAAGCATGATTGGGTCCTTATTGTACCTAACTGCATCTAGACCAGACATCATGTTTGCAACATGTGTCTGTGCAAGAAGTCAATCAGCTCCCAGAAAGTCAAATCTCATTGCTGTAAAAAGGATTCTCAGATACATAAAAGGTGCTCCCACACTTGGTATCTGGTATCCAGCTAATGGGAATATCAAGCTTTCAGGTTTTTCAGACAGTGACTTTGCTGGATGTCACACCACAAGGAAGTCCACTTCAGGAGGGTGCAAGTTTCTAGGTGATTGCTTAGTCTCTTGGCAAAGCAAAAAGCAAGTAGCAGTTTCAACATCCACTGCTGAGGCTGAATACATTGCTGCTGCAAGCTGTACAGCCCAACTCTTGTGGCTTCAAAATCAGTTACTGGATTTTGGTATCACTGCCTTAAAGACACCACTCATGTTGGACAGCCAGGCAGCAGAAAATATCATCAAAAATCCAGTTTCCCATTCTACCACAAAGCACATCGACATCAGACATCACTTTGTGAGGGATTGCTATGAAAAAGGTTTGATTTCTCTGCATCATGTCCCAACTAAAGACCAGCTGGCAGATGTGCTCACAAAAGCACTTGATACAGCCACTTTTGAAAGCTTGGTCTCTAGGATTGGGATGCTAAACATGGAATAACAAGCAACATCTTGTTTTTCTATGAATAAAAGCAACAAAATGTTTTCAGAAAATCAAAAATCCATCCTTAAAAATAGCTTAAAAATGAAAATTTCATTAAAATCCTTAAAAGTCTGCCATAACCACTGATTGTTCAAAAGTCTGCTCTACTTCAAAAAGTCTGCCCACTGCTGAAAGGCAACCTCTGTTCTCTCATTTCCTGATAATCACTGTTGTTCAAAATCAGTGTCTTATCCACTAATATGCTATCCACTGATAGTGAAAATCATCCACTGCCCCCTTTCCACTGCTTTCATCAGTTGCTTTCACCAAAAGTACTGTCCTTCATTTTCACCAGTGGTTGTCACGTGGGCAGTACATAGCAGTCAGACCTTTTGTAATGGCTGCCACGTCAGTATTCATTCTCTTTCCTATAACATCCCCACTCACCATCAAAACAGGGTTTTACTGTCGAATTGAATTCTTAAAAATTCTCTTCTCAAAGCAGTTTTTCTTCCCATTAATCACAAATTTCTTCGATCGTTTCGTTTCAAAAATGACAAAATCAAAGCTCTCTGCAAAACCCTCATCAAAATCATCGAAAACAGCCTCTCAAAAGGCAATTACCACTGAAATTCCATTCAAAAAATCTCACAATCTCCTGGGTCTTCTCACAAAACCAGGAACCACATATGTTTTCGATTCCATTATCACCATCATGGCAAAATCAAAGTACAAAACTTTGCTCACCGCCGACGCACCCATCTACTTGGCGCTGAGCTTTATTTCTTTCCTTGTTCTTCATCTAAACTTCCATTCTTTCACTCTTTAACTCTAGCAGCTTCTAGCATTCCATCATACCTCTTAAAACCCGCCTTTTGAGCACTTTAACACCTGCATAACCAACACAAAGTGGTTATCTAGTTCAAGCAATTAACCGAATAAAGTGTAGAATGTGCGTTGTATTAAACCTTTTAAGGGTTGTCCTACGGACCACCCGTCACATCCCCACACTTACCCGTTGCTTGTCCCAAGCAACCCATTCAAAACCATTTTCAACCAAGAATGATCAAATATGCAAACCAAGCCAAAGTGCCGTCCTTTTACTAACTTTCTATCATACCACAAAACACACTCCTCACAAAAACTCTCGGTGACAAGAAAAATTAGCATATTATGCTAAACCACTCAATGCGTATATGTGTGTGTGTGCGGCAATAAGCTTGTATGAGAATCAAGTTTCCTCCTAACAAATATTTAACATGCTTATGAATCAAAGAAACTTACGGGTTGTAACGGGGTGGAATACATTTGAGAAGGCTAATTGATTTGACCCGGTTTTATTTCCACTACTAAACAAAGCAAACGACTATGTACAAAACATCATAAACTTCTAAACTACTCTTGCAACTAATGACTTCTTTTTGTATTTTTCTCATATTTTCTCTTTTTTTTATAACACATAAAACTCAACAATATATACAAGGACATCACAATCACAAACTAAATTCCTAAACCGGGTCATCTCAATAGGGTATAATTTATATAGGAAGTAGGCTTTGGGTTTCAATCGAATGGCTTAAGTCTCAAACATAGCTTTCTATGGACCAAACCCCCACCCCTCACAATACCAAGCTCATATATGTAACGTATGAGGTCCAACCCACCAATTCCCGCACTCTCACACATCTAGACGAGGCATCCTAAAAGTCCCTTATCATCTTCAAAAGCAAGCCAACTCTAGGATTTAACAAGCATTCATACACAAGTTCTATTTACACACTACACACACCGCCACTCAAGCAAAGAATTAACTCTCATATGTGGTTCAATTCTCACCAAGAAAAAGCTGAGAACGGGTGTCGGTGTGTCAAATGGTACAATATCAAGTTTTCAAATTTTTACACTTTTTGCTTGGATTTGCAAAAATTTTTAAATTTCTCAAAATTTCCCCCATCCCCACACTTGGGATACATTGTCCCAATGTATGGTTTTGAGGGAAAGATTCCTTTAACCAAGAACATCCCCAATTGCTTATATTCTCAAACCCCAAATTTTTTTTTTTAGATATTATAAAAGACACCACCAACTCTCACAACCCAAGAACATATTAACACAAACACCACCCAACCTCCCAACCGTAACATAAACATACCACATACACAAATATACAAAAATGTACAAAGGAGCAAATACAACCTGGCTAGTAGTACTTCGGCTGTGGAGGCCCGAAGATGGATGTCATCATATCCGTCCACTCACCAAAGCCAAATGCTCCACCGCTACTACTGCTTCCTTGATCACTACTTGGATTCGCCTGTTGGTAACTCATAGCATGCGGATCCACCCACTGAGAATGGTGCAATGGCGGGGTGGGGTATGACACACTACCATCGTATGGTGGCAATGTGGTGTAGTCCACAATGGGCGGATCTCCTACAACTGGCTGTCCCGCATGCCATTGGTCATGCATGCGTCACTGACGATCATCCAAGTAACGGTTATTTGTTTCCTCTTCACGGGCATATCTATGAGCACGGTTCCATTGCTCATTTCTATCATAACTTCTTTTGATAGCCCTTTCCACACTAGCACCCATGAATGTTTGTTGATCAAAGAGCATCTGATTTGGTTCACTCCAATCACCAAAAGTGGGTGGCCGCCTTTGTTGAATGATTTGACCCATATCCCCCGAATGGGCCCAGTACGGGTCATAAGCCTGTTGTGCATAATCAAATGCACTACCCACATAACCAGATTGTACGCCAGCTCCTTGAACCCCCACCTGACCGGCAACCCTCACCTGAGCATTTACCATGAATGTGTCTTCACGATAATCATCATCTCCACTTATTTCATCATCCGCTGATTCGGGTTCCTCTTCCTCTCCCGGTCGTAATGGTCTCGCATCCACTTTCAATGCTCTCCACCTTCTACCATCCGTTTTCAACTTATGAAACCTTTCCGATTCTGTGTAAGTCCAATCCGACCCAAGATTCTTAAGGTCGAATGGTCTAAACCTCTTGTAAGAACCTTTTTCATCTCCCTTAATTGCCCCGTACTTTTTAAGCAATGCCGTAATCAACCGGCAGTGAGGTATAATCTTTCTTTCCCCACTATTCTTGCTCAACCAAATATTGTTTAGCACCAAAAATCGGAAAGGAACCTTGGGTGACCCATGCATCATCATATATAAGATTGGCACTTCTTGGAACCGCACCTCCATCTTGTCACCCCGCCTTGGAACCACATTATACATACACAATGTCAACAATAACTTTGCTTCCATCCTCAAATTTCTTCTATATAGCTTCCCATGTGTTGTACCCGGAAGGAAGAGGTAGTCAAGCATATTTTGCCATTGCGGATGCTTATTGGGCTCATGGTAGAGATCCTTGAGACTCGGGTAAATGTATTCATTGGCCAACCCATCATCAAACTTTGCTACCTGGCGCAAAGAGTCGTATGACATTTCTACTTTCACCCCATTACACCTCCCAACTAACCGCATCTTGTTCGGAGCCTTGAACGGGGGACATTCAAGTGATGCCACCCACTCTTGAATCTGCGTGTCATACATTTTTTTCACTTCACCATCATAACATTTTGTAGCCGCCCCCAACCCAACGCGTTAAACATGGCTATGATCCCGAATGGCCCGAAATCAACCTCCCGGATCTCCTTTTCATAAATAAATGCTTCACCCCTTTGTTTTAACTTGTTCATTTGTTCATGAAATAGATCCTCTCTCCATTCCGCGGGTTGGTCTAACAATGAACCGGTTGTCCAATCCGGCTTTGGCCCCCTTGGAGGTGCATCCTCCTCCGAGTCCGGGTCACCAACCCGGGTCAATCTCCTCCTTTTTTGTTGTGCCGCATCCCCTTGAGAAGAACTTGCAACTCCTTTCCCTTTCTTAGACGCCATGCCTACACACATTCAAAAACCACATAAACAAATCAAGTTAGTATATCTACCCAATCTTCCCCACACTTGCTTCATGTTATGGGTATAGATGTGCAAAAACCAAAAATTTCATTTTTTTTTTCAAACAAAATTTCAGCATGATGTCCGTATAAATCAGAATTTTTCTCAAAAATGTCACTAAACATCAAACACATTTATACCCATACTTTCAATGGTTCAACAATTTCCTATCATCTATCATATACAAGCAAATGTGTAAGCAAAAACTACAATGAAAACTTACAAACCTCTATGTACATAAAAAAAAATGAAGTAAATTGCATACCTTGGTGTTGTAGAAGATGAGAATAACAAAAACTTGAAGTTCACACAAAAATCCCCAAAAAGTCCCAAATTTTCGGCACCCCCTAGGCTCAAATCCGACCCCAAAACGGAGGAATCTTCAAGATACAAGTGTAAATCTAGATTCCTTGTGAAATTTCACCCAAAATAGACTCAAAAATCATTGGAATCGGGCTTGATTTGAGAAAGTTATGAAGACATGAAGATTTAGGGTTGTTAGGTGAAGAAGAAGAAGTGGAGAATAAGAGTTGTGGTTGGAGAGTAAAGATGAAGATGTGTGGTTGGGGTTATTGTGATTTTTGTTTTTATTTAGAATAGTTATTATTATTATTAATGATTTTCGTTTTTTTTTTTTACGTGAAACAACGACCAGACGAAGGGTCCCAAGTTTGCTCGGCGCCGTATGCTACGGCTCATCGCCGTAGCTTACGACAGTCACTGGGGAAATATGCTTGCCGTAAGACAGGGGCTGACCGGCGTAAACTTCTTTTTTGTTGGATGAGTGCCGTAAGCTACGGCCCCCCACCGTAGCTTACGGCGAACACTGGGCATAAGGGGGGCCGCTATGAACTTATATCAACACTTTTTATTTTTATTATTTTTTTTTACTTTTATAGTTTTTATGATTTATCAAAAACATGAAAATTATTACCCTACCCCCCGTAAAAAACCCGTGTTGTCCTCAACACTATGTTCGGGAAATCAGTAAAAATTTCCCCACACTTGTTTCGAACACCGGTTTAAGCGAGACTTATTCAAAACGCAATAAACTAAACTAAATATTTACAAATACCAAACCTGGGCCTCTTTCACGTTTCCTCGTCATCCACTGGGCGTAAAATGTAACCCACTTTGTCTAGCTCGAGATTGTTGATATCATTACCTTCCAAGTACGGTTTGAGCCGATGCCCGTTCACCGTTTGTTGCTTGTTTGTTTGTTCGTCTTGAATATCAATATCACCGAACCTTCCCACTCTTCGGACAACGTAAGGACCCATCCACTTGCTCTTGAGTTTTCCCGCGAACATTTTCAACCTTGAATTGTACAACCACACCTTTTGACCCACTTCAAAGTTCTTTTTCTTTATCTTCGCATCATGAACTTTTTTCAGTTTGTCTTTATATGCGGATGCGCACTCATAGGCTTGATCCCTTATTTCCTCGATTTCATTCAATTGAAGCTTTCTCGCCCGACCCGCTTCATCATAGTTTGCGTTCACCGTTTTAATTGCCCAATACGCCCGATGTGCCAACTCCATAGGCAAATGACATCCTTTCCCATAAACCATCCGATAAGGAGTGGTGTCAAGTGGAGTTTTGTAGGCCGTTCGATAAGCCCATAATGCATCGTCAAGCTTGCTTGACCAATCTTTCCGATCCGTTCTCACCGTCTTCATTAAAATATCTTTAATTTGCCGTTGGAAACTTCGACTTGACCACTCGTTTGCGGGTGGTACGGTGTAGCAACACGGTGGTTCACATTATATCTCTTTAGCAACTTCCCAAAATTGAAATTTTTGAAATGCGAACCACCATCACTTATTATCACCCGGGGCACACCAAAACGAGCAAAAATATTAGATTGCACAAACTTACATACAACGGCATGATCATTAGTTCTCATGGCGATAGCTTCAATCCATTTCGACACGTAATCAACCGCAACCAATATGTACAAAAACCCATTCGAGTTTGGGAAAGGACCCATAAAGTCTATTCCCCAAACATCAAATACTTCTACTACCAGAATCGGTTGTAACGGCATTTCATCCCCTTTCGAAATGCTTCCCATTCTTTGACAATTGATGCAATTCCGGGCGTACTCACAAGAATCCTTAAAAATTGTGGGCCAATAAAACCCACTAGATAACACCCGATAACCCGTCTTGTTCCCACTAAAATGCCCTCCACATGCCGATGAATGAGCATGGATCAAGATCTCTAAAACTTCCGTTTCAGGAACACATCTTCGTATCACTTGATCGGCCCCGATTTTGAACAAGTCGGGTTCATCCCATATATATTGCTTCACTTGACTAAGAAACCGTTGTCGTCTCTTCTTAGTCCAATGATTTGGAATTGCACCCTTAGCCAAATAGTTAACGTAATGGGCATACCAAGGTGCAACATAAGTAGAGGCGGCGAACAAGTGTTCATCGGGGAACCGTTCATTGATTTCACTTGGGTCATCAACACCTTCCAACGGGATTCGGGACAAATGATCCGCAACAACATTTTCACATCCCTTTTTGTCCAGAATCTCAAGATCGAATTCTTGTAACAAAAGCACCCAACGAATCAACCGGGGCTTCGCATCCTTCTTTTCCATTAAATATCGGACCGCACTATGATCCGAATACACTATCACCTTGCTCCCCCAAATGTAAGATCTAAACTTGTCCAAGGCATACACCACCGCTAATAATTCTTTTTCGGTTGTAGTGTAATTGAGTTGTGCCTCGGACAAAGTTTTGCTTGCATAGTATATCACCACCGGTTTCTTATCGACCCTTTGACCCAAAACTGGTCCAATGGTCGTGTCACTAGCATCACACATAATCTCGAACGGCTTTGACCAATCCGGTGGTTGCAAGATGGGAGCCTTCACCAACTGTTCCTTCAAAACATGAAACGCTTGCAAACATTCATCAGTAAAATCAAATGGAACATCGTTTAATAGTAGGTTACATAAAGGTTTTGTGATTACACTGAAGCCTTTAATAAACCTTCGATAAAACCTCGCATGTCCCAAAAAAGATCTCACCCCCTTAACATTCTTTGGTGGGGGTAAAGATGAAATTACCCGAATTTTTGCTTTGTCTACCTCCATTCCCCGGTCCGAAATGACATGCCCCAACACAATACCCTCTTGAACCATAAAATGGCTCTTTTCCCAACTTAATACCAAGTTTGTCTCAACACACCTTTTTAAAACTTTTTCTAATTCATTAAGACAAGAGTCAAAACTTGGACCAAAAATGGAAAAATCATCCATAAACACTTCAAGAGATTCCCCGACCATGTCCGAAAATATACTCATCATACATCTTTGGAACGTGGCGGGGGCGTTACATAGTCCAAATGGCATTCGCCGAAAAGCGAATGTACCATATGGACATGTAAACGTGGTTTTGTGTTGGTCGTCCGAGTGAATAGCAATTTGGTTATATCTCGAGTACCCATCCAAAAAACAATAATATTTTTGACCGGAAAGTTTTTCAATTATTTGGTCAATGAAGGGTAACGGGAAATGGTCTTTTGAGGTAGCCGCGTTTGGTTTTCTATAATCAATACAAACTCGCCACCCGGTTACCGGGCGGGTGGCGATTTGCTCACCTTGTTCATCTTTCACTACCTGGATGCCGGATTTTTTAGGCACTACCTGAGTCGGACTTACCCACGCACTATCCGAAATGGGATAAATGATCCCCGCATCCAACCACTTGATAACTTCTTTCTTCACCACTTCTCTCAAATTTGGATTCAACCTTCTTTGGGTTTCACGAGTTGGCTTCGCATCCTCACTTGTGATAATTTTGTGCATCACAATGGATGGACTAATACCTTTTAAATCGGCTATCGTCCACCCAATTGTCGCCTTGTGAGCCTTCAATACCCGTATCAACTCCTCCTCTTGAGCTACCGCCAAATTGGAAGCAATGATCACCGGTAAAGTGTTATTTTCCCCCAAAAATGCGTACTTGAGATGTTTTGGTAGCTCCTTCAACTCCACACTTGGTGGACATTCCAAAGAGGGTTTTGTACCCGAATCAATTCCCACCGGTAAAGAGTCCGTTTGGTGGGTCCATGGTGGTCTTCCTTCTTTCACCGCAAGAGCCTCTTGCTCTTTCTCTTCCACCTCCAACTCACATGCGTGAACCTGGAAAGACATATCACAAACACAAGAACCCAAAATTTCTTCTTCGAACTCCTTCGGGTCATAACCATCTATGAAATCTGCTAAGAAACACTCATCACCATACACATTAGTACCGTTAGTAAAAACATTTAACCTCATTTTTCTATTACCGAATGTCATGTCAACCGTACCATATCGACAATCAATAATAGCATGTGCGGTGTTCAAAAATGGCCGACCCAAAATAACATTTTGTTGTTGAATTGGGTCCGCGGATGAGTAATCTAGCACGAGGAAATCAACGGGATAATAAAATTCATCAACTTTAACTATCACATCCCGTACGATACCCCGGGGAAGTTTATGAGACAAGTCGGCTAATACAACCGTTGTCTCAACTCGCTTCAATGGACCAAAATTGTATTGGTCATATAACCCCCCGGTAGGATACTTACTCCGGCTCCAAGATCCAATAACGCCCTTGTGGTTTGAAAATTTCCAACTTGAATGTTTATTAGGGGCGTTCCCGGGTCTTGTAACTTAGGAGGAAGGTCTCCTTTCAATACCGCACTTACCCGCTCCGTCAAGTCTACCAATTTAGGCACTTTTTGTTGCCTCTTTTGAGTACACAATTCTTTTAGAAACTTGGCATAAGCGGGCACCTGTTTAATAGCCTCAAGTAAAGGAAGATTAATTTTAACCTGTTTGAAAACCTCCCACATTTCCTCTTTTTGAGGTCCCCGTTTTGAAATGAAATTTTTTCTACCCGGATCTAATAAAGCCGAAGGAAACGGTACTTCACTAGATCCCTCTCCCTCATTTACTTTTTCTTTTTCTTTAATAACTTCGGGTTTTTCAAAATTGGGTTTTTTAGAAGAAACAATGGGTGGTTCATTTTCTTCCTCACTATCTTGACCCGTTATATCCTCAACCACCCCATCAACCAAATCCGGTGAAGGATTGGTTTTGTACTCTTTCCCACTTCTCAAAACACTTACATGATGGATATTAACATTGTTACCTCTTGAAGTACCATGGGATGGATTTACCTTAGTGTCACTTGGTAATTGACCTTTACTCTTCTTTAATTCGGACACTTCGGTGGCAAGTTGACCCATTTGAGTGGTCAAACTTTGGATTGCTTTGTCTCGAGCCTCATCCTTTTGTATGCGAGCATCATCCATTTGGTTCCTCTTTTGCATTTCCGCTTGCATGCTCTTCAACATTTCCATCATTTCATTACCACCCGAAGACCCCCCTTGTTCTTGTCCCGCTTGGTATTGCCTTTGGTATCCTTGGTTGTTCCCACCTCGATATCCACTTTGATTATTATAAGGTTGGCGCGAACCATAATTTCCTTGGCTACCTTGGAAATTCGGGTTTGATTGATTCGAAGGGTTCCCATAAGGAAAATTAGGGTGGTTTCTCAACCCGGGGTGATAAGTGTTAGAATTCATATTGAAATTTCTAGCACCCCCTCCTTGACCTTGAACGGCATGAACTTCTTCAAATTGCCCTTCCACCATTCCTTGGTAATTTTCCGCCGCATGACCTATTTCATTACACAATGCACAATCATCATAAATTTGGTTAGAAGTTTGTGTGTTACCATCATCAACCGCATGCACTTGTGTTCGGGTAACGGCCGGTCGTGCTCTCCTTGAAGCTTGAGCCTTTCTCTTTGAAGTGATTGCCATTTGCTCCAAAAATTCCCAATCCTCATGCTCATAGTTTGTGCCAAAAGTCCCATTTGTAATGGACATCAAATCTCGTGCATCTTCGGCACACAACCCTTCATGAAAGGCGTTCATTAACTCCCAAAGCTCAATCCCATGGTGTGGACAATTTTTTATCATCATGTTTAAACGGTCGAAAGCTTCATGAAACATTTCTCCTTATTGTTGTTGAAAGCTTCTCAACCCTTTTCTCGCATCATTGGTCTTTTGGGCGGTATAAAATTCGTCTAAGAATGTTTGTTGCATCTCCCCCCAAGTATAAATAGATGCCGAAGGCAAAGTGTAGAACCACTTCTTTGCCTTATCTTCCAAGGAGAATTGAAATAAGACCAACTTCACATCATCGGCCGAAAAACCTTGACTCCCAAGAGTGTTGCAAATTGAGTCATAGGCTTCCAAATGAAAATAAGGTTCCTCCGTCGCTAGACCCTTATATTTCGGCAAGCTTTGTAAGGAATTTGTCCTTACTTCAAAGGTTCTTCTTTGGTTATTATGAGGGATGACCACCGGTGAAGGATTGTGAGTGATCACCGGTCTAAAATGCGCTTCAATACCCCTCGCATTTTCCCTAAGATGCCTCCTTGGCACACCAAATCGACCCCTTGGACGAACTTGACCCATTGGTCTTTGTATAGGCCCTTGTGGTGCATTTGGTTGTTGAAATTGCTGTTGTGGCACCGGTGGGTGTTGAATTGGCCTTTGGAAGTGTGGTTGCACATTTTGTGGGCGAATTTGCTGCAAAGGTATCAGACGTTGCAATTACGGCCCTTGTGGCCTTGGCCTAATATGTTGAGGTATGAGTTGTTGTTGTTGCACCCCACCAACATTTGGAATCACTTGTACTTGGCCTTGCATATAACCATATTCCCCTTGCTCTCCATCACCCCCATAAGCGTACCCGTCTTCATCAAAACCTTCAAACTCCTCATAACCTTCATCATACCCATCTCCTTGAATTCCCGACGATTGCCCAAATGGAAGAGTCGAGTATTGGAAACCCGACTGATTTGATGGTCGAAACGGTGTAGCATGGACAATGGACGAAATTGGTGCTATGGTATGGCTTGAATATGACGGACCCGCACCCGGGAAAAAATGGGATAATGGTGGTATAGTAGTGGAAGGGTTAAATGTGACGGTTGGTTCTTCTTGTGTAGTAATGGGCTGTGTGGTGTTGGTTGATGTGACATTTTGAAGTATGGTGGGTCCGGTAGTATTTGGTGGAATGGTGGTATTTGGTGAGGGTTGAGTGGATGTTGGTATAAATGATGAAGTGGATTCACCCGTAGTAGGTGGTGGTGGTGGTGGATCCATGTATCGAAGTGGTGTAATCGGTGTAATTGGTGTTGTTGGTGAACTGCTGATTGTATTTTCCCTTAGCAAAATTCTGTTTGCTCGCAAAGTTCGCTCGATTTCCGGATCAAACACTAGTGGTGAAAGCTTGTGAGAGCTTCTAGTACGCATGCACCTGTAAATACCTGCACACTAAACGCACCTCGCGTAAACAAGAAAAATGACAAACTCAAAGCAAGAACAAAAATAACACACGTTGCGCACTACTCCCCGGCAACGGCGCCAAAATTTGACGTGATGTCGTGGTCACAATCAAATTTAATCCCAATAACAACTATGTAGATAGTGGCAAGAGGGTATCGAACACAGGGAGTTTGTGGAAAATGTGCTATCTGAATTTTATTATGTTAACTAAAATTAGACTAAATGCAAATAAAAGTAAACTCAAGAGTGGTTTTGATTGGTTGAATTTTAAAACTAAGAATGCTAATTAATTTGCAAAATGAAAATTTAGTTTGTAAACAATTTGAGAGACAAATGACTATCTTGAGTTTCCGGTTTGTTTCGACTTTTGTGTTAGCATTCAACTAGAAAGAACTACATAGACATAGTTCGTGTATAATCAATTGCAGTGATGAAAGGGGACTAAGTACTCAGATTCCTAGAACGTGAGGTTGTCACCCGATGATCAATCAACCCTTACCCAAACCTAACTATACCCATGATATCTCGATTGCCAATGGCACCAAGAACGTATGGTTTCTAGATAGTTCAATATAAGAATCAACAAGTTACTAACAACCAATTATGCACCATAACAATCAATTCAAATAAAAAGGAATTGTTATTCTAGAAATATAAATAAAAACACAAAGTCTTCCACAAACCTTCAACACAAGATAATCATCCAAGTATTTAGCCACTCATGGCTTTAACAAACATCATAACAAAGTGGAAAGGAAATATTGTTCACAAGTTTCACCAACAAGAAGTAGCTAGAGATTTTTTAAGTGAAAGATAGAAGATTAGATGCCTTCTTCACTCCCCAAGTGCCCCCTTTATCCTCATCATTCATGTCCCTCAAGTAGTAACCGAAATATTATGATTAAAGATCATAATTCTCCATCAAAAAGGCATTAAATGAAGATGTTACAAAATAAGCTCAGTCGTCGCCGTAAGCTACGCCAGGTGCCGTAGCTTACGGCGGTCAGTATAATCCCGGAAGTCAACATAGCGCCGTACGCTACGGCTCATTGCCGTAGCTTACGGCGACCATCAATCTTTTACGGCAACTGCTTCCTGTCTTACGGCGGCACCTTTTTCATGAGAGGGGGGGCCGTAAGCTACGGCCTGGGGGCGTAGCTTACGGCGCTGAGCTTTATTTCTTTCCTTGTTCTTCATCTAAACTTCCATTCTTTCACTCTTTAACTCTAGCAGCTTCTAGCATTCCATCATACCTCTTAAAACCCGCCTTTTGAGCACTTTAACACCTGCAAAACCAACACAAAGTGGTTATCTAGTTCAAGCAATTAACCGAATAAAGTGTAGAATGTGCGTTGTATTAAACCTTTTAAGGGTTGTCCTACGGACCACCCGTCAGCCATCACTTGATAGGAGTAGACTGTCGAGGATATACTTCGACATTCTTCGAATATGCGAGAGTGGTACCTTCCCTGGCTTCGCCAGAACCGGTACTCATTTCCCGTTATATTTGGG
Organism: Helianthus annuus; assembly: GCF_002127325.2. Classification (NCBI taxonomy): domain Eukaryota; kingdom Viridiplantae; phylum Streptophyta; class Magnoliopsida; order Asterales; family Asteraceae; genus Helianthus; species Helianthus annuus. The sequence continues at coordinate 37,807,804 of NC_035440.2, read as the reverse complement.
GATTAATCGGAGAAATCCGTAACATCGTTAAGGCCGCAAGACCACACACTATTGACGATGCTGTGGAGTTAGCAAATACCTTAACCGATGAACTAGTACGCACAAGGGAAGAAGATCGAAAGAAGGAATTGGCCCAGAAGATTACCCAAGGATTCCGTGTGGGTAATACTAAGAAAAGAGGAACAGGGCAATCATCGTCACCTCCTTTTTGCAGAAATTGTAGAAAGAAACATTTTGGAAAATGCAACGTGACCTGCAATTTTTGCAAAATGATAGGACATCGTGAGGAAGATTGTAGGAGAAAGACCAGGGTATGTTATAACTGCGGAGAAGCAGGGCATTTCAAACCCGACTGCCATAAATTGGTTAAACCAGCAGAAAACAAAGGCAAACCAACTGAAGGGACAACCAAGAGGAATGCTCGCGCATTCCAACTGACCACTCAAGAAGCCGAACTCATTCCAGACGTGATAGCGGGTACGTTCTTAGTACATAACGTCTATGCAAAAGTATTATTTGACTCTGGTGCAAACCAAAGTTTTATTAATACTTCATTTTGCCAAGCTCTTAACTTACCTCTAACTACCCTTAGGCAAATCTTTACTGTTGAAACGGCAGATGGAAATTCTGTCAAAATAGACAAGGTTTTGCAAGAAGGAAAGATAGAATTGTTAGGTCATAAGTTTTCTGCAAACCTATTACCTATGAAATTAGCCGGATTCGATGTGGTGTTAGGAATGGATTGGTTAATAGCCAACCATGCTCGAATCCTTTGTGATAAGAATTCCGTAGAAATCCATACCCCCACAGGAGAAGTAATCTTAATTACAGGAGATAGACCTCGGAAGCCATTAAAATTCATTTCAGTAATGAAATTGGCTAGTTATTCAAGGAAACAAGAAATGGTGTATATGATTTCTGTAATCATTAACACTAAAAGTAAGGAACTCCAGGACATCCCTATAGTTTCAGAATACCCAGATGTCTTTCCAGAAGAATTACCTGGGTTACCACCGGATAGGGAAGTAGAATTTAGAATTCATCTAATTACAGGTACTACACCAATAGCTAAAGCACCTTATCGATTAGCACCTACTGAAATGCTAGAATTGAAGAAGCAATTAGATGAATTACTAAGTAAAGGATTTATACAACCTAGTTCATCCCCTTGGGGTGCACCAGTGTTGTTTGTGAAAAAGAAAGACGGGTCGATGAGAATGTGTATCGATTATAGGGAATTGAATAAGGTTACAATTAAGAATCGATACCCACTACCTAGGATTGATGATCTTTTTGATCAATTGCAAGGAGCTTGGTATTTCTCTAAGATAGACTTAAGATCTGGATATCACCAGTTGAAAGTACAAGAGGAGGACATACCTAAAACTGCTTTCAGAACTAGGTATGGACATTATGAGTTTACAGTCATGCCCTTTGGACTAACAAATGCTCCAGCCGCATTTATGGACATGATGAATAGGATCTGTAAACCATACTTGGATAAATTTGTGATCGTTTTCATTGACGATATACTTATTTATTCTAAAAGCCAGGAAGAACATTGTGAGCACTTGCATGTACTCTTAACTTTGTTAAGAAAGGAAAAGCCAAATTCTCGAAATGTGAATTCTGGCTGCAGGAAATACAATTTTTAGGACATATGGTAAATCACGAAGGAATTCACGTAGATCCTGCTAAAATAGAAGCAATCACAAAATTGGAAGGTTCTGCAAACAGCTATGGAAATTAGAAGTTTTCTAGGCTTAGCTGGATACTATAGACGATTTATTAAGAACTTCTCTAGGATAGTTGTACCTTTAACTAAGCTGACCTGTAAAGCCGTTAAGTTTGAATGGGAACCTAGACAAGAAGAAGCTTTTAAGATTCTAAAACACCAATTAACGAATGCTCCAATTTTAGCTTTACCCGAAGGAACAGAAGACTTTGAAGTCTACTGTGATGCTTCAAAATTAGGATACGGATGTGTGTTGATGCAACGCAAAAAGGTAATTGCGTATGCCTCTAGGCAATTGAAAAAGCACGAGGAAAATTACACGACTCATGACTTAGAATTAGGAGCCATAATTTTTGCCCTTAAAATTTGGAGACATTATCTGTATGGAAGTAAGTTTACCATCTATACGGATCATAAGAGTTTAAGGTATATATTTGGGCAAAAAGAGTTAAACATGAGGCAAAGAAGGTGGATGGAAATCCTAAGTGATTACGACTGTGATATTCAATATCACGAAGGAAAAGCGAACGTAGTCGCAGACGCCTTAAGTCGTAAGTATCATGAAAAGCAAAGACGAGTCCGTGCTCTTAGATTAAATCTACAATTAGATTTAATGGAACAATTGAAGAAAATTCAGGAAACGGCAATCAAGGACGATGCCGAAGGAATGAAAGGTTACCTAAAAGAACTAGAACAAGGAAAGGATGGAATTTGGAGATTCCACAAGAAAAGAATTTGGGTACCTAAACAAGGAGAATTAAGAAATAAGATTTTAGAAGAATCTCATAAATCAAGGTATACTGTACATCCAGGAAATAATAAGATGTACCAAGATTTAAGAAATAATTTTTGGTGGATAGGAATGAAAAAGGATATAGCCGAATACGTATCTAAGTGTTTAACCTGCCTGTATGGAAATGGGAACTCATAACAATGGACTTCGTTACTAAGTTACCCAAAACCAGAAAAGGTAATGATGCTATTTGGGTAATTGTGGATCGATTAACCAAATCAGCTCATTTTCTACCAATGAAGGAAACCTTTAGCATGGAAAGGTTAGCCAAGTTGTATGTAGATGAAGTAGTATCCTTACATGGAGTCCCACTCTCCATTGTATCGGATAGAGATAGTCGTTTCACTTACCGTTTCTGGACAAGTTTCCAGGAGGCAATGGGAACTCGACTTAATTTAAGTACTGCATATCATCCTCAAACGGACGGACAAAGTCAAAGGACGATACAAACAATGGAAGACATGCTCCGAGCATGTGTAATTGATTTTGGTGGTAATTGGGATAGCCATTTGCCATTAATTGAATTCTCATATAACAATAGTTATCATTCGAGCATCGAAGCTGCTCCATTCGAAGCACTGTATGGACGCAAGTGCAGAACTCCTGTTTGTTGGGCAGATATAGGAGAAAGTCAGTTATCAGGTCCAGAGATTGTGCAAGAAACCACTGAAAAAATAACACAAATCAAGGAAAGATTAAAGACAGCCAGAGATCGCCAGAAAAGCTATGCGGACAATCGCCACAAGCCGTTAGAATTTCAAGTCGGAGACAAAGTACTTTTGAAAGTATCTCCTTGGAAATGAGTAGTACGATTTGGTAAGAAAGGAAAACTGAGTCCCAGATATGTTGGACCATTCCCAGTGATCCAACGAATAGGACCAGTAGCTTATCGTTTACAACTACCAAAAGAATTAGCTGGAGTACATGATGTGTTTCATATATCCAATCTCAAGAAATGTCTATCAGACGAATCCCTGGTAGTACCTCTTCAAGATATAGAGGTAAATGAAAAGCTGAAATTCATAGAGAAACCCCTACAAATAGAAGAGCGGAAGATCAAGTTTCTCAAACACAAACGACTAGTGCTAGTAAAAGTCAAATGGGAATCCAAGAGAGGACCAGAGTACACTTGGGAACTGGAATCAGAAATGAAGCAAAAGTATCGTCATCTATTTCAATAAATCCCGAGGACGAGATTTTTCTCAAGGTGGGGAGGATGTAACAACTGCCACTAAAATCAATAATTAGGACAATAATTAGTCAATAAGAAAACCCTAATTGAGACACCCAAGTAATTATGCATTAGCCCTAAAATTTTCAGAATAATCAAAATCAGGATCAGGGCCCCTAAAACTTGAGGGAGGCAAACCCTAGTTGAATAGTTATCTAAATAAAACGTTGCAAAGATCTGATTGGCTGGATTTTTGAATCACCAAGGCTAGTCCCGAGTCTAGGCAGCCTATGAATTAGACTGCTTAGCTTACGAACCGTAAGGGGTCAGGCATACGGTCCGTAAGGAAGACCCAAAAATTACTATAAATAGCCGACCTTGGGACTTGCACTGAGGAGTTAAAACGACGTTTATACCTTCTGTGTACGTCGAATTATCATAGTTACAGTACAATAAACACACACACGATCACGAGGTGCTGCCGCAATCAGGGTAATAACTTGATCACTATTACGATTCAACGTCCGATCGATTATAACTATCCAACGATTGTCCGAGTGCTGCTCAAATTGAGCTTATACTTTGTTATTCATTGTGATTTCGACTTGAATGTTTGAGTGATGTTCGAATTCGGACTATGCTCTGTCATTCGTTGTGAATCCATTGGATTGTTAAGTATCGCACTTGATAATAGTTGTGAGGGTTTAATCTCGTGAATTGACGTAACTGCTGAATTAGTTACTAATCCCGTTTGTGTGTGCGTTGTTATTTAAATTAGGTTAAAAGGCTAATCAGTAAAGCTTATACTCTGCTCGTAAATCTGCAAAGTGAGTCATTCTCTTTTTATCAACTGTTTTACAAAACTCCAAATTATTTTCAAAGTTATAATTACAGGGATTAAGTCTATGTAATCACCAAATTACAGCCGGTATGTGGGGTTTTGTATGCATTACTTGATAACCGTCACTATTGGACAACGAGTTAGCCAATGAGTGATATGACCATAGTCACAGACACCATCGGGCAAAGAGGCTACCAATGGATGTTCGAGTGACAAGTACTGTGGGTAGTTGGTTTGATAACAGAAACATTGTAATCGCTCTTGATACTGTAATTTATAACAAATGTGTCGTTTCAGTAAAACGAATGATTCACTCAGTATTTCCCCGCTGACAAAACCTTTTTCAAACATGTTTCAGGTGATATGTTGTGAGCAAAGAAAGAGAAGTGCCGTGAAGCACTCCCAGCTTAGAAAAGTGGCTCAGTGTAAATAAATAAAAGAGGCATGTTTTGAAAATAAAAGATTTCCCGGAGAAATCATATTATTGTAAATTATGGGATTTATCTCTCAGCTATAAAACGGGCAGTTTGAATTATTAAAAGATCTTCTTTTAGAAAGACTTCCGCTGTCGCCTAAATTAAATACCACGGGATTCCTGTCCCGCGGCTCTTGAGACGGGTCAAACCGGGTCGGGGGCCGTGACATTGTGATGCTTCAAAATTAGGATTCGGATGTGCGTTAATGCAACGCAAGAAGGTAATTGCGTATGCCTCCAGGCAATTGAAGAAACATGAGGAAAATTATACAACTCATGACTTAGAATTAGGAGCCATAATTTTTGCCCTTAAGATTTGGAGACATTATCTGTATGGAAGTAAATTTACTGTTTATACAGATCATAAAAGTTTAAAGTACATATTTGGGCAAAAAGAGTTAAAAATGAGGCAAAGAAGATGGATGGAAATCCTAAGTGATTACGACTGTGATATTCAATATCACGAAGGAAAGGCGAACGCAGTTGCAGATGCCTTAAGTCGTAAGTATCATGAGAAGCAACGACGAGTTCGTATGCTTAGATTAAATCTACAAGTAGATTTAATGGAACAATTGAAGAAAGTTCAGGAAACAGCAATCAAGGACGATGCTGAAGGAATGAAAGGTTACATAAAAGAACTAGAACAAGGAAATGATGAAATTTGGAGATTCCACAAGAAACGAATTTGGGTACCTAAGCAGGGAGAATTAAGAAATAAGATTTTAGAAGAAGCTCATAAATCTAGGTATACCCTGCACCCAGGTAACAATAAGATGTACCATGATTTAAGAAACAATTTCTGGTGGATAGGAATGAAAAAGGATATAGCTGAATATGTATCTAAATGTCTTATTTGTTCACAAGTAAAAGCAGAACATCAGAAACCTTCAGGACTACTACAACAGTTAGAAATGCCTGTATGGAAATGGGAACTAATAACAATGGATTTTATTACTAAGTTACCCAAAACTAGAAAAGGTAATGATGCAATTTGGGTAATTGTGGACCGATTAACCAAATCAGCTCATTTTCTACCAATGAAGGAAACCTTTAGCATGGAACGATTAGCCAAATTATACGTAGACGAAGTAGTACCTTACATGGAGTTCCGCTCTCCATTGTATCGGATAGGGATAGTCGTTTCACTTCCCATTTCTGGACTAGTTTCCAAGAAGCAATGGGAACCCGACTAAATTTAAGTACTGCATATCATCCCCAACAGACGGACAAAGTGAAAGGACGATACAAACCCTAGAAGACATGCTCCGAGCATGTGTAATCGATTTTGGTGGTAACTGGGATAACCACTTACCCTTAATTGAATTCTCCTATAACAATAGTTATCACTCAAGCATCGAAGCTGCCCCATTCGAAGCACTGTATGGACGCAAGTGCAGAACTCCAGTTTGTTGGGCAGAAATAGGAGAAAGTCAATTATCAGGTCCAGAAATTGTACAAGAGACCACAGACAAGATAACTCAAATCAAAGAAAGACTGAAAACGGCTCGAGATCGTCAGAAAAGCTATGCAGATAATCGCCGTAAGCCACTAGAGTTTCAAGTCGGAGACAAAGTACTTTTGAAAGTCTCTCCTTGGAAAGGAATAGTAAGATTCGGTAAGAAAGGAAAACTAAGTCCAAGATACATAGGACCATTTCTAGTAATGCAATGAATAAGACCAGTTGCTTATCGGTTACAACTACCAGAAGAATTAGCTGGAGTACATGATGTGTTTCATGTATCCAATCTCATGAAATGTTTATCAGACGAATCCCTGGTAGTACCTCTTCAAGATGTAGAGGTAAATGAAAAGTTAAAATTTGTAGAGAAACCACTATAGATAGAAGATAGAAAAGTCAAGTTTCTCAAACATAAGCAACTAGTGCTAGTCAAAGTCAAATGGATTTCAAAGAGAGGACCAGAATATACTTGGGAGCTGGAATCAGAAATGAAGCGGAAATACCCTCATCTATTCTAGTAAATCTCGAGGACGAGATTTTTCTTAAGGTGAGGAGGATGTAACAACTCTCACTAAAATTAATACTTAGTAGGTTAATTATCTATTAAGAAAACCCTAATTGAGAAACCCAAGCAATTCTGCATAAACCCTAAATTTTTCAGAACAATCGGAATCAGGATCAGGGCCCCTAAAACTCAGGGGGGGGCAAAACCTAGTTAACGATTATCTAAATAAATCGTTGTCAAAAATGAATTTAACGAAACTGTCAACTCACCTAAGCTACTGGACACGAAACCAACCTTGGCTAGGAAGTAAACCCGTCGCGTCGCGCCACGCAACGCGCGCAAGGGAACCTTTCGCGTGGCGGAAAGGGGGGCATTTTTCAGATATAAATAGGGGATGTTGGCACTTGAAGTTTGCTGTTAATTCGACGTCCAAACTCAATTTCTACGTTGAGTTATAACAGAAACAATACACAACACACACTAATCTCGAATCGCTGCCGCAATCAGGGTAATAACTCGATCGCTATTACGATTCAACGTCCGATCGATTGAAACTATCCAACGATTGTTTGAGTGCTGCTCAAATTGAGTTTATACTTTGTTATTCATCATGATTTCGACTTGAATGTTTGAGTGCTGTCCGAACTCGGGCTATACTCTGTAATTCGTTGTGAATCCGCTGAATTGTTAAGTATTGCACTTTGTTAATCGTTGTGAGGGTTTAATGTCGTGAATTGACGTAACTGCTGTATTAGTTACTAACCCCGTTTGCGTGTATTATGAATTAAATTAGGTTAATCAAGGCTAATCAGTAGGCTTATACTCTGCTCGTTAAATCTGCAATGTGAGTCATTTTCTTTTTATCAACTGTTTTACAAAACTCCAAATTATTTTCAAAGTTATAATTACAGGGATTAAGTCTATGTAATCACCAAGTTACAGCCGGTATGTGGGGTTTTGTATACATTACTTATTTCCCGTCACCATTGGACAACGAGTTAGCCAAGGGGTGATCTGACCACAATCACAGACACCATTTGGACAACGAGATAGCCAATGGGTAGTCGAGTGACAAATAGTGTGGGTAGTTGGTTGATATCAGAAACATTGTAATCACCCTTAATACTGTAAATTATAACAAATGGATTGTTTTTAGTAAATTGAATGATTCACTCAGTATTTCCCCGCTGACAAAACCTTTTTCAAACATGTTTCAGGTGATCTGTTGTGAGCAAAGAAAAGTGCCGTGGAGCACTACAAGCTTAGAAAAGTGGCTCAATGTAAATCAATATAAGAAACATGTTTTGAAAAATAAAGATTTCCTAGAGAAATCACATTATTGTAAATTATAGGGTTTTATCCCCAATTCATGTAAACGGGCAGTTTTAATATCAAAAGATCCTTTATTAAAAAGACTTCCGCTGTCGCCTAAATTAAATACCACGGGATTTCCTGCCTCGCGGCTCTGGACCGGGTCAAACCAGGGCCGAGGGCCGTGATACCTTATGTTGCACATCAAGTACTCAGTTATCATAATAACTTATAACAGATGGATTGACTACCCACATGAGTCAAGTCAAAACCCTCATATCTAGTTAACATTACTATCATGCCACAATTAAAATGTCACAACACATGTGTCCAATAACATAAACATGTGAGGAAGTAAAGTACCTAATCTTCGTAGAGATTACATGTGACGAAGTAACTAATCTTCATCCAGACCTGGTGTGATGAAGTATCAATCCTTCGTCGAGACTGGGTGCGCCGAAGTATCACCAAGGTTCGTCAAAATCAATTAACGAAGCTTTATTCACATAACAACAGTTACACATTTTCAGCAGGATTAATGGATTAAACAACAGTTATTGCACACATTCAAGCAAATCCTACATACTGTTCATCATCAAAACCAATAATACCACAGTATCCTAGGTTAACATAAGTCTTATTCATATAAAACCATGATTCCAATCCAATCGTTAACATTCTCTCATATGTAAATCAGATTATCACTTCTATTATAATCAACAATTACATCATGAATATGAACGTATTCAGATCATCAACCCTCATCATGCAAAATTCCAGATTTAGAATGTTATTAATGAATCCATAATCTCACACAAAATCACAATAATAGAATCACAACATCAGCATCTCATCGAATAACAACGTTTAGACACTAACTATGATATCGAAGGGTTTAGATAAATCGAGATGGAAAAATGCTTCGAGATTTCCTACTGCTGTCGCACAGAGAATGAGGAGAGAACTTTAGGGTTTGTGTTTACGTCTACTGATAACAAGGGATTATACACAACATAACAGTTGGTCCGCGAACTATCCTGGGCTGAAGGCACTCTTCGGCGAAGGACCTTCTTCGACGAATATCCATTCTTCGTTGAGATGAGGGTGGCAAAGAATCCCATTCTTCGTCGACGAGAACTTGTGGCGAATAACCTTATTATTAAACCTTAAATAAACTATATTTAACACTACACATTTAACAACCATGCATTACACATAAAACATTAATCATTCAGATAGGTTCCACACGACACCACGTAAATCAAATTGTAAAAACAGGATTGTGAAATCAGTGGAAAGACCTGGAAATCTCGGGTTGTCACATCATCCCCAACTTAAAAGAAATTTCGTCCCGAAATTTGACAAGTAATCCAAAGCGGCAAGATGTTAAATCAGGATGAATGTGGATTTTCCGCAGGTGCCACATCATCCCCAACTTGAAAGGGAATTTCGCCTCGAAATTCACCAGTTGCATCAGATTTAGATTGGTCGGTTGGGAATAAGTGTGGGTACTTGAGCTTCATCTGATCCTCGTGTTCCCACGTGAACTCCGGTCCACGTCTTGAGTTCCAACGAACTCTCACGATTGGAATTCGACTATGCTTACGAACCTTGACTTCCCGATCCATAATTTCTATTGGTTCTTCGACAAACTGCAATTTGTCGTCGATCTTTAGTTCTTGAAGTGGAACCACAAGTGTTTCATTGGAAAAACACTTCTTTAATTGTGAAACATGGAATACATCATGAACGCTACCCAACTCAGCAGGTAACTCGAGCTTGTAAGCCACTTTACTGATTCGTTCCAGAATTTTGAATGGCCCAACATTGCTTGGATTAAGCTTGCCGCGCTTCCCAAAGCGCACCACACCCTTCTAGGGTGAAACTTACAACATAACACGATCGCCTACAGCGAACTCCAAGGGTTTCCTACGCTGGTCAGCGTAGCTTTTCTGACGGCCGCACGCTACCGCTATACGATTTCTGATCTGGGCAATCTTCTCAGAAGTTTCGAGTACAAGTTCCGGTCCGGTGATCTGACTGTCACCCACCTCAGCCCAACAGAGAGGTGAACGACATTTTCCCCTGTATAATGCTTCGAACGGAGCTGCCTGGATGCTAGTATGGTAACTATTGTTGTAAGAGAACTCTATCAACGGCAAGTGTTTCTCCCACCCTTTACCAAAATCGATCACACATGCTCGCAACATGTCTTCAAGTGTTTGGATGGTTCGTTCGCTTTGACCATCCGTCTGTGGGTGATAAGCAGTGCTCATGTCGAGACAGGAGCCGAACGATTTATGCATTGATTGCCGCAAATCAGATATGAAACGCAGATCATGATCGGAGATAATAGAAGTTGGCACCCCGTGCCTAGAAACCACTTTCTTCAGATAACCAGCAGCAAGTTGAGAGAACTTATCAGTTTTCTTGATCGCAAGGAAGTGCGCAGATTTCGTGAGGCAGTCAACGATCACCCAGATGGTATCGTTTCCGTTTTGAGTTCTTGGCAGACCAGTGACGAAATCCATAGCAATTTGCTCCCATTTCCACATTGGTATCTCTGGTTGCTGGAGCAATCCAGATGGTTTCTAGTATTCCACTTTGACTTTCGCACAAGTCAAGCATTTACTTACATACGCCGCAATGTGAGCTTTCATCTTCGGCTACCAATAGAAAACTTTGAGGTCCTGATACATCTTATCCAAACCTGGGTGAACAGAGTATCGAGAGTTGTGCGCTTCGCCCATCACAAGCTCTCTAAGATTTCCAAACAAAAGGATCCATATTCGTTCCATGAAATAGTAAATGTCGTCTGCCCTCTCCACGAGTCGTTTTTCCATGCCCCGCAAATATTCAGCTTCCAGGTTTTCTTCCTTCAACGCTTCAGTCTGAGCCGAACGGATCTGATCAGGTAAGTTAGTGTAACACCCCGTGTTTTCCAAAGTCAAAGTCAAAGTCAAGCATTGACTGTTATTGGAATTAAAGATTAATTGCATTTTAGTTTCATTTTGATTTTCGTATTATTTGGAGTAAGTGTTGTATAATTAAACTAACCGACCGATAATCGAACTGTGAATCAACGACCGACTGTGAATGATAGGAAGTAACAACGCAATAAAGCTAGTCAACCAATAATCGAGCTAATCAAATCAATCATCAAACGCAAGTGTGGGGATTTTAGTACTTTTTATACGTGTGTGTGTGCTTTATGTGTTACTTGTGCATGTTTACTTTGATGTTAAAGTGTGTGGTGAATCAATCAAATCAATCAAGAATCGAAGGTGAATCAAACTCAATCGAAATTGAACCCGAAATAGTTGTAAGGATGCTTGTATGTTAGATATAGTAGTTGGAACTAAAAGTAATTTGATTAGGAATTCTATCATCCTCAAATCACCGTTCATCGAACTAGAAATATCGAAAATCGTCGCGAAACCCTCAAAATCAGGCAAGCCGTTCGAACAGGGCAACCTGATCGAACAGGCTAGCCGATCGAACAGGGCAACCTGATCGAACAGGCTAGCCGATCGAACAGGACTGTTCGATCGGACAGCTGCTCGATCAGGGATGCTGTTCGATCAACTGACCCTTTCCTCTTTTGGAAGCCTATAAATAGGGCTGTCCTTGTCAAACTTTCCACTTTTGGAAAAGCTCTGACCGACCAGCCTCTTCTTCTCACTAAATCCAAGATTTCTCTCGAACCAGTAAGTATTTCGTTCCAATCTTTGTACGTTTTTGTTCATTAACCGATTCTCCATCTTTCTATCTTTCAAAATCTGAATTTCATCCATGAAATCACCAAGGTCTAGGTGTTCTTGGGTGATGTCATCATGTGTTCTTCAAGAACCCTAAGTTTTGACATCATTCCACCATGAATAAGCTAGATCTAACCGATTTCCGCATCAATAACTTAAAATCTTCCAAAGATCTTAACATTTCACGGTGGAAAAAGATTGGAAGATGGGTTTTCATCTATCTTTCAACTCTTTTACACTCAGAAAGGTGAAAACGAGACTCGAACCGATTTACAAATCAACCTAAACAAACACATGGTTCAAGATTCGGGTTTTACCAAGAGATTTACCGATCTCGGGTTGAATGTTAAACTTAGGTTCCAAACCGTCTCTGACCGAGTTTGGGTGATTCCTGCTCGAGTCAGTAGACTAAGTAAGAACTTCAGTTTCGTGGTTCAACTCGTAGTCAAAATATCTCCAAATCACACCAAGTAACGGGAATAACCAAGTGTTAGGTGATAAGTTAACCAAATCGAGAAGCTGGCCGAACGGCTAGGCTGTTCGATCGAACAGCCCAACCGAACGACTATGCCAGCCGATCGACTAGGCTAACCGATCGACTAGCACTTAGACCCACCAACTCACAAAAGTGTAGTATTGACGAGGTACTGTTCGGTCGAGCCACTCGATTGTAAACATTACTGCTCGAATCATGAGATACTATACTTCAACACTTAGACTTTTCAAAACATTGGAATGTCACCCGATCGAACATGCCAGCCGATCGAGTGACATACTTGAAAACAACGAAGTGCTAACCGATCGGTTGGGCTAACCGATCGAATAGCTGTTCGATCGGCCAACTTGAAAGGTAGTACAAACCATCGTACACAAACACATCCTTCACATCAAAGGGAGAAACAATCCACTTGAAGGAACCAACCGATCGAGCCAGCCAGCCGATCGAATGGATGTTCGAACGGACTCTCAAACCAATCGAACAGCCCACTCGATCGAACTGCTGTCCGATCGATTGGTCTATCCGATCCAGTTTCCTTGTTTACTTTTTCCGCGTTACTCATCGTTGTGTTATCGAACTATTCAGGCTAATCTATTCTCAGTGCTCCCTTCAATCCACAATCAATCACTGTGAGTATACTCGATCCCTTTTTGCTTTCAGCACTTTTGGGTGTTACATACGTAATCTATCAAATTCACAAACAACTCAAACTATTCGAACGCTAACCTACTTGCATGTATTACTTGTCTAAATGATTGCTGTTTATTATGTTTACACGTGGAGTGCTATCTACCTGCTTTAGCAACGTAGTACTATAGTTTGGACTCAGCACCCGTTCACACGGGGGTTGCTAAGGACAATTACTTGCATGGATTACGGTGGTAATCATGTATTGCGAACTGTCTCGGACAGTCAACCCGAAGTCGTTGGTACCGATGGTCCCATGTTGATAATTTACATGCATCGTTTGCCCTTGTGTACGTGCTTGGTTATGCGTAAACTATTCAAACCCTATATGCTATATCAAACTTGTGTGCTCACCTTTACATTATATGTATTGACTTTTATTTTAACGTATGTGACAGGTGTTTAAGCTACTAGCGTGCTAGGGAAGCGAGGCAATAATAAACTTCTAGGAGCCTGTGACCTTAGGACAGTGTCCACGTACCTGTTCCAGGGCCATAATTATCTGTAGATCTTGCACTGGCACCTGTAGTCAGTAAGATCCACAGTAGTCGTCTAGAGGTCTTAAAACAATATTTACATTTGGTCTGTAATAATTAAGAATTTGAGTTGTCGGAACAGTTCCCATATTGTTTGGTTGATTTCTATGATAACTTGTTATTATTTGGGACACGGTATGGGACGTGTTATATAACTGAATTGTATGATAGTTGTTGTGGAAACTTCTGAACAATCTGTTTCGCTCAGTGCCGCGCCCCGATGATTCCGCCATCGGTTGGGGTGTGACAGATTGGTATCAGAGCCATAACTATAGGGAATTAGGTTAGACACGATCTAGTCCGGATCGCTGTCTTAGAAACCTGGACTATAGTTAGGAACCAAGAGACCAAGTTTATGTGCTTGTTTTATGTTGTTTCCTTCTATTCTATCATTACATCCGAACTCCGAGCCAAATTTTGTAATTTGGACGGGATTAGGAGTGAAATCCGCAAATTCCTGCCTGAAAATACAAAATTTTGCCAATTATTTTGTACAATTTTCTAACAAAACGGGGGAAAGATATACCAAATTCGGGGCTGAAACCCATGAATTGATGAAAACTTCCTCTAAATTTTCTTACAACAAGGAAGAAATTGCTAAGCTAGGGGTGAAACCCTAACCTTGGCAGTTTTTCCAATTTTATTTTATCTCGCCAAGGCAATTGACGGACTCCAACGACCTGAACTCACGAGTATGACCTAGAATGCGCATGCGTAATGCCCAAGAATCGAGGCAGAAACATGTCCCCTAGAGTCGAAAGTGACGACAAGTCAACTGTGAATAGTTAAATTGCCATGGTTAGTCAAAGTCTAGTAGCCGCAGACAATCCATTTTCCAATTTCGAGTGTTGCTTTGTTGATTTTATATGATTTACCTGTTTACGTGTTTTAAAACTTGCTGGTTACTCCATTTGTTGTCAATCTGCGTGACCCTTGTTGCTATCCTACCTCGATTCAAATCCCGGTTGATGAGATCTAAACGAAACCAGTGTGCTATGCTACGCTATACAATTAAGTTAGACGATACAATATGATGCTATCCGATACGCAAAACGAATGACACTCGACTGGTGGTTATAGGTTTCTGTTTTCTGACTACCTCTGTGATAAAATCTCGTATGTGTTAGGAAATTAAGTGCTCTATTTGCTTAATTGCTTATGTGCTCTAATTGCTTCTGTGCTTATGTGCCTCTGTGATTATGTGTTTATGTGTTTATATGTGTTACGTGACGTGAGATGCGACGTGATTCTGAGCTTTAGTAAACTAAGACGTGCGAGATTCGAATTCGTTGTGTTGAGCCCTAAGGCGATGTCTATTGCAGACCATGTCGTCATCATCAAGGCCTCGTCAACGTCTTACTCGTCGGGAGAAGAGAGATCGTCGTCTTGCTGCTATCCTCTCTAAAACAGTAGCAAAGGCTGTGAGTGAAGTATTTGAGAACGCAAGCAAGTCATCTGAGGAATCCCGAACCCTCACGCCCAAAGATTCCAACAAAGCTACTTTTAGCTTCAAACAATTCAAGGCTTGTGGGCCAAAAGAGTTTACCGGTGAAGATGGCCCTACGGCTCTGTTTCATTGGTTTGACTCTGTGGAAGTTACCCTTCGTCAAAGCGGATGCCCAGATCACCTCCGTACTCTCAATGCTACCGGTGTCTTCCAGTCGCGAGCTTTGGACTGGTGGACCGCAGAAAGGAACAAGCGCGGGAACGACGCTGCATACGAGCTGACGTGGAAGGAGTTGAAATCGATCATGATGGACGAGTTCTGTCCTCCCCACGAACGCCAAAAGTTGGAGGATGAGTTCTGGAGTATCAAGCAAAAGGAGGGAGACAATGCTGGTCTCACTGCCCGTTTCAAGCAGTTGAGCATTATCTGTCCAGACCAGGTCAAGACTTCTGACATGACCATCAAGAAATACATCCGTGCTCTTCCGGACTGTGTCGCAGATTTTGTTCACGCCGCCAAACCCGCAACGATCGAGGAAACCTACCTACTCGCTGCTGAGATTAACGACAAGCGAGTTAAGGCTGGTGTCTGGGATAAACAAACCAAGTCCTTGCATCAAGTTACTGCCGCATCAACCGATAACATCACTGCCCAAGCCTCCAAGTCCTCGAGAAGAAGAAAGAAGAACAAGAGTTGTGCTGCTGCAACCAATGCTACTCCTCTTCAGTCAGTACCGCCACAACAGCAACAACCACAGCGCACTGCGCCAGTGATCAATGCGCCGCCAGCAAAGCGTGCGTACACCGGCCCCCACCCACTCTGTGCTACATGTTCTTATCATCACCCGGTGGGTGTGGCCTGCCGATTCTGCGCTCACTGTAACGTCTACGGGCATTTCACTGCGAGTTGTCGCTATGGTCCCCGTCAAGCTCAAGCTCAAGCTGCTGTTAACCAGGCTCTACTCCCTGCTCCTCAAGCTCCTCAAGCTGCACAGGCCCCAACAAACAATGTTCGGACCTGCTTCGCATGTGGTGACCCTAACCACTTCGCAAACCGGTGCCCGAACAGGGTGGTGAAACAAGAAGCTCAACAACCACAGCAACAACAACAACAGCCTCAACAGCAAGCCGCTCACGCCAGAACCTTCAACATCAATGCACGTCAGGCTCAAGCTGACAACAACGTGGTCAATGGTACGTTCCTTGTGAATGGTATATATGCATCATGTTTGTTTGATACTGGAGCCGATAACTGCTTTGTGTCAATTGAATTTGAGAAACTTCTTAGACGTAAGCGCTCTTATCTTTCGACACCCTTCGAAGTAGAAGTCGCTACCGGAAGAACCATTGCTGTCAATTCTGTGCTCCGTGATTGTACTCTCAAGCTCAACAACCATATATTCCCGATTCATCTCATTCCAATGCAACTCGGGAGTTTCGATGTCATAGTAGGCATGGACTTTCTTCGTGAAAACCGTGCTGAAATTGTGTGTTCCGATAAGATGATTCGTTTTGTGCTAGCTAGTGGTGATGTTCTATGTGTTTATGGTGAAACTACTGCGAAAGATCTCAAGCTCATGTCCTGTCTTCAAGCTCGCAAATATCTCCGCAAGGAATATCGAGCCTTCTTGGCCAACATTGTTGTAGCAGAGACGGACAAGAAAAAGAAAGTTGAAGTCAAAGATGTCCCTGTTGTCCGAGAATTTCCTCAGGTGTTCCCTGATGATCTTCCTGGATTACCTCCAAGTCGTGATATCGACTTTCGAATCGACCTTATTCCAGGAGCCAACCCAGTGGCCAAAGCTCCATATCGACTCGCTCCCTCTGAGATGCGAGAACTCTCAAATCAACTCCAAGAGTTACTTGAAAAAAAGGCTTCATTCGCCCGAGCACTTCTCCATGGGGCGCGCCAGTCCTTTTTGTCAAAAAGAAGGACGGGTCGTTCCGGATGTGCATCGATTACCGGGAATTGAACAAGCTGACCATCAAGAACCGATACCCCTTACCAAGAATCGATGACCTGTTTGACCAATTACAAGGTGCTCAGTGTTTCTCCAAGATTGATCTACGTTCAGGCTACCATCAGTTGCGGATTCAAGAGGAAGACATCCCCAAAACCGCTTTTCGAACCCGATACGGCCACTACGAATTTGTTGTCATGCCTTTTGGTTTGACCAACGCACCCGCGGTCTTTATGGATCTGATGAATCGCGTGTGTAAACCGTTCTTAGACCGTTTTGTCATTGTATTTATCGACGACGTCCTGATCTATTCCAGATCGAGGGCCGAACATGCGCAGCATCTGCGACTGGTTCTCGAGTTGCTTCAGGGAAACCAACTCTACGCCAAATTCTCCAAGTGTGAGTTCTGGTTAGAGGAGGTTCAATTTCTGGGTCACATTGTGAATAGTCGGGGTATACACGTTGATCCTGCAAAGATTGAGGCAGTCAAGGGATGGGTTACGCCAAAGAATCCGTCAGAAGTTCGCTCTTTTCTCGGATTAGCTGGTTACTATCGGAGATTCATCGAAGGATTCTCAAAGATTGCCGTACCGCTTACCTCCCTTACTCATAAAGACAAGCCTTTTGTGTGGGGAACCGCGCAGGAAACTGCTTTCCAAACCCTCAAACACATGCTGTGCCATGCACCAGTTCTTACACTGCCGGACGGAAGCGATGACTTCGTTGTCTATTGTGATGCTTCAAACCTTGGACTTGGCTGTGTTCTCATGCAACGAGACAAGGTTATAGCTTACGCATCTCGACAGCTCAAAATCCACGAGAAGAACTATACAACCCATGACCTTGAGCTAGGCGCCGTTGTCTTTGCCTTAAAGATTTGGCGACACTACCTGTATGGTACAAAGTGTACGATCTTCACCGATCACAAGAGCCTACAACATATCTTTAACCAGAGAGAACTCAATATGCGTCAACGCCGATGGGTAGAACTCCTCAACGATTACGACTGTGAGATCCGTTATCACCCGGGCAAGGCGAATGTAGTTGCAGACGCCCTCAGCAGAAAGAATTACGTGATAGGTGTTCGAAACATCCAGGCTCAGTATAACCTCGAAGCTCTCATCCGCGAAGCACAACACGCATGCTTCAACGAGCGTACGTTGAAGAAAGAACGAATCTATCACGATGGAACTCAGCTCGTGAGCAAAGCCAACGGGATATTTTATTATCTGGACCGAATCTGGGTTCCGAGGAGGACAGATTTGCGAAAGATTATCATGAACGAAGCCCACAAATCCCGATATTCCATTCATCCCGGTGCGGACAAAATGTACCAGGACCTTCGCTACAAGTACTGGTGGCCTGGGATGAAAAGGGATATTGCTCTATATGTTGGTAGCTGTTTAACTTGTGCAAGAGTCAAGGCTGAACACCAAAGACCTTCAGGCTTACTCGAACAACCGCCGATACCCGTATGGAAGTGGGAAAGCATAGCTATGGATTTCATAACTAAGCTTCCGACCACGCCATCAGGTCACGACAGTATTTGGGTTATAGTCGACCGTCTAACCAAATCAGCCCACTTTCTGCCAATACGAGAAGACTATAAGGTGGCCAAACTAGCCCAAATCTACACCGACGAAATCATTAAGAATCATGGTACGCCTCGAGACATCATTTCGGATCGCGATGCTCGGTTTACATCGAGATTGTGGGAAACTTTTCAAGCAGCTCTAGGTACGACGCTGAATTTGAGTACCGCATTCCACCCGCAAACCGACGGGCAGACTGAAAGAACGATTCGTACTATTGAAGACATGCTCCGTGCGTGTGTTATTGATTTTGGTGGTAGTTGGAGCAAACACCTACCGTTGGTCGAATTTTCGTACAATAATAGCTATCACTCCAGCATCGAAATGGCACCTTTCGAAGCCTTGTATGGTAGGAGATGTCGCTCGCCTATTGTATGGCACGAGGTCGGTCATTCACAATTGACTGGGCCCGAGATTCTACAAGAAACGACTGACAAGATCCACCAAATAAGGGAAAATTTGGTAAAGGCCCGGGATAGACAAAAGATGTATGCCGATAAACGACGCAGGCCCCGCGAATTTGCAGTTGGCGACTACGTGCTCCTAAAGGTATCACCTTGGAAGGGAGTAGTCCGATTCGGCAAAAGAGGGAAACTTGCGCCTCGATTTGTTGGACCTTTTAAGATTCTGGAAAGGATCGGTAAAGTTGCCTACAAACTCGAATTACCGGAGGAACTCAGCAATGTCCACCCGACTTTCCATATATCAAACCTTCGAAAATGTGTAGCCGACCACGACTCTATAATGCCACTCGACGATCTTCAGGTCAATGAGACTCTACACTTCGTGGAAAAGCCTGTCGAAATCATGGACCGACAGACCAAGCAACTCAGACGCTCTCGCATTCCTATTGTAAAAGTACGATGGGAAGGCAAACGAGGCGCGGAGTTCACTTGGGAACTCGAAAGTGACATGAAGGCCAAGTACCCGCAGTTGTTCAGATAGATCTGAAGCATCAAATAGGTAAAATCACACGGCGATGTACGGTTCTCGGCCTAATTTCGGGATGAAATTCCCTAAAGGAGGGGAGACTGTAACACCCCGTGTTTTCCAAAGTCAAAGTCAAAGTCAAGCATTGACTGTTATTGGAATTAAAGATTAATTGCATTTTAGTTTCATTTTGATTTTCGTATTATTTGGAGTAAGTGTTGTATAATTAAACTAACCGACCGATAATCGAACTGTGAATCAACGACCGACTGTGAATGATAGGAAGTAACAACGCAATAAAGCTAGTCAACCAATAATCGAGCTAATCAAATCAATCATCAAACGCAAGTGTGGGGATTTTAGTACTTTTTATACGTGTGTGTGTGCTTTATGTGTTACTTGTGCATGTTTACTTTGATGTTAAAGTGTGTGGTGAATCAATCAAATCAATCAAGAATCGAAGGTGAATCAAACTCAATCGAAATTGAACCCGAAATAGTTGTAAGGATGCTTGTATGTTAGATATAGTAGTTGGAACTAAAAGTAATTTGATTAGGAATTCTATCATCCTCAAATCACCGTTCATCGAACTAGAAATATCGAAAATCGTCGCGAAACCCTCAAAATCAGGCAAGCCGTTCGAACAGGGCAACCTGATCGAACAGGCTAGCCGATCGAACAGGGCAACCTGATCGAACAGGCTAGCCGATCGAACAGGACTGTTCGATCGGACAGCTGCTCGATCAGGGATGCTGTTCGATCAACTGACCCTTTCCTCTTTTGGAAGCCTATAAATAGGGCTGTCCTTGTCAAACTTTCCACTTTTGGAAAAGCTCTGACCGACCAGCCTCTTCTTCTCACTAAATCCAAGATTTCTCTCGAACCAGTAAGTATTTCGTTCCAATCTTTGTACGTTTTTGTTCATTAACCGATTCTCCATCTTTCTATCTTTCAAAATCTGAATTTCATCCATGAAATCACCAAGATCTAGGTGTTCTTGGGTGATGTCATCATGTGTTCTTCAAGAACCCTAAGTTTTGACATCATTCCACCATGAATAAGCTAGATCTAACCGATTTCCGCATCAATAACTTAAAATCTTCCAAAGATCTTAACATTTCATGGTGGAAAAAGATTGGAAGATGGGTTTTCATCTATCTTTCAACTCTTTTACACTCAGAAAGGTGAAAACGAGACTCGAACCGATTTACAAATCAACCTAAACAAACACATGGTTCAAGATTCGGGTTTTACCAAGAGATTTACCGATCTCGGGTTGAATGTTAAACTTAGGTTCCAAACCGTCTCTGACCGAGTTTGGGTGATTCCTGCTCGAGTCAGTAGACTAAGTAAGAACTTCAGTTTCGTGGTTCAACTCGTAGTCAAAATATCTCCAAATCACACCAAGTAACGGGAATAACCAAGTGTTAGGTGATAAGTTAACCAAATCGAGAAGCTGGCCGAACGGCTAGGCTGTTCGATCGAACAGCCCAACCGAACGACTATGCCAGCCGATCGACTAGGCTAACCGATCGACTAGCACTTAGACCCACCAACTCACAAAAGTGTAGTATTGACGAGGTACTGTTCGGTCGAGCCACTCGATTGTAAACATTACTGCTCGAATCATGAGATACTATACTTCAACACTTAGACTTTTCAAAACATTGGAATGTCACCCGATCGAACATGCCAGCCGATCGAGTGACATACTTGAAAACAACGAAGTGCTAACCGATCGGTTGGGCTAACCGATCGAATAGCTGTTCGATCGGCCAACTTGAAAGGTAGTACAAACCATCGTACACAAACACATCCTTCACATCAAAGGGAGAAACAATCCACTTGAAGGAACCAACCGATCGAGCCAGCCAGCCGATCGAATGGATGTTCGAACGGACTCTCAAACCAATCGAACAGCCCACTCGATCGAACTGCTGTCCGATCGATTGGTCTATCCGATCCAGTTTCCTTGTTTACTTTTTCCGCGTTACTCATCGTTGTGTTATCGAACTATTCAGGCTAATCTATTCTCAGTGCTCCCTTCAATCCACAATCAATCACTGTGAGTATACTCGATCCCTTTTTGCTTTCAGCACTTTTGGGTGTTACATACGTAATCTATCAAATTCACAAACAACTCAAACTATTCGAACGCTAACCTACTTGCATGTATTACTTGTCTAAATGATTGCTGTTTATTATGTTTACACGTGGAGTGCTATCTACCTGCTTTAGCAACGTAGTACTATAGTTTGGACTCAGCACCCGTTCACACGGGGGTTGCTAAGGACAATTACTTGCATGGATTACGGTGGTAATCATGTATTGCGAACTGTCTCGGACAGTCAACCCGAAGTCGTTGGTACCGATGGTCCCATGTTGATAATTTACATGCATCGTTTGCCCTTGTGTACGTGCTTGGTTATGCGTAAACTATTCAAACCCTATATGCTATATCAAACTTGTGTACTCACCTTTACATTATATGTATTGACTTTTATTTTAACGTATGTGACAGGTGTTTAAGCTACTAGCGTGCTAGGGAAGCGAGGCAATAATAAACTTCTAGGAGCCTGTGACCTTAGGACAGTGTCCACGTACCTGTTCCAGGGCCATAATTATCTGTAGATCTTGCACTGGCACCTGTAGTCAGTAAGATCCACAGTAGTCGTCTAGAGGTCTTAAAACAATATTTACATTTGGTCTGTAATAATTAAGAATTTGAGTTGTCGGAACAGTTCCCATATTGTTTGGTTGATTTCTATGATAACTTGTTATTATTTGGGACACGGTATGGGACGTGTTATATAACTGAATTGTATGATAGTTGTTGTGGAAACTTCTGAACAATCTGTTTCGCTCAGTGCCGCGCCCCGATGATTCCGCCATCGGTTGGGGTGTGACAGTTAGAGTGGATAGTGAGCTGTAAGGCTCGTACACGTTTGGGTTTCGTTTCCTTTCGACTAAGGGCATCAGCTACAACGTTAGCTTTACCTGGGTGATACTTGATTGCACAGTCATAGTCGTTTAAGAGTTCTACCCAGCGATGCTGTCGCATATTCAACTCCTTCTAATCAAAGATATGCTGAAGGCTCTTGTGGTCGGTATAAATAGTGCATTTAGTACCGTACAAGTAATGCCTCCAGATTTTTAGCGCAAAGACCACTTCCCCCAGCTCTAAGTCGTAAGTCGTGTAATTCTTCTCATGAATCTTCAGCTGCCGAGAAGCGTAAGCTATCACCTTTTCGCGTTGCATTAGCACACAACCGACACCCTGAATAGAAGCATCACAGTACACCATAAAGTCCTCAGTACCCTCGGGTAAAGACAAGATCGGTGCAGTGCAGAGTTTTTGTTTCAAAAGTTGGAATGCATCTTCCTGTTTCGTTCCCCAAGAATATACTACGCCTTTCTGTGTTAGTGCGGTGAGAGGTTGGGCGATCTTCGAGAAGTCTTTAATAAATCTGCGATGATACCCGACGAGACCAAGAAATTGTCGCACCTCCGAAGGATTCTTCGGTGCTGCCCAATTTCTGATAGCATCAATCTTTGCAGGATCCACGTGTATCCCCGATTCATTAACAATGTGGCCAAGGAAGTGCACTTCTCGTATCCAGAAATTACACTTAGAAAACTTTGCGTAGAGTTGCTCCTTCCTCAAGAGTTCCAAAATAAGACGTAAGTGTCGCTCATGGTCCTCCTTTCTCTTAGAATAGATCAAAATGTCATCGATAAACACAATGACGAAGTCGTCAAGATATGGTTTGCACACACGATTCATAAGGTCCATGAAAACCACTGGTGCGTTAGTTAACCCGAATGGCATAACCAGAAACTCATAATGGCCATACCTCATTCGAAAAGCCGTTTTAGAAACATCCTCCTCTCAGACTCTCATCTGATGATAGCCTGATCTTAAATCGATCTTCGATTAAAAACTTGACCCTTGCAACTGGTCAAACAAGTCGTCAGTACGCGGTAAAGGATAGCGGTTCTTAACTGTCACCTTGTTGAGTTCTTGATAATCTATACACATACGAAAGGACCCGTCTTTCTTCTTCACAAACAAAACTGGGGCTCCCCAAGGCGAAGAACTGGGTCGGATAAAACCTCTATCCAACAGTTCTTGGAGTTGATTCGACAGCTCTTGCAACTCTCCTGGTGCATGACGATAAGGAGCACGGGCAATCGGGGCTGCTCCTGGTGTAAGGTCAATCCAAAATTCCACCTGACGGTGTGGAGGTAACCCAGGAAGCTCTTCAGGAAACACATCAGAAAACTCGTGAACAACTGGAAGGTCTTCAATCTTCCTTTCTTCAGGTTGAGTATCAGCAACAAGAGCTAAAATAGCAGGGTAGCCCTTTTGTAAACACTTCTGGGCTTTCATGGCTGAGATGATGCCAACCATTGCACCACTACGATGACCTTGAACCAACAAAGATTCTCCACTAGGGAGAGGGACACGCATGATTTTCTCTTTACAGAGAATTTCTGCTTGGTGCTTAGACAACCAATCCATGCCAACGACCACATCAAAACTTCGGGGGAGTAGGTCAATGTCGAACACTTGACCCATAAGATCAAGTTTACAGCCAAAAAGAACATGTGAAGCTTCAATCGTTTTGCCATCGGCTAACTCTACAACGTGTTTGTTTACAAGAGGTGTAGGACTCAATCCTAACTGACGACTGAACCCCAAAGACACATAACTCCAATCGGCACCTGAGTCGAATAAAACAGAAGCAAATAGATTGTTCACGGAAAACGTACCAGTCACAACGTTGCCATCATTACGAGCTTCCCTAGCGCCAATGGTAAACACTCTCCCACACACACCGCTCCCACCATTGTTTCCATTGTTGTTGTTCCCACTGTTGTTATTGTTATTACCAGCATTCTGATTTACTTGAGGGCAATCCCGCCTGAAGTGACCCTCGTCACCACACTGAAAACACCCCTTACGATTTCCCTGATTCTGTTGAGGCTGCTGCCTCTCCTGTTGCTATGGCTGCTATTGTTGTGGGGTTTGCTGTTGCTGCTGCCTTGAGAGTGAGACCCTGCAGTCTCTAGCCATATGGCCCACCTTGTTGCACCTGTGACAGACTCGGGTGAGCGACCCACGAAGATGAAAGTTGCACTTGTTACACTTCGGCTGCTTTCCCGCATAGGAGCCCTGATTCGAATTGTTGCTCTGATTTTGATTCACAGAAGATGACTGGCTAAAACTGCGGTTGATACTGTTGTCTAGCTTTTTGTGTGACTGATTCTAGTTGGATACCTTGTCCACTTCATTCCATTTGCGTTTGCTGTCAGTAGCAGGAGTAGTAGCTGCAATAGTAGTGGCAGTAGTAGAAACACGCGGTGGTAGCAAGCCACGCTCCACCTCCTGATCTGTGATCTTGTGAGCTAAGCGAATGATCTGAGGTAAGTTGTTGAGGTTCGCTGCAGTAACCAAGCCCTTCACCTGCGGGGCTAATCCTTTGATGTACAGTTCGATTCTTCGGTGTGGAGGTCGTGATAAGTTCGGGCACATATTAGCTAATTCATGAGACCGTTTTGTGTATGCCTCAATCTCAGACCCCACCATTTTTCAGATCATAATACTCGTTCTCCAGTTTCTGCACTTCATCACGAGGACAGTACTCTTCATGCATTAGCTCTTTAAAATCGTCCCAAGTAGTTGCGTTCGCCATTTCAATACCCAACATGTGAACTTGGGCATTCCACCAAGTCAAGGCACCATCCTCGAGTGTGCCTGAAGCATACTTCACTCTGTCCCCAGCAGGAAAGTTACACATCGCGAACACCGATTCTGCCTTCTCAAACCAATGCAGTAGCCCTACAGCTCCTTCAGTCCCACTGAACGTCTGTGGCCTACGATCCATGAACGTCTTAAACGTGCAAGCAGGTGGATTGTTTTGATTCTGATTCGCTTGCTGACTTGAGGACGAAAGAAAATACAGCACACGGGTAAGAGTTGAGTACACGACACAAGAATAAAGAGTATTTGGCACATATCGTACCAGCTTGATAGGCTGCCAAAGCCTCAGCCACACGTATGTTAATCAAGTTTGTCAACTCGGCCTGAGTCATCGCAATGTGACCACGCCCATGGCCTCATCCCCTCATGATTCTATATAAGAAAAGGGAAAATGTTAAGAGTCGAGATAAAGTAGGAGTCAAACCTCACGATGACTTCTACAGACTATTAGGTTTACATCAGACAACAGAGCGGAATCCCTTTTCACACTCATTAAGCCTCACTGGGACTCACATGCACCCCACATTATTATTATTATGTGTGCACCCATAGTAACAATACAATTTGCATGTTTATCTCAGCTCCTCCCAACTTGTGCTAAAAGGTTCCTCAAATTCGAGTAGCAAGACAAAAACACTACAACATAGATCAAGAAGGTTTAGGGAAGTATCACACTATCAATCACGTAGCGTATGTTAGTAACACAAGAACTCGTACTATAGTGCTAGGTGTGTATTCACATGAAATGTATAACTCAAGTGTTCACTAAATATGATGTGCAATAAGTAAATGAGAGACGAACCTTGCAATCTGGAGCTGAGTGTCATGGTCGCTTTCTAAACTGTTCGGTTATAGTCTAGTTTTATAAAAACGTTTTAAAACCTAGTTCCCTATAACCAGTGGCTCTGATACCAAACTGTCACACCCCCAAAATACCACATGCGGTGACCGCGCTAGGCGTGTGATGTACCAGGATCTAGCCACTAATCACATTGAACCAATATCAAGTTATAAAAAAATTTCCATTTATCACGATAAAACATTCATAACATAATTCCAAGTTTAACATATTCAGCGGAAGCAAATAGTAAAACATTCTTTAAATGTTTCAAAACCAAATGTATGTGAAATCAGTAAACAAGTCATGCATATCCAAGCAGTGCGACCCATGACCACTCCAGCCATCCCAGATAGCAAGTTCCTTGTCCATAGTTCCTAACGCCCTGCGAGCATGCAGCAAGTGTATCAGACAACGCTGGTGAGTTCATAGTTTTACAAAAACGTTGGTTACCCAATGTTAAGTTTAGTTCATTGATAATAATGTTGATAATAACTCGAATATCATCATAGTAATCGGCGGAATTAACCTAACTATTGTCTGTGTTGTGTTTGTATCGTGCTCGCTCGTGCAGGACTGCCCAAAACACCAGCGAAGTTCGAAGATCTGCTAGCGAAATTGATCGAGTCTCCTTGGTCATCGGCGAAATTAACTCTGTTATTGTTCATCTGTGACTTGTCAGCGAAATTAACTTCTGATCAGCCCCATTTCGTCTAAGACAAGCAAAGATGTCGTTGAATCAACTAAGTCCAATTGCTCAAGCGGAACTTGAGACTGGAACCACCACTGGACCACCAAAGTTGAAAGGTGCTGAAGACTTTAGCACTTGGAAGACTCGCATTCAATCGTTCTTCGAGTACACAGACTACAATCTATGGCTCTCTGTCACCGCTGGACCCCACATTCCAACGGTTGTTCTGTGACAACCTGAGTTTTCCAGGTCTCTCCTCACAACTAGTTTTCTAAATTCGTTGTGTTCTTTTGTGTGCACTGGTTATCCATCTTTAAATTATTAAGCAGTGTTAATTGGTTGAATGTTAGTTATTGTAACCGGCCCATTTCCCTTGTTCTTGTTGCAAGCTACATCTCGGCCCACTCATCAAACTGTTCGGCCCAAACCCCCCTTATGTATACATAATCATGTGTGGGTGATATAACTTGTTCATAAACATTGCAAACCCTAGAAACTTATTTGGTGAACGGCAACAAGGAGAGCATCTCGCTGACCCCCTTTCTTGCATGATTAATTCTCTAGATCGCTTTAATTCGTTGTCGGGTTAGTACTTATTCAACTATCTTATATGTATGCATGTACCAGCGTATTGTTGTTGTAAGAATACGATTGAATAGATGGCCGATAGGGTGATGTTCGTATTAACTCTATTCAGTCGATTCTGTCCATGTGGATGATATTGATTTCATATTGATGCTAGGACTCGAAATTACATGATTTTGTTATGATTGTAACGTGCAATTAAATGATGTTTTGATGTGTTATTTTTGGGATCATTAATCAGTATGTTAACAGGATGTATGGCTATATTATGAACATGATCTTGCCTATGATACAATCGATGAGTCATGATTATGGTGCATGGGTGATGTTTTCAAATTGTAGTCAAATAGATAAGGACAATTTCTTAAATGGGCGGCTACTGTGTTTGGAAATTTGCATGTGATTTAGATTAGATATAATATGCAAGAAGATGGTCCAATGATAGTGAAACTTGCAACCACTATATAAATTGGTCAAATAGCAATATGAAAAGGATCTGCACTTGTCGGCCATTGGTGTTGAAATTGACAAAAGTAATGATGATGAGCATATGATTTTTGTAGGTCCCCTTGAGTCGTATGGATCTTCACAGAATCGTCTTTCCAATCAAGAGTGCGGAATCCTCTTGATCAGAATAAGCAGAAAACAAGTAGATGAACAGAAACAGCAATTCAATCAAACCGGGGTTTTATTGATTATCTATCAATACTGATTACAATCAATCAAAACCCTAACCAATCACTCAATTTCGTCCAAGCTCTCACTCTCACGAAATTCTGTCTCTCAAAATTCTATTCTGGCTGATTAACTGATTAACCTAAACCCTAATGCCTAACCTTGTTTATATAACACAAGGTTTACTATTTGGGCTAGGGTTTGCAACATGGGCAAGCCCAATTCGTTTCCCCTTGACCCAAATGGGTTTAGTTTCGCCCAAACTCTATAATCTCACTAATACAAAGCTAAACCCGCTAACTGTTTATCGTTTAACTAATTACAAGATATCCAAAGACCAAATCTAAGCTGTTGTCACAAATATGCACCAACAAACTCCCCCTTGACAATAGCTTCATAAAAACTTTGTCTTCAGTCTTTTGTCTTCAGTCTTCTTGCAATCTTCACGTAGTCTTGCACTGTCTTTGGTCTTTGGATAGCTTCAGCTTCAACAGCTTCTGTCAGCAACAGACTGTCAGCAACAGACTCCCCCTAAGCTGATGCATCCAATCACCAAATCTTCAACACGTTAGCACTTGAGTAAACTCCAATTTAGCATTTGCATAGCAATCTTCAAACTCTTCAATCTGGTCTGCAATATAGAAAGGAGGTTCTACCATGCATCCAATCAAACTCTCATCTTCACACTTCACAGCAACATTTCACCAACACACTGCTTCAATCTGTATACTATAAAAGAAACATCTCGAGAAACCATAAGAATTTTTCAACAAAGTTAAATAAATTATTATTTTTCAAGAGATAGTTAAACTGTATAACAGATTAAGCTTTTTCAACTTATCACCAACACGCAAAACTTTTTGTCCAACACAAAAGAACCTGCCTGATTTAAAGATTTTGAACTCACTTTCTAACACCGTCTCCCCCTATCAGTAACAATTCCTCCAAGAATAACAGTTTTCCGTACGTTAAGAATTTTAAACAGAAAAAGACACTATTTTTGGATTTTTATATTTTTCTGAAAGCAAGTAAATTCAAAAGCAATAAACACTCTATTTTTGTGAGAATCACTGGTAAGAAGATCATATCAGCACAATCAAATTGTTTCACACAATTAGATTATTCTTTATTTAATGATTTAGTGAAAAACAGTTCAAGACGATTACCAGTATGTTTGTCCACTTAAACAAAATGCATGAACATTTCAAGTACCATTACCGTATGATACGTTAAGGTAATTTTAATTTCTGATATACTAGAGTGTCCCACTTCAGGATGTACCCCCGCGATCAAAGTATGCACAAAGATTCATCATAGTAGGTGAGTATACTGATGTCATCCCTTAAGATATCCTGTCTGTGTCTAGGTCTGCATATAAACTGTTTTTATCATGTTTTGATTACTTAATAATGAACACCCAAACAAATACTAATCAAATCCTGGAAATATAAACAACACACTCTATCATGCAAGTATCTTCCCTACCACATATTTCACAAGTCCAATCCAAAGTTCTGAAATCTTAACTGGGAATAGGTTGAGAAGAGAACAGAATAGATCATTAGTAGAGATGGTATAATATACAGATCAAATGAGATTTTCTCAGTTTGATATAGGTTTCTTGGGTTTCTTTTGGGCACTTGAGGGCCTCTTTCGGGTGTATTAGATCTATAGCGCGACAACGTACAGCTAGGTTAGCATGTATCTGGATGCAGCAGAAGCTGTCGTTGCCTAGCACCTCCAGGTCAGCATATATATGGATGCAGCAGAGGAGGTACACGACTTTTTTCAGAGAAGATTTCAGAATCAGATTAAAATTGTGTGTATCGGGAAAACATACAGACATTCAAATAGAAATAAGCTAATTCCAAGTGACTTTCTTTCCTGAGGTCATGTACAATTTTAGTTCTGAACAGACAGACAGCTAAGATATCCCCAGATGAAATAACATTATAAAGACCCAAAACTTCAGATTTTCGCAATCTATCAATGCAAGAATTAAGGTCATTAAACCATACATCACTGATGTGTTCCCCACTCATATTCAGTTCATTTAGGTTTATATCATATTGGTAAGTTGATTATTTCATGCTTTTGCCCACTGGTACATCATATAATGAAGCTGCTATCACACTTAAGCTATTTAGGTTCAATTTCAGTGTGACAGTCTAACTTGTTGATGTACTATCATTTCTTCCTTTTCACACAGTGATAACTCATTTTTAATTTTCTATTTTTTTTATCTTTTTGATTTTTCAATTTTTTTTATTTTTGATTTTTAAGAAAAACAGTAAACTATTTACAAAAATTCTTATGAAAAACCAGTTATTCAGGATTCCTCATCCCGTTGAGTTCGACTAAATGTTCAAAGCGAGCCCTGTCAAATGCTTTAGTATAAAGATCTGCCAGGTTATCCTCTGTGTCGACTCGATGTAATTCAATTAGTCTCTTTTCAGCACAATCCCGTATAAAATGATGACGTATGTCAATATGTTTTGTGCGACTGTGATTCACGGGATTATTAGTTATTGAAATTGTGGCATTATTGTCTATCATAATAGGAGTACGAGTGAAATCCAAACCGTAATCGCGCATCTGCTGTTGAATCCAGAGAACCTGAGAGCAGCAGCTTCCAGCAGCAATATATTCAGCTTCACACGTAGAAGTAGACACACAAGATTGCTTCTTGCATTGCCAAGACACAATCCTGCCTCCTAAGAACTGACAACCACCTGTTGTAGACTTTATGTTCGACTTGCATCCTCCAAAGTCTGAGTCAGTGTAAGCAACAAACGTCAAATCACTATCAGCTGGATACCACAACCCAAGTTTAGGTTTCCCCTTCAAGTAACGAAGAATCCGCTTCACTGCTTTCATGTGTGACTCTTTTGGATTTGCCTGATATCTGGCACACAAGCATACGGCAAACATGATGTCAGGTCTTGAAGCAGTCAAGTACATTAAAGAACCAATCATTGCCCTGTATTGAGTAGGATCAACGTCTTTAGTACTATCATGATCTGGGCTGAGATTGTAATTTTCACATATGGGTGTGTTGGAAGTAGAGCAATCATTCATTTTGAACCGACTCAAAATGTCATACACATACTTTGTTTGATGAATAAACATCCCATCCGCCTTCTATTCTACTTGTAATCCCAGAAAGTAAGATAGCTCACCCATAGCACTCATTTCGAACTTTCTCTTCATCACCTGCTCGAAATCTTTACACATGCTTTCATCAGATGACCCAAAGATGATGTCATCCACATACACCTGTACCAGCAGAAAATCTTCCTTCTTCCTCTTGATGAACAGTGTACTGTCAATCTGACCTCCTTCAAAACCATTCTTGATCAGATGTGTAGACAGTGTCTCGTACCACGCCCTGGGAGCTTGATGTAATCCATATAAAGC
This sequence comes from Helianthus annuus, assembly GCF_002127325.2. Taxonomy (NCBI): domain Eukaryota; kingdom Viridiplantae; phylum Streptophyta; class Magnoliopsida; order Asterales; family Asteraceae; genus Helianthus; species Helianthus annuus. Next base: position 37,776,135 of record NC_035440.2, on the reverse strand, counting down.
CTTATCAAGTTTGTACACCCGATCTGGATAATCTGGATCAACGAACCATTCTGGTTGTGAGACATACACCACTTCTTGGACTTTCCCGTAAAGAAATGCACTCTTCACGTCTAGTTGGTAAACTTTGAAGCCCTTGAAAGTTGCGAAAGCCAGAAACAAACGAATTGCCTCCAACCTTGCCACTGGTGCAAACACCTCATTGTAATCTATCCCTTCTTGCTGATTGAAACCTTTGACCACCAATCGAGCCTTGTTTCGCGTGACTATACCTCTTTCATCCTTCTTGCACCTAAATACCCATTTAGTGTCAATCTCTCTTTCACCTTTAGGAAGATCAACCAACTCCCAAACCTTCAACTTAGCAAACTGGGCCAATTCCTCTTGAATAGCTTCAACCCATGAATTGTCTTTAAGAGCCATATGAATGTTCTTCGGCTCCTCTTGGGAAATAAAGCAACTGTACAAGCACTCGTTCACAATCCCAGTCTTCTCAATCGACACAAATAAACCAGTATTCGCTGCTATGCTTCTTCTCGTCTGAACACCTGCAGTAGGATCTCCAAGTATCATGTCAACTGGATGATCCCTATTTGCTCGTGTAGTAGCAACCGCATCGACTTCTAGATTATCACCCAGGTTTGATCCAACCTCCCCCTGAATGTTCTGATTTGCAAACGGATTAATGAAATCCTCCCCCTGATTGGGTTCGGGTTCACTATCACTTGAATCAGTATCAGCAGCAGCATGGGAAGTTTCCGGAGCATCTGTCATATCAACATTTGATCTAGGCATGAACTCGCCTTCATCATCTCCATTTATCACTGTTTGAATTAGCTGAGACTCATCTGCGTTGGAAAACTCAGGAATATTAAATGATTTAAAAACACTTTCATAATCATATAATATAGCAGGTCCACTCGTTGATTGTTGAGGTTTGTAAGAAGTAATTTCCACATTAAACACAACCTCAATTTTACCAGTTTTTATTATTCGGTGTGCCAGCCACGTAACCTAGAAAGTAGCCATCGTCAGCCACCTCACCGAATTTTTGCTTATCTTTATTACGCACAATGGTGCAGGGTATTCCAAATGGTTCAAAGCCTTCTAAGTTTGGTTTCTTGTTAAACATCAACTCATGACAAGTTTTGTTAAAACGTTTAACAGTCAAAACTTTGTTTAGGACATAGCAAGCTGTATTCACAGCTTCTCCCCAGAAAAGAACTGGTAGCTTAGAATCTGAAAGCATTGTCCTAGCGGCTTCAATCAACGTCCTGTTTTTCCTCTCAGCTACTCCATTCTGTTGAGGCGTATAAGGAGCAGAATATTGATGTTTAATTCCCTTGCGAAGACAATAGAGATCCAGAATGCGATTCTTGAACTCCGTGCCATTATCACTCCTTATCCTCTTGATCTTTGCATCATGGACGTTTTCCAATTTTGTAAAAAGATCTATCAACATCTCTGCTGTCTCATCTTTTGTACCTAAAAAGAAAACCCATGAGTAACGTGAGTAATCATCAGTGACAACAAGACAATAGTACTTTCCACCTATGCTCCTCACGTTCACTGGACCGAATAAATCCATGTGAAGTAATTCGTAAGGGGCATCTATGGAATTTACTGTTTTAGACTTGTGAGGTTTCTTATGTTGTTTTCCCTTTTGACATGGAAGACATTTATCTTCCACTTGAAACCTCTGCAATGGAACCCCTTTCACTAGTTCATTTTTAACAAGGTAGTTCATTTTTCAATAGTGAATATGGGCCATGCTTCTGTGCCACAACATCGATTCAGCTTCTGATGCTTTTGATAGTAAACACGCCACCACTGCAGTTGGATCCTTAACACCCATGTCCATGACATAAGTGTCATTTCTCCTTCGCGCTCGCATCACTATCCAATCGTCCGGTATTTCCAAACCTGGTTTCAACACTAATGCTTCATTCTTGGTAAAATGGACCGAGTGACCCTTGTCGCAGACTTGTGACACGCTCATAAGATTGTGTTTAAGCTGCTCCACATAGTTCACTTTGTCCAGTGTGATCTTCCCATTGGTCACCTTTCCTCGTCCAGTAATTCTACCACCTTTCGCACCGGCAAAATTTACTTGTCCTCCATCATATTCTTCAAACTTAGTCAACAATCTCGCATCCCCCGTCATGTGCCTAGAGCAGCCACTATCAACATACCACAAGTTGATAATCCTCCTTAGCAGATCCTGCACACACCAACCAAAAAATTAGTTAGATTGGGGGACCCAAGCCTTAATGGTCTTGGGTCGTCCAAATTCACCAACCACCGGAACATCCATCCAATATCCATTACTCCTAACTGGAGTCTTGGATCGTAGACCTGTTGGAATTTGATTTTGATTTCCACTAGGTCTTTGGTCCTGAGGGTTCCTATGTGTGTTTGGACTATTTGACCTTTGAAAATTTTGATTTTGATTCCAAGAAGCATTATTGTTGTAATTTCTAAAGCCATTGTTATAAAAATTTCGACCACCATTATTTTGGTATCGATTTTGATATTGACCTTGACTTCTGAAATTATTTGTATTTTGATTGTTCATTCTTGGTGAACTGCTTCTAGGTCTCTCAAATCTGCCTGGTGGAGATCTAGGCTGAAATCTTGGTTGATTTCCTTGAAAACGAGGAACTTGTGGAGTTCCTTTTTCAGCCTTATCCACACCAACATCAACTTTCTCTGGTTGCTTAGGAGCAGATTTCTTTGGAGAGTTGGACTCTCTCTCCTGCTTATCACTGCTTTTCTCTGGTGACTTCTCTCTCTTCCTCTCATTCACTTGTGCTTCATTCTTTTTGTCAGGACAACAGCTAGCTACATGTCCTTTGGTGTGACATTTGAAGCACGACATCCTTTTTGAAGACTTCTTATCTGAAGCCTTTGAACTAGATTCAGGCTTTGATGACGATGCTTTAGAAGAATCTGGTTCAGTTTGCTTAGTTTCAGAATTTTCTTTGTTTTTGTTTTTAGCAAACTCCACATTAGATTCGTTTTCAATAACAGTCGTTTCGTTTTTCATGTCACTTCCTTGAACAAAATTAATCTGTTTAACAACAGTTGGATTCTTATTCTTAGGATGTGAAGTTTTCTTTTTCAAAACAGGTTTGCTGTTATCATTCTTCTTAGCATCATCACACGCAGACTCATCACCTCGACTTGCTGTGGAACTACTTGGTGTTGTTGACATGAAATTGGTTAGCTCATCTTCATCAGGGAGGAAAGAATAGTCATGACTAAGAGGAGGTGGGACTTCATTAAAGCCCTGGAAGCCCACAGTGGTCTTGTCATTACTCTTCTTTAACCCACCCATCATGTGTTTCATTACAAAAGACGAATCTCTGAATTGACTTAATTTCTTTTCAAGTTCAACAATTTGGAGTTGTGTATCTGACAAATCTTTGTTTTTTTCAGAAATCTCTTTTGTTTTCTCAGCCATCATGTCGTGAGCTAAATCTATTACTTGAATTTTTTCATTTAGCTTGCATGTTAAAGCTTCAATTTCACCTTCATAGCCCTTTATCTTCTTCAAGTATAAAGATTCGTTTCTTTTTGCAAAAAAGTTTGACTCCTTTATGCTCGACATCTCGCTTACCAGACTTTGGTTTTGTGTTAACAACCTGTCAACCTCACCCTGTAATTCACGACATCTTAAACATACAGAATTAGATTGTACCTCTTCCTCATGAACTTCTGTAGTTTCATCAGCAACAACCTTTTCAGCTTCACTCTCCTTCTCTACTTCAGCATCCACCTTTTCTTCAGCATTTTTCACTTCAGATTCAGCATCACTCACAGTAGTTTCAGCCTCATCAACTGGCACTATCTCAGCCATGAATGCCTGAGCAGCACTCTCATTTCCCTGATATCGCTTTTGTAATGCATCCCACATATCCTTTGAATTTGTGTACTTTTTGAAGGTATGCTTGATGCTATCAGGTAACGACATCTTTATTGTAGCCAAGACTCTCTTTTCAGCTTCATACATTTTCTTATCAGCCTCTTGCATGTTCGCATGATCTGTTCTACGTGGTCTACCCTCAAAGTCGTGTGTTGGGTTTATGTACCCATCTACAATACAGATCCACATGCGTGCATCCTGAGATTCAAAGAAGGATTTGAAGTTGTCCTTCCATGTAAGATAATTCTCCACCTTCATCATCTTAGGAGCATTCAAACTCTTCATGTTCGACATTTTAACGAAACAGACTGGTAAAACCATACAAAATATCTCCGAAAACAGTGGTTACCAAATTACACCTTTAGAATCGTCTCGAAAAAACGAATCCAATGATATATAATGTCAAAAACCCAATTCGGAAATTTCTGGAGTTTTTTTTTTTTTTGGTCCTAAAAATCAACCGAGTTCAATGATGCAAACGGTTTCGTCAAACGAGCTATAGATCACTTTCTATTCTCGAAAACGTTAATTTTTCCTTACGCTTGCCAAAAAATCTTCCACCTTTTTAATTTTGCTAGATTTTAATTCCTCTAGCTAATTTTGCTAGCAAACCAAGTTAATTTCACTGTGTCACGCTAATTATGCTGGCAAATCAAGTTAATTTCGCTGTGTCACGCTAATTTTGCTGGCAAACCAAGTTAATTTCGCTGGTAGAGGAATTATAGTTATGCTAGATTTTTAAATTCGCTGGAATAAATATGCTAGCTGATCAAATTAATTTTGCTGGTTAATTTCTCTAGATAACTTCGCTGGCAAGTCAATTTCGCTGGCACGACGGTCAATTTCTCCGATCACCGTAATAATTTCGCTGAGGACAATTATACGGTTACCAAAGTCGCCTTTGGATTTAATTTCGCCGGTCACCGAAGTTAAATTCGCTGGATCAGATAATTGGGAAATTTAATTTCACCGGTCACCGAGGTTAAATTTGCTGGATCAGATAATTTCTCTGATTTGTCAGAGGAATTATTAATTGTGCTAGAAAATTTTGGAAACTTAATCTATTCGAAATTCTAAAGATTTCCAGATCTTTTCTAACAGAATCCTGCAAGATTAAACAACCAAATCAGTCGAATTTTCTGAAGAAAATATGAAGAACGCGAAGAACACGAAGAACAATCTTCGAATCTTCAAGACTTTCTAGCCAAAATCCTTCAAAAATCAACCAAACCTGCAATCAAAAACACTTAAACAGAAAAATTAAATATGCAAACAGATCAAACAGACCAAAAATTTCGAAAATCCCAAGAACAAAACTCAAAATTTTCGAAAATTTTCAAAACAAACCGAAAATCCACCCTTTTCTGCAGCAACAAATTCTGAACCGAGCCTTCAAGAGCCTAAAGCTCTGATACCAATTGTAGGTCCCCTTGAGTCGTATGGATCTTCACAGAATCGTCTTTCCAATCAAGAGTGCGGAATCCTCTTGATCAGAATAAGCAGAAAACAAGTAGATGAACAGAAACAACAATTCAATCAAACCGGGTTTTTATTGATTATCTATCAATACTGATTACAATCAATCAAAACCCTAACCAATCACTCAATTTCGTCCAAGCTCTCACTCTCACGAAATTCCGTCTCTCAAAATTCTGTTCTGGCTGATTAACTGATTAACCTAAACCCTAAAGCCTAACCTTGTTTATATAACACAAGGTTTACTATTTGGGCTAGGGTTTGCAACATGGGCAAGCCCAATTCGTTTCCCCTTGACCCAAATGGGTTTAGTTTAGCCCAAACTCTATAATCTCACTAATACAAAGCTAAACCCGCTAACTGTTTATCGTTTAACTAATTACAAGATATCCAAAGACCAAATCTAAACTGTTGTCACAAATATGCACCAACAATTTTGAAATGGTTTGTATAATAGGGAATCCGTTTAATCTGGTGTATGATCGGTTGTATTTTTTTTATGTTTGATGTTCCGAACTTTTAATAAATGGCACAAGCTCCGAATTTTGTTAAGATATATATATGGGGTCCAACTTTATATTGTAGTGTTGACCGAATATTATATGATGAAGTGGATCCGAGTTTTTAATTAATATTACATGAGGTACGAATTATATATATGTTGCACAAGGAGTCCGAGTTTTTTTTTGGGACATGATGATGTCCGACTTTTAATTAAATACATTGTCCGAATTTCTTTGCAAGTGTACTTAGGGTCCGAGTTTTGTAACAAGCTTAGGGTCCGAGTTTTGTAAGAAGCATGTAGGGTCCGAGTTTCTTAAAGGAGTGCCCATGTCCGAGTTTGTTACTGTGATATGTCCGAACCTTGTAAGACACACAAGGTCCGAATTTTATGAATATAAAAAGGTATGAACTTTATATGATGTTTCAAGGTCCGAATTTGCTTATCATGCCTAGTCCGACCTTTTTACTTGTGATATAGTGTCCGAACTTTCATGCCTTGATGCCTTGTCTGAGTGTTATGCTTTGATGGTGGTCAGAATTACATATGTTATGTATAATCAGAACCTTACAAAGTAATGTATGAAACGAGTTACTTGTAAACACCAGTGTACAGAGCCTACTGTATGTTCTGTACATTACAACATGCTACTGTATGTTACTGTATATGACTGTGTGATACTGTAGGTATGAACAATCTGTGTCACATTATTCTGTACACGAATATCACACGAATCACAACTGTTTAGACATCAAGGACTTGTAAACCCTAATTGAATGTACACCTATATTAAGTTTATGTGCAATGTACCTTAGGTCGTGTGTAACGGGCCTAACTATTTGTCAATACTAGAAGCAATAACATACCGAGCAAACCAAGGTGAGTTCACACTCTTACTAAGGCATGCGATTCCCGGGGATAGGGAATGGGTTGAATGATGGAATTGAACAATTACTCGTACATACACGGTTACTAGACTATCTACCATGGTCCTCAGGTTAAGCAGGACACTTACGTAAAACCTACGTAAACAAGTACATATTACTGTCTTCCGGAGTCAGGAAAGACACTTACGTAAAACCTACGTAAACTCACACATGCTACTATCTTCCAGAGTCAGGAAGGACACTTACGTAAAACCTACGTAAACCCCACGCGTACCACTGTCCTCGGGTAAAGAAGGACACTTACGTAAAACCTACGTAAAGCTTGTACGTACTACTGTTCTCGGTTGTGAAGAACACTTATGGTTACAAATAGTCTAGTGTATATGCAACATGGGAAGCCCCCACCAATAGAACATACTATCAGCCCAGTAGAGCCACACGTTACAAACGAACTTACTAGTACGCACTTACTTTCTGTGAACTCGCTCAACTAGTTGTTGACTCTCTATTACATGCCTTGCAGGTCGTTAGGTATTCATGGAGCTTGCATGGGGAGGCGCGGTCGTTGTGGACAAGGATCGTGATTGCTTGATTAAACATTATGACTTTACATACTTTATTTACATTGGGCTTTTACTCAATTGCTTCCGCTAAACTTGGTTATTATACATATGTTTTGGAACACCTTTCATATGGATTGGTTTGGTTTAATTACAATTACTTTTACAATTTACATTGTTCTATATGATTGGTGGCTTGATCCTGGTCATGTCACGCCTCCCAAGCGGTGATACTCCGCGTGTGGATTTTGGGGGTGTGACAGATTGGTATCAGAGCCATTGGTTATAGAGAACTTGGTTTTAATATGGGGAAAATGTTTTTATTAAAACCAGACTATAACCAGTACAGTGCTCAACAATCCACAACGACGCCTCGCTCCACGTGCAAGACTCAACATCCTAGGTAATAAGGTTTATGTTTATTGCCTACATGCTAGAATTACATAGAACTTTGCTCGTGGTATGCTTAGATTACATTGCTTACTATTTGTTATTGCTTGAGAACACTTGTGTGTTTACTCTCTTCTGTCATCGCATTATTCGCGAACCTCTCTCACTTACGTTGCAGTTGCTATGAAGATCATGGCCGGACGTATCAACATGACTCAAGCCCAGTTGACGGCACTCATTAACGAACGAATTGCTGCAGCACTTGCAGCCATACAAGCAGGAGGTCAACACGCTCAGCCACCTGTTTGCACCTTCAAAAATCTCAAGGATTGCCAACCTAGTACCTTCAGTGGAACTGAGGGAGTTGAAGGCCTCCTCCACTGGTTCGAAAGGCTCGAAACTGACTTTGAGGTGTGTGATTGCCCTGAGTCTCGTAGGGTAAAGTTTGCTACTGGAACACTCGAAGGTGCTGCATTAACCTGGTGGGAAGCGCAGGTTCAAATGTTAGGGCTGGCAGCTGCTAATGCCACCCCCTGGAACGAGTTCAAGGATCTAATTAAGGAAGAGTTTTGCAGTCGGGAAGACATCCACAATCTAGAGGTGGAGTTCCTCAACTTACAGATGGCGGGGTCTGAAATCGAGGCTTATACGAAGAGATCGAATAAATTAGCCACATTTTGTCCCACTATGGTAGACCCTCGCACCAAACGCATCGAGCTGTATCTCAAGGGTTTGGTGCCCGAAATTCAGAGTCATATGACCACAGCTAATCTTGGCACTATCCAGCAAGTCACTCGGCTTGCTCATCGTCTCACAGACCAGGCAGTAGAACAAAACAGACTACCGAAACGTGTTAAAGCCGCTACTACATGTGCTTCTAGTGACAACAAACGCAAGTGGGATGGAAACCTGAGCAAGGGATTAATTCCGGTTCAGCCTCTGGCGCAACAGCAAAAGATAGATGACTACCAGAGTCCCAATCAGCAGTTTTCTGGTAGTCGTGGGCAGAGTGGATATCGAGGAAATCATCCAAAGTGTAACAGATGCAATAGGCACCACAGCGGTCAGTGCAACAAGGGTCGTTGTCAGTAGGGGTGAGCAACGGGTAAGAACCTTTCAGAATCGACTCGGACCCGACCCGTACCCGGAACCATTTATTAAGTATTATGAAAACCATAACCGAACCGATTAGTAATGTAATGGTTCGGGTCCTAGGAGGGTCTCACGGGTCTCAAACCCATATGGTTCCACCGGAACCATTTATTTAATTTTGAGCGTTCTACATAGTTACTGGTTGGACTACTCACCAAAGCCAATTTTTATTGCCCATTGACTGCAATATGGTTCATAACAACAGAGTTGACTTTTTGGTCAACCGGACAAAATGACAATAGTCATTGACAATTGGCTTTTTATTAGTCAGCATTACTATGCAATATTGGGTTTACGACCATTACATTACTTGTATCTTTTTGAACATGATATGCAACAGTAATAGTTCGTTGGTTTAAAACATGAACATAAAAAATATGAACTCAAACCAATTTAATATTAAATAATCATCATTCAAACAATAGCATAAATCAATCCACAAATCAAAAAAGCCAATTCAAATAGACCAGTTTATCAAATAATAACATATAAATGATCCAAAATCCAATAAATAAATTAAATAAATAGCATATAAATGATCGTAATAGGAAATCCTAGTTGATATGTAAGAATTGTATTTTAATATGGAAAAAATCCAATACATAAATGATAAAGCATATGAATAATCGTATGAAAATCAGTTCCTTGTGGTTCTTGTGGTTCTTATCCAATACCATGGGTCGGAAACGGAACCGACCCGAAACCATTTTGTTGAGTATTATGAAACCCACGAACCGACCCTTCTAGAGCAAAAGGTTCGGGTCCGTTGTGGTTTTGGTTCGGGTTCAAGGTTCCGTGGTTCCAGAACCGTTTTTTGCTCACCCCTAGTTGTCAGAGGTGTCTCAAGATAGGTCATGAAGCTAAGGATTGTCGAAGCTCACGTCCTGTAACTCAAGAACAGCAACGGCCGCCTCAGTCTCCACAGAATCAGCAGCAACAGCAGAGTTTTAAAGGATGTTTTCAGTGTGATGCTAAAGATCACTACAAGAGACGTTGTCCGCAAATAAACCAGTTTCAGACTCAGAACCACGACCATGGAAACAGGGACGACAATGGGGATAGCGTTGGGGGAAACAATGGAAACAATAACGCTGGGGCCGCATGTACATGATTGGTCAGGGTGACGCAAGGAACGATCCTAATGTAACAATGGGTAAATTTCTTCTTGACGACTTTTATGTTACTGTCTTGTTTGATTCGGGTGTGAATACCAATTATATGTCCTTGAAAGTTAGTCAAATATTAAAATGTGCACCAACTCCCTTGAACACCAAACATGTCGTAGTGTTAGCTAATGGTAAAAGTCTTGAGGCCACACATAGTTCAGGGTTGTAATCTTATCCTCGATGGTCAGACGTTCTCTATCGACCTCATTCCTATAGTTCTGGGCAGCACCTATAGCTCGCGCACCGTATCGCTTAGCTCCATCGGAACTGGAAGAACTATCGACGCAGCTACAAGAACTCCGGGATAAGGGATTTATCCGACCTATCTCTTCGCCTTGGGGAGCTCCAGTGTTATTCGTGAAAAAGAAGGACGGCACCTTCAGGATGTGCATTGATTACCGCGAACTAAACAAGGTCACAATGAAGAACCGCTATCCTCTTCCACGTATTGACGACTTATTCGACCAGTTGCAAGGGTCGAGCTACTACTCCAAGATAGACCTGAGGTCAGGTTACCATCAGCTGAGGGTCCGGGATGAGGACGTCTCCAAAGCGGCTTTCAGAACACGCTACGGCCATTACGAGTTTCTAGTCATGCCATTCGGGCTAGCGAACACGCCTACAGTCTTCATGGATCTTATGAACAGAGTGTGCAAGCCTTACCTAGAAAAGTTTGTGATTGTTTTCATCGACGACATTCTGATTTACTCCAAGAGTCAGGAGGAACACGAGCAGCACTTACGTCTTATCTTGGAACTTCTTCGAAAGGAACAACTGTGCGCCAAGTTTTCAGAATGCGACTTCTGGCTTCGTGAAGTCCACTTCCTAGGCCATGTGGTAAACAAGGATGGGATTCACGTCGATCCATCCAAGGTAGATTCGATCAGGAACTGGCCTGCACCGCATACACCAACGGGAATACGCCAATTCTTGGGTTTGGCGGGTTACTACAGACGGTTCATCAAGGACCTCTCAAAGATTGCACAGCCGCTTACTCTACTGACACAGAAGGGTGTCACCTATCGTTGGGATAATCCCCAGGAAACCGCTTTTCAGCACTTAAAGGATAGACTTTGCAGCGCACCTATTCTCTCATTGCCAGAGGGCACGGATAATTTTGTGGGCTATTGTGATGCATCCATTCAGGGTCTTGGATGTGTGTTAATGCAGCGCGACAAAGTCATTGCCTATGCGTCACGTCAACTCAAGGTTTATGAACGAAACTACACGACGCACGATCTAGAGCTGGAGCTGTTGTTTTCGCGCTCAAGATATGGCGACACTACCTGTACGGTACCAAGTGCACTATTTACACCGATCACAGGAGTCTCGAGCATATCTTCAAGCAGAAGCAATTGAACATGCGTCAACGGCGATGGGTTGAACTACTGAATGATTACGAATGTGCCATCAAGTACCATCCATGCAAAGCCAATGTTGTGGCTGACGCTCTCAGTCGGAAGGATACTTTACCTAGACGCGTGCGAGCACTGCAGCTTACTACTCAGTCTAGTCTTCCTGCACAGATACGAGATGCTCAGGTGGAAGGATTGAAACCAGAAAACGTCAGGGCTGAAGCCTTACGCGGCTCAAGGCAACGATTAGAACAAAGGGAAGACGGCTCCTACTATGTAACAGGACGTATTTGGGTCCCACTATATGGCGGTTTACGAGAACTTGTGATGGATGAAGCACACAAGTCTCGCTACTCGGTACATCCAGGTTCGGATAAAATGTACCACGATCTTAGAACTACATATTGGTGGCCTAGCATGAAGGCCCACATAGCAACATACGTCGGCAAGTGTTTAACCTGTGCGAGGGTCAAGACGGAGTACCATAAACCCTCAGGCCTGCTTCAGCAACCCAAGATACCACAGTGGAAATGGGAAGAAATTTCCATGGGTTTTGTTACTGGCCTGCCTAGGTCCCAGCGTGGGAATGACACTATTTGGGTGATCGTAGACCGACTCACGAAGTCTGCTCACTTCTTGGCTATCAAAGAAACTGACAAGTTCTCTACCTTAGCAGACGTCTACTTGAAAGAAGTTGTTTCGAGGCACGGAGTGCCAACTTCTATTATTTCGGATCGGGATGTACGATTCACTTCAGAACTGTGGTAAGTGATGCACAAATCTTTTGGCTCTCGGTTAGATATGAGCACAGCTTATCACCCTCAGACGGATGGGCAGTCTGAGCGCACGATTCAAACCCTAGAAGACATGCTTCGGGCATGTGTGATCGATTTCGGCAACAGCTGGGAAAAGCATCTCCCGTTAGTGGAGTTTTCGTACAATAACGGTTACCACACCAGCATTCAGGCCGCTCCATTCGAGACATTGTACGAACGTAAATGCCAGTCACCTCTCTGTTGGGCAGAGGTGGGGGATAGTCAAATCACAGGTCCAGAACTTGTAGTTGATGCTACTGAACGAATTGCACAAATACGATAACGCATGGCGGCAGCTCGCGACCGTCAGAAAAGTTACGCTGATAAGCGCAGGAAACCACTCGAGTTCCAAGTTGGGGATCGAGTGCTACTCAAAGTCTCACCCTGGAAGGGTGTGGTTCGTTTTGGTAAACGAGGCAAGCTCAATCTGCGGTACGTTGGACCATTTGAAATCATCGAGAAAATAGGCAAAGTGGCCTACAAACTGAACCTACCAGCTGAACTCGGTGCAGTTCACAATGTCTTCCACGTGTCGAAGCTGAAGAAGTGTCTATCAGATGAGACCCTCATAGTTCCTTTGAAGGAACTCACTATCGACGAGCGGTTGCAGTTTGTCAAGGAACCAGTTGAAATCACGGACCGGGATGTTAAGGTCCTCAAGAACACTAGAATACCTCTTGTACGAGTTCGTTGGAACTCCCGTTGTGGCCCAGAGTTCACCTGGGAACGAGAAGACCAAATGAAACTCAAGTATCCCTAGTTATTCGAAAACCGTGCAACCACTACTGAGGCTGAAGCTACTACAGAATTTCGGGACGAAATTCCAAATCAACGGGGGGATGATGTGACACCCCACGAAAACCAGTAAACGATACAACTTACCTAGCTTCCTCAGTAACCGCATGCTAAATTTCGGGACGAAATTTCTTTCAAGTTGGGGATAATGTGACAACCCGAGTTTTCCAGGTCTCTCCTCACAACTAGTTTTCTAAATTCGTTGTGTTCTTTTGTGTGCACTGGTTATCCATCTTTAAATTATTAAGCAATGTTAATTGGTTGAATGTTAGTTATTGTAACCGGCCCAATTCCCTTGTTCTTGTTGCAAGCTACATCTCGGCCCACTCATCAAACTGTTCGGCCCAAAGCCCCCTTATGTATACATAATCATGTGTGGGTGATATAACTTGTTCATAAACATTGCAAACCCTAGAAACTTATTTGGTGAACGGCAACAAGGAGAGCATCTCGCTGACCCCCTTTCTTGCATGATTAATTCTCTAGATCGCTTTAATTCGTTGTCGGGTTAGTACTTATTCAACTATCTTATATGTATGCATGTACCAACGTATTGTTGTTGTGAGAATACGATTGAATAGATGGCCGATAGGGTGATGTTCGTAGTAACTCTATTCAGTCGATTCTGTTCATGTGGATGATATTGATTTCATATTGATGCTAGGACTCGAAATTGCATGATTTTGTTATGATTGTAACGTGCAATTAAATGATGTTTTGATGTGTTATTTTTGGGATCATTAATCAGTATGTTAACAGGATGTATGGCTATATTATGAACATGATCTTGCCTATGATACAATCGATGAGTCATGATTATGGTGCATGGGTGATGTTTTCAAATTGTAGTCAAATAGATAAGGACAATTTCTTAAATGGGCGGCTACTGTGTTTGGAAATTTGCATGTGATTTAGATTAGATATAATATGCAAGAAGATGGTCCAATGATAGTGAAACTTGCAACCACTATATAAATTGGTCAAATAGCAATATGAAAAGGATCTGCACTTGTCGGCCATTGGTGTTGAAATTGACAAAAGTAATGATGATGAGCATATGATTTTTGTAGGTCCCCTTGAGTCGTATGGATCCTCGCAGAATCGTCTTTCCAATCAAGAGTGCGGAATCCTCTTGATCAGAATAAGCAGAAAACAAGTAGATGAACAGAAACAGCAATTCAATTCAATTAAAATTTCAAACTTTTCAAACAAGTCAAAACGGTTCTTTCATCTTCTCTCTTGTTTGTCACCGGACTTTCTAATAAAATTGACAAAAGATTCAAATCCAATCAAGACTATCAGGTAATCTTCTTCACTAAATCCTTGTTTCCACTTGTTGATCGGTTCTTTCACTTTTTGATCGGTTGGGTTTAACGGTCAATGCTTCATACATTGTGTGGGTTTCGAGTTTAGACATTATGTGGAGTTTGATTGTTCTTGATATACTGAAAATCTGTTGATCATGTTAGATGATACAAGTATAAAACCGAGTAGAATCCGACATTAAAGTGACTGCATATGCTCTGATTTGTGCAAAACTCATGCTTGATCGTTTGGATATGAACTGTTAGGGTTTTTAAAAGGGTTTAATAAGAAATTTTTGAAGACAGCGAATTTAATATGATGACAGCGAAGATGGCGAAATTACTAGGGAATCTGAAAAGTCTCGAACGCGAGTTCGAGCAACCAGCATACAATCTATTTCACTCGAGCAGCGATCTAGTGGATTGTCTTTGCTGGTAAATCGGTTTCAGAAAAGAAACCATGACATCGCTGAGTTGGCTAGCGAAATTAACACGAGCACTAGCGAACTCAGCGAAGACACGAGCACAGTCGGTGAGCGACCTCAGCGATGAACACGAGCATAGTCGGTGAGCGACCTCAGCGATGACATGAGCGACGATAACGACTATGGCGATAAATCAGTGTCTGGTCAGCCAGCGAAGTCAGCGATGATCAATCTTCGTTGACTGATCCCGATAACCAGCATCAGCGAAGACAACCCATGACCTGGCAGCGAAATTAAGCTTAATTTTTAAAATTTCCAAATTCATTTAATTCTTTTAATCAAATTTTTAACATAATCTCGTTTAAAATTTTGTAAATATTGTTTTGTGCATAGCTTCTTCTGTAAATTTTCACTCTAACTTGCCTCGCTTTACGTGTCATGTGCAGTATGGTGAAGATTCTCGAGTGGGATAAAACGTTGAAACATAATCAAAGCATCAACCTGGATGAAGTGCCTCTAGATTTTGAAGATGTAACTAGATGGGTGCGTTCCAGCAGAATCGGTTATGCTGTGGAGACAGCAGTTAAGGTTTACAAGATTCACATACAAGAATTCTGGGAAAATGCAAAACCAGAAACCATCAACAACAAAAGAGGAATAGTGTCGACAGTTCGCAACAAAAAAGTAGAGGTAACTGAAGATCGGATACGCCAGGCTCTGAAGCTACAAGATAATGATTAAGATCCGTTAAGCCTGAGTCAAGATGATATCCTGGATGGTTTTCGAGGAATGGGTTATGCTGGAGATTTCCGTCAAAAGAAAGAGATCAAGAGAGGAGGACTCACCAGAGATTGGAGATTCATCGTTCATGTTATTTCTATGAGTCTGGCACATCGAAAGGGTGGTTTTGATGGATTGAACATGGAATGGTCGGCAGCCATGCTAAATCTGTGTCTTAATCAGAAGTTTAATCTCTCTGGCTTAATATTCAACTATATGCTTGAAAATGCAAGTGGAGCAACGTGGGCGATGTATCCTAGATTCGTTCAGATGCTGATCAATGACCAATATAAGGATCTTCCAAACAATGGTGATCTTTACAAGTTCCACGTCCCCACAAGTCGTCAGTACACTGAGATAAAGACTAATGAATGGGTGATTGAGGAAGTTCAATCGTTGAACGATTTTGTAGATGCAATGATTGTTGACCCCGATGAAGCTTCAGCAAGCAAGGAACCCTCCAAAGTGTCTCCTGTGAAGCCAACTAGGGTTTCAAAGCCTCCAGTACCTCCACAAAGGGTTCGACCCTTTCAAGAACTTTATGACAAACTAATCAAAGATACCGGGCCTTCAGTTGCCAAAGAAATTTGTCTGCTGAAGAATCAAGTAAACGACATGAACTTTCTGAGGGAAAAGATCAAGGATTAGAGGAAGAAAAACAAAGAAATGAATGCATACATGGCTAAACAGTCCAAGTTCATCAGATTCCAGCAAGCGGGGTTGGAAAAAATGTATAGAATGATGAGAAACATGTGTGAGCAGATGAAAGTGAAACCCATGTTCTCCTTTGAAGAAATCTTTGACTTTGAGGAGTTCGTGGAAGAAGAAAATGCTCGAAAGGAAAAGGAGGCTGAAGCTAAGAAAAAGCGTTTGGAATCGGTCGAAAAAGTAACCGAGGGAAACGAGAGTGATGAAGAGGCAGTGGATCGAGATGATATGCCAGCCAAATTCCTCGAATGGGGTCTTGAAGACGAAGTTCTCTATGAACAAGAGAATGGAAAAACATTCGCTCCTGAGCACCCTGAATGGTTCAAGAAGGAGAGAGAACGACTCCCAGATTTCTATCAAGTAATAACGGTGGAAAAGACTGAAGCTACTGATAAGATCATCAGCTGGATGTACGACAATCTTCGAGGAATGTTTGTGGTGAAAAGACGTGGTGGAGTAATCCAGTATTTCCAGAATGGATTTGATCTTTTCTCACTTCCCAGGTGGGATCTACGGGAACTTGGTCGTCTAGACATATTAAACCCTGAAGAAAGAGGAATCGGGAGGGATTTCGAGCGAATAATTGCCAAAGAAAGTAACAAGGGTTTCCCGAATCATGCTCCGCAGCGTCCAAGACGCAGAGTTTCAAAAACTACCATCGATCCAGTAACCGAAAAGGGAAAAGTGACGTGGGTGATCAACCCAGCCAAAGTTGTCACGAGGATCAAGCTCCCAGAAGAAGTTCCTGTCACCCTCAATGATTTTAAGAAATGGTTTTATGACAGCAGGACCGGTGAAGCTGTAATAAGATCCAATGAAAATGTGGATATTCGTATTCTGGATCCGATGGATGTTTTTATGTTTGGGCTCTCAGATCTAACAATATTAAACGCTAGTCGTATAAACGTGGGAGCGGGTAACGCAAACATGGAGGAGGCAGCGTTATTTCAGAGAGCGGTGGAGCGAGCCTAGAATTTGAAAAGGAAAATGTTAGATCTGGTCGACAAGATTGAAAAGAGGAAAGAAGCTGATGAAAAGAAGAAAGAAGCAAGGAAGAAGAAGAAACACGAACACAAGAAAGAAAAATCTTCTGCTACAACAACAGAACCAACTACAACATCACCACCTCCGGCCTCATCCACATATGAGGCCACTGTGGAGGATCAACCTGTTTGTGAAGCTGTAATCACTCAAGAAACTCCGAAAGCACCAACCAAGACCGAGGCACCACCAGAAACAACAACGAACGAAGAAAATCCAACAGAGCCGGAAAAGACAGCTACAGAGAATCCAGCGGTCACCACAGAAGAATGAAAAGACAAGTATGCAACGATCTAGGGGGTATTGTTTGAACTTTTGAGATCGTTGATACTTGTGCTGGATTAGTTTAGTCATAGTTTGTAGCTAATTTGAATGTGCAAGGGCTTATTTTGTAATTCTCTAATAGTATAGTTCCTGACCTAGTGTAGATAAGATTCCAGCAAATTTATAAATTTGATGGCTGATCAGGAACACTATATATAGCTCATGCCTTGTAACAAACTCAAGCTTTTGGCTCTTTGAATGAATATTGGTGTTGTTACATTCTTGTGTTGATCTTGTGCTCAAATCAGATATCCAAGGTGTTTTATTGATATATCTTATTGTTTGGATTCAATACAACTTGTTGTATTCATTAATCCATTAGCTTCACCTTCATCTTTGATCTTTCTTAACTTTTCATATCTCAAACACCTAATCAATAGGTGTTTTGGGTTAAAACAACCAACTACTGTGATCCGGATTCGATTTGGGATCTACAATTTGGTATCAGAGCCTTATTGCTCTTGGTTGCTGTGTTTTTGTTGAGATTTTTCATAGTTTTGAAGGTTTTTCAAGAGTTTCAAAGTTTTCAAATTTTTGGACTTAAAATGGATTGATTTAGTGTGTTTAATCGATAGGTTGTTGTTAATACATGATTAGGGAGTCATTTTGGACATTTTGATGCATCAAAACATGGTTTTTGAGCTGTTTTTGGGTGATTAGAGGGTTTTAGTTCATGTTAAACCCTCTGTCCAGCGAAATTAGCTTGAAGTCAGCGAACAATTTTTGAATATAGCGAAATTAGTTTCTGAATATAGCGAACACAGCTTTGAATATAGCGAACTAAATCAAATCGTTGAGAAACTCATCGCAGAATCACTAATTTCGCCGATCATCATTTGAACGAAATTACTGATCATTAGCGAAATAGTGTCCAGTGTCCCTTGAGCGAAATTATCGAAGGCGACTTCGAGAACTGTGATACTGAACCACAGCGTTCTTATCATGGTAATCAGCGGAATTAACCTAACTATTGTCTGTTTTGTGTTTTGTCAGCGAAATTTTCGTGCTCGCTCGTGCAGGACTGCCGAAAACACCAGCGAAGTTTGAAGATCTGCTAGCGAAATTGATCGAGTCTCCTTGGCCATCGGCGAAATTAACTCTGTTATTGTTCATCTGTGACTTGTCAGCGAAATTAACTTCTGATCAGCCCCATTTCGTCTAAAACAAGCAAAGATGTCGTTGAATCAACTAAGTCCAATTGCTCAAGCGGAACTTGAGACTGGAACCACCACTCGACCACCAAAGTTGAAAGGTGCTGAAGACTTTAGCACTTGGAAGACTCGCATTCAATCGTTCTTCGAGTACACAGACTACAATCTGTGGCTCTCTGTCACCGCTGGACCCCACATTCCAACGGTTGTTCGAGGAGATGCAGTAGTTGCCAACAATGATGCAACTACCTTCACTGATGAAGACAAGGCTCTTATCTAACGTGATCGTCGTGCTCATGCTGCCTTAACCATGGCACTATCAACCAACGACTGCAACATGTTTGAAGAACACCGAACTGCAAATGCACTCTTGAATGCATTGATTGAGTACTATGAAGGAAATGAAGAGTTGATCGAAAGCAAGAGAGATATGGTGCAGAAACAATATGACATGTTCTGTGGAGTTCGTGGAGAAAGTCTTTCTGACCACATCAGTCGTTTTCTGAATATGATGACCAAAATGAAGAAGGCGGGAAATCCAGTCACAAATCATGCTGCAATAAAGAAGCTGCTAGATTCACTTCCCAAGGAATGGAGCCTTCAATGCATGATGATCAAGAAGGATTTCCTCAACAATCCAAATCCTGTCACTTTGTCCGATCTAATCAATACCATAAGAGCCTTTGAAATGGATGTCAACAAAAGAGAGGATGAACATTGCTGGTTACCAACCAAAGTCAACTCAAACCTCCGCTGGATTGAAAAATGTGGCATTTCTTGCTTCAGGGGCACTACTCCACAAGCTTCCGACTTAATCTATACGAACGCTTCCGCAAGCGCATCAAAAGCTCCACAACTTGTTGAGAAGACTATCACTGTTGACACTCAAGCATTGAAAGCGTCCAATGAAAACGTGGCACTCTTCAACACGTTTCTGAGCAGCTATGAAGCCCTGATGTCTGAAGAACTGAAAAAGGAGATGTTCATTGCTGAAGACATGTATCAGGTTGATCCAGATGATATGGAGGAAATGGATCTGAAATGGTAAATGGCCATGATCACATTGAGGCTAAAGAAATTTCAAGACAAGACAGGAAAGCGTTTGGGTCTTGGAAAAGCTGGCATTGACAAATCTAAACTTAGCTGCTACAACTGTAAGAATCTAGGACATTTCAAGCGTGATTGTCCTTTGTTGAAAGAAGGAAACAGTGAAACCACTCCTGCTGTAAAGCAAATCACAGTTGAAGAAAACAAAAACAACGCGTCTCCTAGCACGCCAAAAGCTTTAGTCGTCGAAGACTATGATTGGAGTGAAGAAATTACTGAAGCAAAGGAGCAAGTCAACAAAGCCCTAATGGCCAAAATCTCAGGTGAATCCTCATCAAGGCAGTTTGAGAAGCAGACAGCTGGAATTCCAAAAGGAGACAATTCTGCTGACAAAGGTTTGAAAAGCATTCTGACTTCAGTGGAGCCTGAAAAGGAAAAGAAGTGTGGTCAAGCAGAGGAGCATGTTTCGAAAGAGGCAACTGAGAAGGGCAAGGAAAAGGTCCCAGCAGCCGCGATGAAAGCAGATTCATCAAAGGAGAAGGCTGACAAGGACTTGGTAAACAATATTCCACTTAGTTTCAAAGAAAAATTATGCACACCTGCATGCGTTGATGTCGTGGCACATTACAAATTCTTAAATCTAGAATTTGAAAGACAAAAAGACAAAGTTTTAAAATTTAACAATGAGCTTAAAAAGAACGAGGCTGCATATCAGAGAAAGTTGAACTCAACTTTAGCTGAATGCAAACTCTTAAAGAATTTGTGTTTCGAAAAGATTTTATCATTAATGATCTTAAAGAAAGATTAGAAAAGGCTTTGAACGAAAAGAACAAATTGCAAATTATAATAGACAAATGGAATGTCAGTCAAAAGGCCTTTACTGACATTAAAAACTGCCAACAACCAACGTTTGTGAAAGACGGGATTGGGTATAAGGATAGGCACGGAAATGAAAGAAAACTTTTCTTTCCTCCACATAGCAAAAACTATGTGCCCATGCCAACTCCTCATCCCGAAAACGATCTTATCAATGAAAAGGCCTCTGTTGAACGAAATGAGTTTTGTGAAAATGAGACAATCGCTAACTGTTCTAAAAGTAATGCAGATCCCATTGTGTGTAAAGAAGATGTGTGCGATGAGGATGGAGACTGCGGCGGGTCTAAAATAGGAATTGGATATTCAGGCGACAGTTATTCCACCGTTAACTGGTTCGCCTGGAACTGTTCTAGGAAAAACAATGTTAAGGATGATTGTAATAATTTAAGTAGGATGGATGACTGTAATGGCCAAGGGCCTAAATTTAAATCTTCGGATGACTGTAAGGGCCATGCGCCTACATTTGAGACCCGTGATCGTGAACATTGTGTGTCTGAATGTCATGATTTAAATTATGCGTTTTGTGATGATAAAGTTGCCTGTGAATTTCCTGTATTTGTGCCAGAATCGAAAAAGAATAGTTTCGGAAAATTCCTCACACAGGAAATTCCCGAATTTATTCCTTCTAGAACAGGTGTGATAGATTCAGAAAAGAGTGTCTCTGAAGATCATGGAAATGAAGACTCAAGCATTACTGCCTCAGAAGACGAGCAAGGATCAGAAAGTTCGAGTGAAGATCAATCCACCAATGATGAAAGCTTCGAATGTTCAAGTTCTGAAACCATTGAAGATCAAGACTCAGAAAGCCCAAACAAAGATCAAAGTTACAATGAGTCAAGTTACGAAGCAAGTGAAGAGCAAAGCTCAAGTGAGGAGAACATGTCTGAAAGCTCATCCAATTCAGACAATGATGAAGAATACTTAGAAGAAGAAAGCAGAGTGGACAAGAAAATGAAGAAAGCAGAAAGCTCAAGACTCTCATCACATACCTCATCTTCTAACACCAAACGACCCAGACATAAAAGATGCTTTCGCTGTGGTCATTTAGGACATACAGCGAAACATTGTAAAACCAAGAAGTTTTTTAAACCAGAACATGATTTTCTTACAAACGTCACATATCAATTAAATTATCTTAAGAAATCTGTTAAAAATCTGGTGGAGTCAACTGCCTATTTTTGGAAACAAAAAGAGGTCAATGTGGGTCAAAATCACGATAGAAGCCAGATGAAGAAAATTTGGGTTCCTAAATCTAGCTAATTTGTATATATTTTTGTATATCAGAATAAACTGCAGAAATGGCTTCGGATGCTCATGGAATACATCTGGCATGTGGACAGCGGATGTTCGAGACACATGACTGGATTAAAGGAACTTCTGAAGAACTTTCGCTTTATTGTTGGTGATTTCGTATCTTTCGCTGAAGACGATAAAGGACGAAAGATCGTTGGAGTTGGAGATTAGTGTCTGAAGCCCTCACGTTGGAGAACGTCAACTACGTTCCAGAATTGTGTTACAATCTTATGAGTGTCTCACAAGTCTGCGATAAAGGAATATTGGTGCTTTTCAATGACATGGAATGCTTGTTTCTGAAGCCCGGCTACGTTGTTCCTGCTGAAATGATCATGCTTACAGCTCCAAGGCAAAACAACACATACGTGCTCAATATGAAGAATCCCAAGACAAACGACAATCTTACCTGCCTGATTTCTAAGGCTTCAGAATCGGAGTCACTGCTTTGGCACAGGCGACTGGGGCATGTTAATTTTAAAAATATGAATAAACTCTCTAAGCTAAACTTAGTAAGAGGTCTTCCGGTTAAAGAATTCCCATTTTCTGAAAAATGTATAGCATGCGCCCAGGGAAAGCAACACAAGAAATCGCACAAGTCCAAAGCAGTGAATACGATCACTGCGCCTCTTCAATTGATGCACATGGATCTTTTTGGTCCAATTAGTGTTAAAATTCTTGCTAAAAGTTCTTACTGTTTGGTGATCACAGATGATTTCTCTCGGTTCTCTTGGGTCTATTTTCTTGAAGCTAAAAGCGAGACAGCTGAAGTCCTTAAAACATTCATCCCGCTGATTGAAAATGTGACCAAATTGAAAGTGAAGTCGATCAGAAGTGACAATGGGTCCGAGTTCAAAAATCAGACCTTCATATCCTTCTGTGCTGAAAAGGGAATTCATCTCCAATACAGTGCGGCCAGAACTCCCCAACAAAATGGAGTTGCTGAACGCAAGAATAGAACGCTGATCGAAGCTGCACGAACCATGCTGGTGGACTCAAAGCTTCCAATCATCTTCTGGGCAGAAGCAGTAAATACGGCAGGCTACGTTCTAAACAGGGTACTAATTGTAAAACCACATGGAAAGACTGCATATGAACTTCTCTTCAAAAGAAAGCCGCTCATTGACTTCTTCAGACCATTTGGCTGTTCGTGCACCCTTCTTAACACTCAGGAAAATTTCATCAAATTTGAAGCAGTGGGTGATATCTGCTACTTCATGGGGTATTCATCCACACAGAAGGCCTACCGTGTTTACAACAAAAGAACAAAGATGGTGATTGAATCCTACTATGTTGATTTTCAAGAAGGAAACTACACCAACACCGGAAGTACTCCTGATTGGTTCTATGATGTGGGTGTGATTTTTAACACCTTTGAAATTCCGGATGTAGTTCCAGAAACTGAGCCTGTTGAAGACACTCATGTTGAACCACTGTTTTACTCATCTGACATTGGTTTAACTCCATTTACCACCCGTCTATCTCCATCATCTGCTGACCCTATTCTGGCTGTGAATGAAGCAACTGGTGACACTTCGCCTGAGAACACCCAAGACAACGGTGCTTCTTCTTCACAGGTGAATGTGGATGAACCAACTCAAGAGGATGATCCACCAGTGATCTACGTGGATGAACACTTCACCAACCTTCCGCAGCAGATTGAATCTATGACAAATGCCGGATACAAGACAAATAAAAATCATCCTCTTGAAAACGTCATCGGTGCTGTCGAAGAAGGAGTACGTACACGCGGGCAGGCATCAAGCATCAACAAAGGTCTCTTCGCAGCTTTTCTTTCGCAATCCGTCCCACGAGACATTGAAGATGCTATTCAAGACTCCAGTTGGGTCCAGGCCATGCAGGAAGAGCTGTCTCAATTCAGAAAGCTTAAAGTTTGGGAACTAGTAGATTTGCCTGAAGGAAAGTTTCCAATTGGCACAAAATGGGTCTTCCGTAACAAGATGGATGATCGTGGAGTGGTGATCAAGAACAAGGCCAGATTGGTGGTACAGCGTTTTCGTCAGGAAGAAGGGATTGACTACCAAGAAGTATTCGCTCCAGTTGCACGACTGGAAGCAATCAGAATATTCCTGGCTTATGCATCATATAGAAATTTTAAAGTTTTCCAAATGGATGTCAAGAGTGCTTTTCTTTATGGGAAAGTAAAGGAAGAAGTGTATGTATGTCAGCCGCCAGGGTTTGAAGACCCTCATTTTCCAGGTCGATACTTCAAGTTGGACAAAGCGCTCTATGGTCTTCACCAAGCTCCACGCGCTTGGTACGAGACTTTGTCCACATACTTGTTATGGTGTGGATACACCAGAGGAAAATCGACATGACTCTCTTTACCAATAAGATCGGGGAGGACGTAATGCTGGTTCAAATCTACGTCGATGATATTATCTTCGGGTCAACTAACGAGGCGTTGTGCAGAGAATTCGAGACCATCATGAAGGCAAAATTCGAAATGAGCATGATGGGAGAGCTGAATTTCTTCTTAGGGCTAGAAGTGAAGCAAAAGGAGAATGGGATTCTCATTCATCAGGCAAAGTACATTCGGGATATTCTCACGAAGGACAACATGAACGATTGTAAAGTTGCAAGCACCCCGTTTGCCCCTCAGACAGAACTCACTCTCGATCCTCAAGGAAAGCCAGTAAACAAGTCCTTTTATCACTCGATGATCGGCTCTCTGATGTATTTGACGGCTAGCAGGCCGGATATCATGTGGGCAGTCTGTCTTTGTGCTCGATTTCAGACAAATCCCAAGGAATCCCATGAAATTGCTGTAAAGAGCATCTTCCGCTATCTCAAAGGAACTCCGAAACTAGGTCTTTGGTATCCTAAAGATAGTAATTTTGATCTTATTGCATATTCTGACAGTGATCATGCAGGTTGTAAAGTAGATCGCAGGTCTCAATTCTTGGGAAATCGTTTGATCTCATGGCAAAGCAAGAAGCAAACAACGGTGTCCACCTCAACCACTCAAGCAGAATACACCGCGGCCTACAGCTGCTGTTCACAAGTTCTCTGGATACAAAATCAGTTGCTGGATTATGGAATCAACATCATGAAGACTCCTATATTCATCGACAATGAAGCGTGTCTAGGAATTGTGAAGAATCCCATACACCACTCAAGAACAAAGCACATCGAGATTCGAATTCACGCAATTCGAGATGCTTACGAGAAGGGATATATTCAAGTAGTGCCAGTGGATACAACACAGCAGCGGGCCTGCTAGAGGAAGTGATAGAAAATTGCTAACACTTTGTCATTTCTTGCAAAAACAGAAAACAAAAGGAAATTAGGGTAGCAAGCAACGACGTGTCGGTAGATTCAGCAATACCGACGAGTAAATTGTTCTTAGGGAGCAAAACATAATGTCTACACAAGAATTCTGGCTTTACTCAGGCATTACGCATCTCAGTGGGTAACACGTTGCGGCATATGGCTTAATGGTCTTGAATCTTGCGTTGACAGATTGCCAAAGTCTGAGATTTCGGGTCTTTATATTGGTATTTCATTCGGAGGATATCATAGTTGTTCTTCTGCTGCATCCAAATACATGCTGACCTAGAAGCTATGATATTCTTTTAATAATAAGTGCCTTAAAAAAAGGCCAAACCCTTTCTAATAAGCGCCATTTTTGGCCAAAATCCTTAGATAGATTAGTTTGGTAACTCTGCTGTACGGTGGTACGACCTGTTCACCGAACTATCTATCTTAACCCCCGATAGCTCTTGGGATCTCTGTTGTACGAAAGTACAGACCTGATCTCCATTCTATCGTTGAAGAGAATGAAACCAATATACTCACCCGTTATGAAGAATCTTTGTGCATACCTTGATCGCGGGGGTATGTCCTGATGTGGGACTCACGAGGACGTAATGATCCTATTCTCAATAGCTTGTGTGGGGGCCATCGAAGACTTGTCAATATTACCAAAAACATGATAAAAGTGCTCTCCGAAGGCATGTTGAAAGAAGGATGCATGGATTTAAGTGGACAAATATACTGGCAGTTTTTCTTGTGCCCTGGTTAGTAAATAATAATAATAATATATAAAGAATTTGGCAAGTGTTGGCAATATGATCTTTTACAGGCAAGTTCGGTGAGAGTCGAATATTTCGAGGAAATTTGCATTAAATGGAACCTCCCAGAGCAAGAAATTCGAAGTTCGGAGTCAAAATGGCCCAAATTTTAGCAAAATTGTGAATATTACGAAATAAACAGTATTTTAAACAAAAATGGGCACGTTTTACGAGAAAGTTTGAAATCAACGAGCGAAATTAAAACTGTTTGAAATCTAACTTTTGGCGGCGGAATTAAGATACCAGCGAAATATAATTTCGCTGGTTATCAGAATTCATATATATATATATATACATATTTTTAACCGTCAATTAAAATTTCAAACTTTTCAAACAAGTAAAAATGGTTCTTTCATCTTCTCTCTTGTTTGTCACCGGACTTTCTAATAAAATTGACACAAGATTCAAATCCAATCAAGACTATCAGGTAATCTTCTTCACTAAATCGCTGTTTTCACTTGTTGATCGGTTCTTTCACTTTTTGATCGATTGGGTTTAATGGTCAATGCTTCATACATTGTGTGGGTTTCGAGTTTAGACATTGTGTGGAGTTTGATTGTTCTTGATATACTGCAAATCTGTTGATCATGTTAGATGATACAAGTATAAAACCGAGTAGAATCCGACATTAAAGTGACTGCATATGCTCAGATTTGTGCAAAACTCATGCTTGATCGTTTGGATATAAACTGTTAGGGTTTTTCAAAAGGGTTTAATAAGAAATTTTTGAAGACAGCGAATTTAATATCATGACAGCGAAGATGGCGAAATTACTAGGGAATCTCAAAAGTCTCGAACGCGAGTTCGAGCAACCAGCATACAATCTATTTCGCTCGAGCAGCGATCTAGTGGATTGTCTTCGCTGGTAAATCGGTTTCGGAAAAGAAACCATGACATCGCTGAGTTCGCTAGCGAAATTAACACGAGCACTAGCGAACTCAGCGAAGACACGAGCATAGTCGGTGAGCGACCTCAGCGATGAACACGAGCATAGTCGGTGAGCGACCTCAGCGATGACATGAGCGACGATAGCGACTATGCCGATAAATCAGTGTCTAGTCAGCCAGCGAAGTCAGCGATGATCAATCTTCGTTGACTGATCAAGATAACCAGCATCAGCGAAGACAACCCATGACCTGGCAGCGAAATTAAGCTTAATTTTTAAAATTTCCAAATTCCTTTAATTCTTTTAATCAAATTTTTAACATAATCTCGTTTAAAATTTTGTAAATACTGTTTTGTGCATAGCTTCTTGTGTAAATTTTCACTCTAACTTGCCTCGTTTTACGTGTCATGTGCAGTACGGTGAAGATTCTCGAGTGGGATAAAACGGTGAAACATAATCAAAGCATCAACCTGGATGAAGTGCCTCTAGATTTTGAAGATGTAACTAGATCGGTGCGTTCCAGCAGAATCGGTTATGCCGTGGAGACAGCAGTTAAGGTTTACAAGATTCACATACAAGAATTCTGGGAAAATGCAAAACCAGAAACCATCAACAACAAAAGAGGAATAGTGTCAACAGTTCGCAACAAAAAAGTAGAGGTAACTGAAGATCGGATACGCCAGGTTCTAAAGCTACAAGATAATGATCAAGATCCGTTAAGCCTGAGTCAAGATGATATCCTGGATGGTTTTCGAGGAATGGGTTATGCTGGAGATTTCCATCAAAAGAAAGAGATCAAGAGAGGAGGACTCACCAGAGATTGGAGATTCATCGTTCATGTTATTTCTATGAGTCTGGCACATCGAAAGAGTGGTTTTGATGGATTGAACTTGGAATGGTCGGCAGCCATGCTAAATCTGTGTCTTAATCAGAAGTTTAATCTCTCTGGCTTAATATTCAACTATATGCTTGAAAATGCAAGTGGAGCAACGTGGGCGATGTATCCTAGATTCGTTCAGATGCTGATCAATGACCAATACAAGGATCTTCCAAATAATGGTGATCTTTACAAGTTCCACGTCCCCACAAGTCGTCAGTACACTGAGATAAAGACTAATGAATGGGTGTTGCTGCATGATTGGATGTACCGAGCAGAGAGATTACCAATAGTAAAGGAAGCTTATAGAATGTATAAGGAAGTTGTTCGAGAAAAACAACAACGAGCTGCTCAAGCTCAAGCCGAAGCAGCTGCAAAAGAAGAACGCTCTAAAGGAAAAAGGAAAGAGAAACAGGCGGCTGAAGATGAACCACCCAAAAAGAAAAGGGCACAAGAAAGCACTGAACGATTTATGGGTGCAAGTATAAGGGCGGCCGAGTCAGAAGAACGCCGCCAGCATATCAGGGATTTGAAAGACATTCACGCTTTGCAAGAAAAAGAGAAGAGAGAAAAGAGGTTAAAGCAAAAAAGAGATATCAGCCTCAGAAAGACCAGAGACGGTGATTGAGGAAGTTCAATCGTTGAACGATTTCGTAGATGCAATGATTGTTGACCCCGATGAAGCTTCAGCAAGCAAGGGACCCTCCAAAGTGTCTCCTGTGAAGCCAACTAGGGTTTCAAAGCCTCCAGTACCTCCACAAAGGGTTCGACCCTTTCAAGAACTTTATGACAAACTAATCAAAGATGCCGGGCCTTCAGTTGCCAAAGAAATTTGTCTGCTGAAGAATCAAGTAAACGACACGAACTTTCTGAGGGAAAAGATCAAGGATCAGAGGAAGAAAAACAAAGAAATGAATGCATACATGGCTAAACAGTCCAATTTCATTAGATTCCAGCAAGCGGGGTTGGAGAAAATATATAGAATGATGAGAAACATGTGTGAGCAGATGAAAGTGAAACCCATGTTCTCCTTTGAAGAAATATTTGACTTTGAGGGGTTCGTGGAAGAAGAAAATGCTCGAAAGGAAAAGGAGGCTGAAGCTAAGAAAAAGCGTTTGGAATCGGTCGAAAAAGTAACCGAGGGAAACGAGAGTGATGAAGAGGCAGTGGATCGAGATGATATGCCAGCCAAATTCCTTGAATGGGGTCTTGAAGACGAAGTTCTCTATGAACAAGAGAATGGAAAAACATTCGCTCCTGAGCACCCTGAATGGTTCAAGAAGGAGAGAGAACGACTCCCGGATTTCTATCAAGTAATAACAGTGGAAAAGACTAAAGCTACTGATAAGATCATCAGCTGGATGTACGACAATCTTCGAGGAATGTTTGTGGTGAAAAGACATGGTGGAGTAATCCAGTATTTCCAGACCGGATTTGATCTTTTCTCACTTCCCAGGTGGGATCTACGGGAACTTGGTCGTCTAGACATATTAAACCCTGAAGAAAGAGGAATCGGGAGGGATTTCGAGCAAATAATTGCCAAAGAAAGTAACAAGGGTTTCCCGAATCATGCTCCGCAGCGTCCAAGACGCAGAGTTTCAAAAACTACCATCGATCCAGTAACCGGAAAGGGAAAAGTGACGTGGGTGATCAACCCAGCCAAAGTTGTCACGAGGATCAAGCTCCTAGAAGAAGTTCCTGTCGCCCTCAATGATTTTAAGAAATGGTTTTACGACAGCAGGACCGGTGACGCTGTAATAAGATCCAATGAATATGTGGATATTCGTATTCTGGATCCGATGGATGTTTTTATGTTTGGGCTCTCAGATCTAACAATATTAAACGCTAGTCGTATAAACGTGGAAGCGGGTAACGCAAACATGGAGGAGGCAGCGTTATTTCAGAGAGCGGTGGAGCGAGCCTGGAATTTGAAAAGGAAAATGTTAGATTTGGTCGACAAGATTGAAAAGAGGAAAGAAGCTGATGAAAAGAAGAAAGAAGCAAGGAAGAAGAAGAAACACGAACACAAGAAAGAAAATTCTTCTGCTACAACAACAGAACCAACTACAACATCACCACCTCCGGCCTCATCCACATATGAGGCCACTGTGGAGGATCAACCTGTTTGTGAAGCTGTAATCACTCAAGAAACTCCGAAAGCACCAACCAAGACCGAGGCACCACTAGAAACAACAACGAACGAAGAAAATCCAACAGAGCCAGAAAAGACAGCTACAGAGAATCCAGCGGTCACCACGGAAGAATGAAAAGACAAGTATGCCACGGTCTAGGCGGGATATTGTTAGAACTTTTGAGATCGTTGATACTTGTGCTGGATTAGTTTAGTCATAGTTTGTAGCTAATTTGAATGTGCAAGGGCTTATTTTGTAATTCTCTAATAGTATAGTTCCTGACCTAGTGTAGATAAGATTCCAGCAAATTTATAAATTTGCTGGCTGATCAGGAACACTATATATAGCTCATGCCTTGTAACAAACTCAAGCTTTTGGCTCTTTGAATAAATATTGGTGTTGTTACATTCTTGTGTTGATCTTGTGCTCAAATCAGATATCCAAGGTGTTTTATTGTTATATCTTATTGTTTGGATTCAATACAACACTTGTTGTATTCATTAATCCATTAGCTTCACCTTCATCTTTGATCTTTCTTAACTTTTCATATCTCAAACACCTAATCAATAGGTGTTTTGGGTTAAAACAACCAACCACTGTGATCCGGATTCATTTTGGGATCTACAGTTCACACACGTCCTCTCAGGTATGGGGTGAGGGTACCAAACCTAAAGAGCGCTATCAACTAATACCCCGTTACCTCTCAGGTAACAAACAAGATGGGACTTAATGGTGATAGGAATTGAATGTATTATCCAACATCCCAGTTTTTACCCAAATGACTTATTCCTCTCAGGAATACCCAATGATTATCCCACTCACCGGGACGCATGCACAAGAGAGATGAACTCACCTTTGATTTGCTCGGTATGTTAAGTTACCCGTCCAAGTTGGTCAACCCAAACCCTACCGTGGTTACCAATCAACATCAGTTTTACAATCAATTAAGTTACTAATTTCACACAGTTTACATCTATCACAAGATCACCTTTTGTTGCACATCAAGTACTCAGTTATCATAATAACTTATAACAGAAGGATTGACTACCAACATGAGTCATGTCAAAACCCTCATATCTAGTTAACATTACTATCATGCCACAAATAAAATGTCACAACACATGTGTCCAATAACATAAACATCACTGATTTACTGTTCTGACCATCTATCTCCTCGGCGAAGAACCCTAGTGATCGGAGTGTCGCGCTCCGGTCAAAGATAATATTTATAACCCTAATTACCCTTAACAATTAGCTAGTTGTACCAAGGGGTCGAACCACGAAGAGTATGTGGTTTGCGAATGGATTTGGATGAATTCTTAAAAGGTGTCACAATTATGAAGCTTGCTAACTTTTTTTTTGTATTTTTATTTAGATGAAAAGATGCGAATTAGACTAATAGAATTGGTTTAATTGATTAACGACTAATTTTAGATTCAACTCAATTGTATAACAATTAACGGATTTAGTGTACCGTGACTTAGGTGCCAATAACTATCAACGTTTCAAAGAACGGACAAGAATGCACTTCATAATCACAAGAAGTAAAACCTAACCATGATAACGCATAACTACACATAACCATTTATTGTCAATGGTTTCAAAAATCAATACAAATTGTCACAAAGTTGAATCAAGAACAATTCAAAACCCTAAATTAAACAACTACCTACACCGGGTGAAACCAAGGTGATTAGCCGCTCATGGTGGGAGGAACTCGATCACCGGATGCTTGAGACTTGAATTGGGTCGTCTTGAAGCTTGAATGTGGATGAATGGGTATGGTGAAGTGAATGATGATTCAGATTGATTCGGTTGATGTATCTTGATGGTAGGTGGATTCATAGTTGTTAGAATGGAATGGAATGATGTTGGTTGGTGAGAAAATGGCTCCAAGGATGAAGATTCAAACTCACATGAAGTGTAACTGACGAATTAATGCCCCCCCCCAAGTCTCTTGATTCGTCCCAAAACCAAAGAAACAAAAACTCGCGATCTCACTTCCAACGAACCGTCGCCGACGGTATGCGCAATTCCCAAAAACTACCGACGGCTAAATCCGCTGTCTACGGTACTTTCTGACGACGGAGAATTGCACGGGGCGTCGCCGGCGGCCCTTTTGGGCGTCAGCGACGGTACTTGGATTCTCCATTTTCTGTTTTTCGCATTCCTTGCTACCGGTTGACCCGTTTCGCGTCCCGGTGGTTCGTTTTTCATCCCGATGATCCGTTGTTGATGCATAATGTTTATCGCCTACGTCATCAGTCTATGGCGTGTCATGTATATGTAATTGTTTGAAAAATGTAAAAGTTATGTATGTAGGTCAGTTCGCACGACGTGGAAGGTCAGGTCGCACGAACTGGTGATGAGAGTTCGTGCAGACTGGATGATATACTCCGTGCGATCTGGAGAACCTATAAATAGGTTAGTGGTGTTCCTCATTTGTAACTTTCTGGAGATTTGTGTCATGAAGTGCTGTCCAGTTTTCTCTATACCAAAACGTTTTATATGAATGAAGAACATGTTTAAAGTGACTTTCTACTCTTCTACTCCTATTCTAACACTGATTGACGGTTTCTAGTCTAATTCTGCCTTTCTAGAAACCAGATTTGACTCTGATTGACTCGTTTTGGACGAATCCTCGATCCTACAAGTCGTATCAGAGCTCAGGATGAGTCAAATCTGTTGATATCAGTGTTTTAAACGGTTTAGAATCATCTATTTCTACTCTTTCTTGGATTTTCAGACGATTTCACAGACAAAATGGACTGAATTTTAGATATTATGTGTAAAACATCATTTTGATCAATCATACAAAGTTACAGACCATAAATCCAACTAAAACTGACTAAAAAGTGTCAAAATGTCCAAATCGTGTGAAAATGATGCTCAAATCATGTGAAACTGATCAGGTCGTTTCAGTTTTTGTCAAATCGTGTGAATTTTTTGTCCAGTCGCACGAGTTGGACCAAATCGTTTAAAATTTTCAAACTATGTGACCAGTTCGCACGACTTGAGTGTCCAAATCGTGTGAAATCATCAGATCCCACAAGTTGAAAATTTTTTAACAAGTTTTTTCTCACCTCGCACGAGTTGGATAGTCCAAGTCGTTTGAAACTATCCAGGTCGTTTGAAACAGTTCAGGTCGTTTGAATTTCAGGTCGTTTGAAGTCCAGGTCGTCTTAAAGTCGAGGTCGCTTGAAATTGAAATTTTTAAAAACTTAGAAATTTTTCAAAACATTTTTCAAGTATAAAATGGACAATCAAGAGTTTTACAATGCATTTTTTTGGAGGAGGTATGACTGTTCAATCTCCAGCAAGTATAGCCCAGAATGTGAATATGGAGAACGAGCTAGGAACCATGCAAAAACGACCGAAACTGCTCAACATTGAAGATTATTCGGGTGGCAGGATAGATTTCGCATGTGGGTTCAGGCGAATCACCTTGAATGTTGTCTGAAAGTTGAAACGAAATATGTAGTTCCTACAAATGATGCTGGTCTTCCAAAAACACTTAACACGTTAACTCCGGCTGAACAAGAAAACTTTAAAGCCGAGAAGAAGATGGTCAGTATATTGCAACAGGCAATTAAGGAAGACATTTTGGTACTACTACATCATCAGGGTGACGCGCAATCTATTTGGAACTCTCTTAAAATCAAATTTCTTGGGAGTGTGGCAATGATCAAAAGCAAAAAGGCGCTACTGAAAATAGAATTCGACATATTTACTGCTATCAGTGGAGAATCAACGAAAGAGTTGATTGAGAGGTACTGTCACTTGGTAGTGGAGATGAAACATTTGAGTATAGATAAAACAGACGAAGAGTTGGTTGATAAGTTGGCTGACGCACTACCACAAGAAGAGTGGGGTACGTTTATATTGATTTTGAAGAACAATTTGGAATACGTGGGTTTCAATTTGAGTACGTTCATTGAGAGAATTGAAGCTCATGAGCTTGAACTTCCGAAGATGAGGAAAATGAAATCTACAAACGTACAGCAAGATGTTCAGCTTTATTACAAAGGAAATTCATCTGCCACATTTGCTCTGAGTCCAAAGATTCAAACGGCATTCAGTGCAGATTCTTCATCGGGAGTACCTCAAAGCATGCTTAACAACAACGTTTCACCATTTTCAAATTACGAACCAAATCCTAAGGTTCAGAGTTTTCAAGAACAGGTTTCTTCTCAAAGTTCTTCAGGTTCGAACAATCAGAGTTATGGTCATGGGATACAGTGCAATATCGCTGTTAATATCAAAAACGGTCAAGATTTTACTAAGACAACCGCAAAGCAACATATAGCACTTCTAGCTTCTGTACTTGAGTCTTACGAGAGTCTAGTTGCCGGACGAATTGGTAACCCAGACATGACCAAAGAGGATTACTATCAAATTGATCCCGAGGAACTAGAACTCATCGACATAAAATGGGGTATGGCGAGTCTTGTGAGAAGAGCTTAGAGGTTCATGGAAATTACCGGAAGAAATAGTCTCTTAGGTCCTGATTCTAAGCTTGGATTCAACAAACCGAAGGTGACTTGCTTCAAGTGTAAAGAGAAAGGGCACTTCAAGCGTGAATGTCCGAACAGAGAAGTTAATAACCACCAGAATCCATTCGCCAACGATTATTACCGACAGGCAATTTATCATAAAAACAGTCAACAACTATTCAATTCACGACCTCAAATCGAGAACAGTCCATCCAAACAAACAGAAAAAGCTCTTTTGGTGAATCAAGATGACGAAAAGATTCCAGAAGGCTTCAGTTGGGATAAGTACATTCTAGGAGATGGTCATGCAATGATGGCTAAAATTATTGAAGAGTCGGAATCGAAAATCAAGGAATGTGTTCATGAAGTTGAAGAAGTCAGTGAAGTGGTGAATGAAGAAAGTTTTGCAGATCTAGAAGAAGTAGCAACAGTGGTCTATTATTATCAGTCTGAACAGGAGGTTGTTACTAATGCATTTAAATATACAATGCCAGCTAATGTGTTTGATTCTTTTGCAGGTTTCTTTGGAGAACCGACTACGGGTTTTTGCCCACAGTACGAAGTTGAGCAAACTCCGGTTCAAGAGATCATTGATGTCTCAAAGGAAATGAATGAAGAGACATAGAAAGAAATAGCAGACAAAGCTCTTATGGTCAAGCTGCAAGAGGTAGAACAAACTAAACACCTTCTGATAACAATGAGACCAAAGATGCAACTCAAGAGTCAGTGTCAGTTGAAAAGGAGTCAATTATCGAGACTTGTGATACGTATGAGTCAGGAGAGAAGTCCGAGTCCGATGACAAATCAGAAAATGTGAAGTCCAAGTCTGATGACAATTCAGAAAATGTGAAGTCCGAATCCGGAGAGAAATCTGAGTCTGAGTCCAGAGAGTTTGGTAAATCGGAAAGTAAAAATGATAAACAAGAAAATGTTTTTGAAAAAGTTGATCCAATTCTTGAAAAGCCATGCGAAAACTGTTTAAAACCATGCATGGATTGTCTTGAATATGACAAACAGTTTCAAGAGTTGAAAAAGTTTAACGACAAACTAAAATTTGATTTTAATGATGTTAAAGAAGCTATGACACTCTATCACGATCCATTAAAATGATTCTCAATGACAGTAAAGAAAATGATAAAATTGTTAATTTGCTCAAAAGCTACGGTCATGGATAAGCAAATTTCGATTAACATTCATCTGGACAAAATCGCATCTCTAAAGAAGGAACTTGAACTAATGCGCATTGAGACAGAAAGAGTCGACAAAAAGTTGATCAGTTATCTTTTATCTTCATATGTGATTGATCAGATCGTTCCTCAACAAACAGATTTCAAAAATGGTCCACCCCCAATGTGGAATCATTATACTCAGAAATACCCAGACGGGATGGAGGAGGCATTGAATCTCAAACTGAGGACAGAATAAAAGTAGTTACTAGAAAACATAGATGTTACATTCTCTCCGTCTGACACTGACAATGAGTCACAACTGGTTAAAACAGTTGTAGACCAAGTGTTGGATGAAGAGAGTGATAACACTGATTTCGAAACGGTTAAAACTCAATTTGAGAATTCCAGTTCAGATTCAGAAGATGACGGAAACTTTCTTGATAAGTTTATCCCAAAGTCAGATAAAGTTTTGGATGACGATTCGATCATTGTGGTTTACACGATGACCGGAACTGACAAACTGTATACTGATTTTGAGTACCCGATTCAGAATGCAAACCTGGAAAAGGTTGAAAAAGTTTTTAAACTCGTGGAAATTGATATCTCAGAAGTCAACAACAATTCGTTTCTATCAAAACCGAAAAAATCTTTTGCTAAACAACAACCGACAAACAACCCGGGAAAGAAAAATGAATGGGTGGGTAACAATGGTAATAACAAGAAACATTGTAACAATTACAAAAAGAAAGGTGTTGGTTTTGAGAAGCAAATGGCTAAGAAAGAAGTTAAGCCAAAAGAAAAATTTAGTGAAGTGTTTGTGGCTGGTAATAATACAGAAGTAGAAAAGGATTATATCTTTAGTAAGCAAGCAATTGACGATTTTATTGCGGCCAAAAAGATAAGAGACGAGGCCAACAGATCCACTTTTGTTGAATATGACAAAAGAATCTGTTATCGATGCAATGAAATCGGTCACATGGCCAAACAATGTGTCAAAAAGATAATAAAACCAGTTTTCAATAAACCAAAACTAAAAATTTCAAAGGATGTTAAAGGAAAATCACCTTTGGTATCCCCTGTGCGTATTCTTAAATGCGGTGAATCATTGAAGTCAGAGGACAAACCAAAATCAACTTTTGAAATTGGTGAATCTTCAAACTCACAAAAGACTTCAAAGATTTATCCTAAAACAAAGACTTCCCAAAGTCAATCATGGGTGGAGAAACCTAGACATTCTTTTGAGGAAAAGAAAATGGAAGAAGTTTTAAAATCGGAACCAAAAATCTGTGCAACCACCGATGATAAAATTGAGTTTGAGTTAGATAAGTTGATTGAAGAATTCCCACCTATCAAGGAAGGAACTCTAAAATCAAAACCAGAATCCAATGTTCCAAATATCGTTTTTAACATTCCAAAAGTTGACATAGTAGCTCATGATATTGTCTTTGGTAGTGTACCAAATGTTGAAAAATCTTGGGTATCATTGTTTAAGTAAACGTCTTTTAATATGTGTAGGGGTTTCCAAGGTATATCATTTCTAAATGGATAATGGATAGTGGCGCCTCACGGCACATGACAGGGATGTTAGCACTGCTATACGACATCAAATCAATCAATGGAGGTTATGTCGGGTTTGCTGGAACTCAAGGTGGAAGAATTGTTGGAGAAGGAATACTTACTAACGGAGTCATAACATTCGAAAAAGTGAACTACATTGCTGAGTTAGAAAACAATCTGTTGAGCATTTGTTAGATTTGTGACAAGTCATTTAC
This sequence comes from Helianthus annuus, assembly GCF_002127325.2. Taxonomy (NCBI): domain Eukaryota; kingdom Viridiplantae; phylum Streptophyta; class Magnoliopsida; order Asterales; family Asteraceae; genus Helianthus; species Helianthus annuus. Next base: position 37,738,746 of record NC_035440.2, on the reverse strand, counting down.
TGTTCATTTTACAAAAGATGAATGTCTGATTCTTAAACCAGGGTTTAAAATACCAGAAGAAATTGTGTTGATGCGCGCTCCTCGTGAAAACGATCTTTATATACTAGACATGAGCGTTGCAACAACGACAGATAAAAAGGCACAATGCTTTGTGAGTAAGACGAAGGCGACTGAAAAAGAATCCATCATGTGGCATCGTAAAATGGGGCATATTCATTTCCGAAAGATGAACTTTTTAGTTCATAATGATCTTGTTGAAGGTGTTAATTTGAAAAGCTTCCATCTTAACGATGACTGTATTGAATGCAAGAAAGGAAAGCAGACGAAGAAATCACACCCGAAAAAGCTATTGAACTCCATCAGACTACCACTCGAAAGACTCCATATAGATCTTTTCGGACCGGTAAATGTGAAGAGCATAAGTGGAGATCTATATTGCTTAGTTGTTACTGACGACTTTACAAGATTCTCCTGGGTGATGTTTCTAGAGAGAAAAGATGAAACGTTTGATTCTTTGATGAGACTATTCAAAAAGATAGAGAATGTTTACAAACTGCCGATTAGACATATTCGAAGCGACAATGGCACAGAATTCAAGAACAACTGTATGCTCGAATTCTGCAATGATAAGGGTATTCTTCTTGAATTCAGCGCACCGTATACTCCTCAACAAAACGGTGTCGCAGAAAGAAAAAATCATACGTTGATCGAAACGGCTCGTACCATGTTAGCATATTCGAAATTACCGGTATATTTTTGGAGTGAAGCGGTTGCCACAACATGTTACACGCTCAATCGGGTTCTTACGGTGAAGAAGTACAAGAAAACTTGTTTTGAATTGCTTCATCTTTACAAACCGAATCTGAAGTACTTAGAACCATTTGGTTCACCATGCACATTTATTGATCCAGACGGTAAATTTGGTGCAAAAGCTAATGAAGGTTTTTTTGTAGGTTATGCTAGTCCGTTGAAGAGTTTTTTTGTTCCGAGTTTGGGGAAGATCATACAAGTTCAACACGTTGACTGTCAAAGGTTTACTGCTCCGAATCAACTTCCCAGAAAGTGGTTGCTATTTGATTACGACAATCTCTAGGAGTCATTCCATTTACCGACAGAGCCGAATGAGGAGGAACTGGCATTCTTATACCAACAACAGCAGTCTCTTTCACAAGAACAAGTACCGAGACCGTTGGTAGTTTCTTCGCCCACCGTGGGTTCAAATGATCATGAGGCTGGTCCTAGTGGAACTGCACATGTACCCCAGAAGAAACAACTCCAATATTTGACCAATCAAACGACTCAGAATCGGAAACCGATCCGATTTATGATGAGGAACCAAATATTGCGACGTCAAATGATGTTGATCACACGGGTGATCAGAATATAACAAATTTGCAATCGGAAGTGAGCGTACCGGATACGGTCATGCCAAGAACGTTATCTTACCATCCATCAGAGCAAATCATTGGTGACCTTCAAAGCGGCGTGAAAACCTGCGAACAAATAAACAAAGGGCTTACATGTTTTTATTCCTCTGTAGCACCTTTACAAGAAGAGTTCTCATTAAAATGTTTTATCTCGCAGGTAGAACCGAAAACGTATAAAGAAGCATTAACCGAAGAGAGTTGGGTAAACGTAATGCAAGAAGAGCTATTACAGTTTGAAAAGCTTGGAGTGTGGCGGTTGGTTGATCTCCCGGCAGATCAAAAGTTGATCAAGACCAAGTGGGTCTTCAAATGTAAAAGAGATGATAGAGGGTTATAGTAAGGAACAAAGCACGGTTGGTAGTACAAGGATTTAGTCAGCAAGAAGGGATGGACTTTACTGAAGTATATGCTCCCGTTGCTCGACTTGAGGCAATCAGAATCTTCTTGGCATTCGCGTCATGGAAGGGATTCAAGGTCTATCAACTGGATGTCAAATCTGCATTCCTTTACGGCAAGATTAAAGAAGAAGTGTTTGTCGGTCAACCACCGGGTTTTACCGATCCTGTACACAAAGACAAGGTGTATCTACTCGACAAGGCGTTATACGCATTACACCAGGCCCCGAGAGCCTGGTACGAGACGCTTTCCCAGCATCTGCTAACCAACGGGTTCACCAGAGGGACTGTTGATAGTACCTTGTTCACTAAAGAGGTTGTAGGACATCTACTGATCGTGCAAATATATGTTGATGATATAATTTTCGGTTAAACGAACGATGAGTTGTGTAAGGAATTTGAGAAGGTCATGAAAAAGAAGTTTGAAATAAGTTCAATGGGGGAGATGAAGTTCTTTCTCGGGCTTCAAGTTGAGCAACTGCCCGATGGAATCTTCATACACCATACCAAGTATGTGAATGATGTGTTGGACAAATTCAATATGTCCGAATCCTCTCCCAGATTTGACAAACCACAGTCGCTCTCTCGACTTGTGAGGCTGAATACGTTTCGGCTTCCAACTGTTGTTCTCAGATCCTCTGGATCCAACAGCAAATGAGGGACTATGGTTTGCAATTCTTAGACACGCTAATTTTTGTGGACAATGAGGCAGCCATTAATATCACTAAAAATCCGGTTCAATACTCTAAAACAAAACATATTGAGATTTGACATCGTTTTATTCGTGATTGCTACGAGAAAAAATTGATTCGAATTGATTATATTCACACCGATGATCAGAGAGCTGATTTTTACACAAAACCCTTTGATAAAACAAGATTTAATTATCTTTTAAAATTGAACGGGATAAAGAATTTGTTTTCTGTGAGGGTGGTAGAGTGTGTGGCCGAGGAGGACGGCGATCAGAAGTGATCTACGTCTAGTTGTCATGTTTTATGTACAGTTTCTTTACTGCTTTTGATAAAACCAAAAACACAAAAATATGTTTTTGATTTTAGGGGGAGAAAGTTTATAGAAAATACAGAAAACATGATAAAATTTGAAAATACAAAAACATGATAAAATTTTAAAAATACAAAAACATTGAAAAAGACAAAATGAGTTCTGTTGTGAAAAAAAGAAAATGATAGTACATCAGTGGACTATCACAAGATGCTAAAGAAATGGAAAGTTAAAAAGATTTTAAACGAGTCTCACTGATGATGTGCCAGTAGACTTCACATGATTAGTAGATTGTATTCGAGATATAAACATAAATATCAATACTTTCTTATCTCGTGGGGAACATCTCTCGGATATATAGGTAACCCCCGAAAACTTGTTTGAGAGATTGCCTGATTCTGAGATACTAGGTCTTTATAGAAATAGATGATTCTAAACCATTCAAAACACCAATATCAACAGATTTGACTCATCCTGAGCTCTGATACCACTTGTAGGATCGAGGATTCGTCCAAAACAAGTCAATCATAGTCAAATCTGGTTTCTAGAAAGGCGGAATCAGACTAGAAACCGTCAATCAGTGTTAGAATAGGAGTAGAAGAGTAGAAAGTCACTTTAAACATGTTCTTCATTCATATTTGCTTATCTTGTGGGGAACATCTCTCGAATATATGGGTAACCCCCAAAATCTTGTTTGAGAGATTGCCTGATTCTGAGATACTACGTCTTTATACTGATTGATATTTGGGGAATTATACCTGGTCTTCTGATATTACGGAAGCAATGGCCTAGACCTAGTATAATACTTTATACGCGCTTCTAAAGCTTACCCTCTGCATAAAAATTGATAAATATCGAAAGATACAAATCAAGTGCAGTTGTAAAGAAGATTCCCAAGGGGAACACACCTAAAGTCGAGCCTTCATCTCTTTGCCAGAACGGAAGTTCATACCTGAGCTCTCAAGGTCTCGCACTAACCCAGATACAGATATCAGATTGATATACTCACCTGTAAGACTGAATCTAGGGAATTTTGATACAGGAGTATATTCTGAAGTGGGACACGCGAATAAGTTTAAGTCCTTAAAATACTAATTCGTATCTCGAATCAATTGAAACTTGTGTAGAAGTTTAAGTGGACAACAATACTGATAATCAGAAGTGAATTTGTTTAAGAATTAAAGTTAAATCAAGATCAACGGTGTTAGTGATAAGTCTCAAAAACTGATATGATCCTCTTACACAAACTCACAAAAAGATGTCTGTAAATATGTTTGTACAGTTTCCTGTTTCTTAAATCCAAAAATATTTGTCATTTCATCTTACTTTCGACAACAGATGTTGGGGATCTGATGATCAAAGCCCAACAGTGCTATACAAGTTGGATCATTTGGGTTGGATAAGAAAAGTTTGAGAAAAGTGTTGGTAATTGCTCAAAATGATTAAAAGTTCATTTATTTGAACTTAAATTGTTTCAAAAATGTCAGCGAGATCATAATTTGGTCAGCCAAGGTCATTAACTTGGACTTGGCAGACTAAACAGTTGACCAGGGTCATTAAATTGGACTTGGTTAACTGAGTGTGTTGGTAAAAAGCTAAAAAGTTAAAACATTCAAAATGATTTTTCTCATAAATGTTTGAGATTTGCAAATGAAAGTTCTAGATTACGATCCTGATAGTCGAGTCTAAGGGGGAGTCTGAAGACGAGCTCGAAGCAAGGGGGAGCTTGTAACCGGAAAGCCAGGTGTCGATCCCAAAAGCACTGAAGCTTAACGAAAGGGGGAGCCTGAAGAAAGAGTCACTGAAAGCAAAGAAGGAGAGAGAAGAGTGTGAAGAAAAAGACAGAATCGCTCAAGCTACAGTTTTTCAAAAGCTAGTTGAAGATGAGTAGAGAGCTGCTAAGGAAAATGAAAAGCTCAGGAAAGCGTTATTGAAAAAGACAAAGCAAAGGGAAGAAGTTTTCAAGTCTTTGTGAAAGAATGTTTTTGAAGATAGGCTGACTGAAGACTGCGGCAATATCTAATGGGGAGTTTGTTGATGCATAATGTTTATCGCCTACGTCATCAGTCTATGTCGTGTCATGTATATGTAATTGTTTGAAAAATGTAAAAGTTATGTATATAGGTCAGTTCGCACGACCTGGAAGGTCAGGTCGCACGAACTAGTGATGACAGTTCGTGCGGACTGGATGCTATACTCCGTGCGATCTGGAGAACCTATAAATAGGTTAGTGGTGTTCTTCATTTGTAACTTTCTGGAGATTTGTGTCACGAAGTGCTGTCCAATTCTCTCTGTACCAAAACGTTTTATGTGAATGAAGAACATGTTTAAAGTGACTTTCTACTCTTCTACTCCTATTCTAACATTGATTGACGGTTTCTAGTCTGATTCCGCCTTTCTAGAAACCAGATTTGACTCTGATTGACTCGTTTTGGATGAATCCTCGATCCTACACCCGTAAAGCTCCCGAAAAGCTCCTTTAACTCCGCTAGACCTGCAAAATACATATCTAATCAAAAGTAGGCTATTCGAAATTAAAACTTGTGTAAAAACATCAAATTAAGCAATTACGATCACTGGTTTTCGACCACGTATCACATCCCACACTTGTCTTTTGCTTGCCCTCAAGTAAATCTGTTTTTCACTTTCACGTGGGTCGAACAAAGAATACACTCCCCATTCTCGAGATGAAGGTTAAGGTCAATTATCATACTAAAGTTCAAACATTTTTACAGTTTTCAACATATTTAACAGTCAAGTGAATAATTACATATAACAATGGTTATCCAAGATTAACCCGTCCGTGAAACCAACAATTCATGCACATCCCTCACAATGTTCTCTCCACTCGGCTTATAAATTGGCTAATGTTTATAATGTATTAGCACTTCAACAATTAATCACTCAAAACCGATTAGAACACGTACCCGCATAGGCTTGCAACTCAATCATTCTCCACCACCGAACACGAATACCAAGCACAAGTCAAAAGGTCTTTGAACGGGTTGTAACGGGGCTAGGATAAGGGTAGGAAATAGGATATTTTAAAGTGGCTAAGGTGATGAAAATTCGATTTTTATTACAAAACAACTATTCTATTCACAACTAACTACCAATATCAAACTAGAAGGCAACAAGCTTTCGCCTTTTATTTCTCAAACTAAGAACATATATTTTTGTTCTTTTCTCAACAATTTTCTCGTCTTTTCATAACATTTTCTGATTTTTTTCTTTTATATATATATATATATATATATATATATGCATACAACAATTCACGAATATACAAACTTGTTTCCTATAATCGAATTTCCATCACACGGGTTTTAAAAGAAAAAGGTTTTAAGGTTATGGGTTAAAGGGTGGTCAAACGAAAGGATTAGGTTCAAAATTGGCTACTAGGGGATGATTTTTGGGTAAGGATATATAAATGGTGTAAAATGGAAAAGGTTTACCTAATGCCTTAATCATTCTCGTGCTTGTATTCGGTCTATGGTCTCAAACGTATCAAAAGTTGCAAGTTCTACAATACATGACTAATGGGCTACTCAAATAAAGAAACATAAGCATGTGCACTATAATGTAAAAGTGGCTCAAAACCTCACATATGTAAAGGGTATGATATGTGATATGCATAAAATGCTAGTTTCCTAAGCGGATTATTCCCAAATAACCACCCGCTAAATACCCATCATGCTATTAATTTGAACTTAACCATGACAAAAGACCAAATGGGTTGTGCCATCCCTCGTTGACTTAGTTACTTGTGCTTTTAAGATCGCTTTTGAAACAAGAAATTTTTTAAATTTTCCCCCATCCCCACACTTGAGGTAAACATTGCCCTCAATGTGTAGTGTTTAACTGAACGGGTAAAAATCGAAAACTTTTACTACTCCCCCATCCCCACACTTGAGGTAAACATTGTCCTCAATGTGTAAGAACTAGAGTTTGAAAACGCACAAGGGATGTGACATGTAACACCCCGAAATTGGGAATTTGGTAATTAAACCATGTTAATAATAATGAACGGGTAAAATACCGTTAGTGGTAAAAGTAAACCCGATGAATATTAGGAATTTAATAAATAAACCTAATATTAAATAAAAAGTGAATAAAAGCTTTTGAGGAAATAAACATTATAAGAGGCCCGATTTAACGGGACTTCAACCAAAACAAAGTAGTATCTCCCCCGAACCCGCTAAGTAAACTAGGAATGTTTAACCTAGTTAAAAAGGGGTAAATATTATTGAAAATAAGTAAGTTGTGGCCTACTTAATAACTAACTAAACATAAGGGACCAAAATGGAAAACTTGGAAGTTTAGTTATTAAAAAAAAAAGAAGCAAACAAAACACACACTAAGTGTGTGTTCTGGAATGAACGACCAGGAGAAGCAAAGGGTGCCAAACCCTAGTTCATCGAATAACATCAAATTGAAGGGCTAATCGGGGCTCAAATTCATGATTGAACGCGGATTAACGATCACTCAAGCTAAGGGATCATAAGGTATGTCGAATTCTTGACATTCATGAAGTTGGAGAATTTGAAGAAACATCATCATCTGCGAATTTTGTGTTAATCATAGAAGTTATGGCTGAACTATGATGTAAACTTACTTAGGAACAAAACCCTAAGTGTAAATTATACATGTGTTGTTGAGATTTGAATGTCTAGATGATTTACCACACTTATATAAGTGGGGTTCGAAATTATGATGATGATGATGATGATGATATATGTATGCTTAGAATCATCATGTTGAATAGTAGAAGCAAGATACTTGAACAAATTATTAGTTGAGTGTATGTTCATACAAGAATTGAAATGGGTTTTGTATGTTATGATGAAATCGGTAATTTCAAATCATGTAAATAGATGAATGAAATCGTGTTACGCACTAGTTTATATGAAGAATTTGAATATATTAGGTGTTCGGATGAATGCTAGTGATATGATGAAACGGGTATCACTTATAGATGAGAACCCTTAGTTCTTGCGAAATGAGTGAATAAGTTAGTTTTGATAATCGTTTGAACTAGTTGAAGTGTTGAAAATGCGATGGACTTGGTTAGAACTTTAGTTAAAACGGTGGCCTAAAAATAATGCCTACCGGATAATTAATGAAATGCCTAAACTAGTTGTCGAGCTTGAATGTGCATTTACATGCTAATGGGCGTTTGACTTTTAATAGTCAAATTGGCCTCCAATACGATGAATGATAATGTGATATGAAATGTGTAAGGTGAAATAATCGTATTAAATTATGGTTAATCTAACCACCTTGTGAATATTGAATAATAGTTTGGCGCTTAACAAGCTTGGTGGAAGCCTGGGGAGAAAGCGGGTCAAACGAATCAAGTATGAGAAAGAAAAGAGCATAACCGGATGCAAGGTAAATAAAGCTTACACCTTATAGAATAGAATACTTACTTGTATAATGGATAGCATTGTGAATAATAAAATGGACATGGTTTTCGCGGACGTTTTGTCAACAAAATAGTTGTTGACAGCAAGCAAGTCCGTATTTGCAGAAATTGTTTCGGGGTCTTAAATACTTAGTTTTGACTCAATATTTGGTCAGAAGTGGTATAACAATATAAATGCTGATTGGTAATTTTTATAAACTTTTTGAAAGTTGTTTAACGTGGTTTTTGTGGACATTTTGTTAACAAAATAGTTGTTGACAGCAAGCAGGTCCGTACTTGTAGAAATTGTTTCGGGGTCTTAAACACTTAGTTTTAACTCAATACTTGGTTAGAAGTTGTATAATAATATAAATGATGATTGGTAATATTATGTATCGTTAAGTGTTACAAATACATGCAAGCGGAAAGTATGAGCATGTTTTGCCAAGGTTGGCGAAAGGTAATGCAATGTATTAAAAACGAGTCAATGTTGACCCATGACAGGTACACACAAGGAATGATACTCTCGTGAAGGGTACATGTACCAACCATAATATGGATTATGGTTGGAGGAAATAAGAGTTTTTTTTAGAGTTGATAAAATTATAATTTTGACATTAATACCCGTAACGGGTCAAATAATTCGGTTTAAGAACCGGAAATTTGAATTCGAAGGAAACAAGAATTTTGAATTGGATGGAAATATGTTTATAACTTGTTGTGAAACTGTCAAAACTAACTTTTATGTTGGTTTTGATTTTAGGAATGTCTTATGGAACTCCGGATGAGGATCAAGCAAGAAAGGAGAACCGAACACATGTCTTCAAGCTTCCGCGACGATCTTATTTTGTTCTAGTTTAGAAAGTGGATATTGTAAACACTTGAAATTATATTTTGGAATGTTTTTAAATTATGTAAGAAGTTTAACTTGGAAAAGTTTTTGTAAGCTTGCATTTTCGTATAAAATGCGTGTTTAATATTATAATATTGACTAATAGAGACGGGTCTTACAAGTTGGTATCAGAGCTCACGGTTAAAAGAATAAAGTGATCGGTTCGAGGCTTGATCGCAAATCGGTAAGTACATGTATGTTAATGGTTTAGAGTGTTAAAGTTTTGTAAACAACACATAGGGTTATCGTGTAATACACGTTACCCCAATTAAAATGATTGACATAGTTGACGAAATTACGCGTGTTGACGCATATAGTAGAAAAAGCCTTGTATTATAATACGGGCGATTATTGAAGTTGATATTATTAACTCTTGTAAATGTTTAGTTGAAGGACACTCGCATCTACTTGCCCTCTCTCTCTCTCGGCTTGCTTAGGACTCGACGGCACAAGATCCACACTACTCGGATCATCTTTACTACTCGTAACCCGGTTAGTGTTTGTTATTAAATTGCTTGTTAAATGATGCTTTGATTATGGGTTGTCGGATTGTTTGTATGATGTTAGTATGTTTGATCTAGGATTCGTGATTTGTATGATTGATTATGAAGGAATCCTTGCTCGCATGATCTCTTGGGATTATAGTTGATAGTGTTTGTAAATCGGCTTCCATGTACTAACTTTATGGCTGTTTATGATGTGTTAATCGGGTGCTAGATCACAGAATTTGGATGTTTGTTTATGTAAAAACCGGTTGATAGAATGACTAGATGATTAGTATGAATGTTGTATAATTATTGATGAATTGTTTAAGGGTTGTTCATGTTGTTGTTCATACGAATCAAGGTTTAGAAAACCCTGTTTGATCGATGTTTTCTTGAATGGTAAACTGTTAATTGTTAATTGATTTTTGGAAACTGATTACGATAATTGATTTGCATAAATGTTGTAACTGAATTGCATGAAATCAGGGAAGCTGTTACACACACACGGTTGCGACTCGGTATCATGAGTTGCGACTCGAAACCTCACACCAGCAACAACACGAACCGCAACCATGGTTGCGAGTCCCGTTGCGACTCGTAACCAGACCATGATGAGCCGAGACCACCTGTTGTGACTCGTAACCAGCAGTTGCGACTCGCAATCCCCTGTTGCGACTCGAGATCACCGGTTGCGACTCGAGACCACCTTTGCACATACACTGTGTTGGGCCTTCGCTGTCACGGGCCCAATCAGTTGGGCTAATCGTTTGGACTAGTATGCGTTTACTGTTTGGGCCGGGTTATGTTGGGCCAGAGTTAACACACACAAGTATGCTCTTGACTGCTAATTGGACTGCTTAGCTGTTTAGGCCGACTACTTGGACTTGTTACATGATTTGAACTGCTGACACGTTTATGTGATTTACCATGATCATACTCGATACCATAAGTGATACAAACGTGCTATATACGAACCTGACTTGTATAATAACCATGATAGGACGTGGTTGACCATTTACTTGCTACCTGTATTCGTTGTGTATCTGCCGAGCAAACCAAGGTGAGTTCACACAGCCAAGGCATGGGATTCCCGGGTTGGGAATTGGGTTGGATATGTTGAATATGGAATGATTACTCGTACTTATGCATACACCAGACTATAGACCATCGTCCTCAGGATAGTCAGGACACGTTACGTAAAGCCTACGTAACCCAATATTTGCCATATGTCTCCCGGGTCGGGAGGACACGTTACGTAAAGCCTACGTAACCCAATACCATCTACTGGCTTCCGGGTCGGAAGGCCACGCTGCGTAAAGCCTACGTAGCCCCCACGCGTACCACTGTCCTCGGGGAAGGGCACGTCACGTAAAGCCTACGTGACCCTGTACGTTTTCCTGTTCTCGGTAAAGAAGAACACATGGTCGGAAGTTAGTCTAGTAAGTACCGTTAATGAGAAGCCCTCATTAGCCAGGTTAAACATGGGGAAGCCCCCACCAGTAATATGAACACAAGGTTTGGGAAGCCCCCACCTTTAGTACACACTAGTATGGGAAACCCCCACTAGCTATACTTATGCACTATGTTATGAACTTACTTTCTGTGAACTCGCTCAACTAGTTTGTTGATTATTTGCTGCATGCCTTGCAGGACCTTAGGTATACTGGGAGCTTGCACAGGGAGGAGCAGGTCGTTGTGGGATTTGGATCATGAACAATATTTGAACTTATAACTATTTTGAGATTTCATACTATGCTTCCGCTATTTAAACGATGTTTGGTTTTGGAACATCAATCATGTCATGATGATTTACATTGATTACTTTTATTAATAAATGCTATGTTTGATATGATTGATGGCTTGATCCTGGTCAGTCACGCTCCCAAGCGGTGGTACTCCGCGGGTGGATTTTGGGGGTGTGACAGATTGGTATCAGAGCCATTGGTTATAGAGAACTTGGTTTTAATATGGGAAAACATTTTTATTAAAACCAGACTATAACCAGTACAGTGCTCTCAACGATCCACAACGACGCTTCGCTCCACGTGCAAGACTCGACATCCTAGGTAATAAGGTTTATGTTTATTGCCTGTTTGCTAGAACTGTTTAGAACTTTGCTCGCATTACGTTTAGATACACACGATACTTTAGCATGAGAAACCCTACGTGCTTACACTTTTCTGTCATCGCCCTACTCGCGAACCATTCTTACGTATGCTACTTGTTACAATGAAGATCATGTCTGGACGAATCAACATGACACAAGCCCAGCTAGAGGCTCTCGTTCAAGCTCAAGTTGCTGCGTCAGTTGCAGCAGCTCAAGCAGGTAGTATATCCTGCAATATAGGCACACACTAGAATCTTTGGATTCTACATTAACTCTCGTATTTAACCTCGTCCTATTCGTACACAATAGGTCAACACGCGCAGCAGCCTGTCTGCACTTTCAAGAACTTCATGGACTGTCGTCCAAATTCTTTCAGTGGCACAGAGGGGGCAGTGGGACTCCTCCATTGGTTTGAAAAGCTAGAATCAGTATTCGAAATGTGCGAGTGCCCTGAGGCTCGCAAGGTCAAGTTTGCCACCGGTACTTTGGAGGGAATAGCACTGACTTGGTGGAACGCCCAAGTTCAGATCTTAGGGTTGGCAGCTGCTAACGCCACCCCGTGGAACGATTTTAAGGAACTCATCAAGCGTGAGTATTGCACGCGTGAAGATATTCACAAGCTGGAAGACGAGCTGTATAACTTGAAAATGGTCGGATCGGAAATCGAAGCGTATACCAAACGGTCGAATGAGCTGGCTGTTCTGTGTCCTACTATGGTGGACCCTCCATACAAGCGCATTGAGTTGTATCTCAAGGGATTGGCGCCAGAAATTCAGAGCCACGTGACGTCGGCTAACCTCGAAAACATCCAGGAAATTCAGCGTCTTGCTCATCGCATCACCGACCAGGCAGTGGATCAGAATAAACTGCCCAAGCGTGTTAACGCCACTGCTAATGTCACCACCTCAGTTACTCCTGCTACGTCTGGCGACAGTAAAAGGAAGTGGGAAGGAGATTCTAGTAAAGGCTCAGCGACTGTTCAGCCACAAGCTCAGCAGCAGAAAATCGACCACTATCAGAGTCCCAGTCAGCAATCCTCTGGTGGTCACAGACAGAGGAGATATCAAGGTAGTCAACCTAGGTGCCACAACTGCAACAGGCATCACCACGGCCCATGTAACAAGGGTCGCTGTCAAAGGTGTCTTAAGATGGGTCATGAGGCCAAAGACTGTAGGAGTCCACGGCCTGCGAATCAGAATCAGCAGCCTCAACAACCCGCTCCACAGAACCAGCAGCAGCAACAGCAGCCACAGCGTGGAAACCGGGGATGTTTCCAGTGTGGGGCTGAAGGTCACTTCAAACGCGATTGCCCTCAGTTGAACCAGAACCGCAACAACAACAATAACAACCAGGGCAACGGCAACAACAATGGCGGGAACAACAACAATAATGGCAACGAGGCAAGAGGTCGAGCTTTCGCTTTGGGAAGAGGAGACGCAGTGAACGATCCCAACGTTGTTATGGGTAAGTTTCTCCTCGACAATATTTACGTTACTGTTTTGTTTGATTCGGGTGCGGATACAAGCTATATGTCTGTGAAAATGTGTCAACTGCTAAAACGTGCACCAACACTTTTACCCACCAAACATGTAGTAGAGTTAGCTAACGGTAAAAGTCTAGAAGCCACGCACGTAGTTCAGGGTTGTAATCTTATCCTAGCTGGCCAAGCCTTCTCTATCGATCTCATTCCCATAGTTTTGGGTAGTTTCGACGTTGTGATTGGGATGGATTGGTTGTCCCAACACCAGGCAGAAATCTTATGCAGCGAGAAGATTATTCGCATTCCTCGTTCTGGTCAGGAACCTCTAGAAGTTCAAGGTGACAAGAGTGGTGCTGTGGTTGGCATCATCTCTTTCTTGAAGGCTCAGAAATGCTTACGTAAGGGTCACACTGCCATTTTGGCTCTCGTTACAGACGCATCAGCAAAGGAAAAGAAATTGGAGGATATTCCAATTGTACGTGATTACCCTCAGGTGTTTCCTGAAGACTTACCTGGCTTACCGCCTCATCGTCAGGTTGAATTTCAGATCGAGCTCGCTCCAGGAGCAGCACCCATAGCTCGCGCACCATATCGTCTAGCTCCATCGGAATTGGAGGAATTGTCAAAGCAACTGCAGGAACTCTTGGAAAAGGGTTTCATTCGTCCAAGCTCTTCGCCTTGGGGAGCTCCAGTGCTTTTCGTGAAAAAGAAAGACGGTACGTTCAGGATGTGTATCGACTACCGTGAACTCAACAAGGTGACGGTGAAGAACCGTTATCCTCTACCGCGCATCGACGACTTATTCGACCAGTTGCAAGGGTCGTGCTACTATTCGAAGATAGACTTGAGGTCTGGGTATCATCAGCTGAGAGTCCGGGAGGAGGACGTCTCCAAGACAGCCTTCAGAACTCGTTACGGTCACTACGAGTTTCTCGTCATGCCATTTGGGTTAACGAACGCGCCTGCTGTATTTATGGACCTTATGAACAGGGTATGCAAACCCTACCTTGACAAGTTCGTCATAGTATTCATCGACGACATTCTGATTTACTCCAAGAGTCAGGAGGAACACGAGCAGCATCTTCGTCTTATTTTGGAACTCCTTCGGAAGGAACAGTTGTACGCCAAGCTTTCTAAATGCGACTTCTGGCTTCGTGAAGTCCACTTCTTAGGTCATGTAGTGAACAAGGATGGGATCCATGTCGATCCATCCAAGGTAGATTCGATCAGGAACTGGCCTGCACCGCGTACGCCGACGGAAATACGCCAATTCTTGGGTCTGGCCGGTTATTACAGACGATTTATTAGAGACTTTTCGAAGATTGCTCAGCCGCTTACGCTACTGACACAGAAGGGTGTTACCTATCGCTGGGGAGAGCCCCAGGAGACTGCTTTTCAGCACTTAAAGGATAGACTTTGCAGTGCACCTATCCTCTCATTGCCAGAGGGCACAGATGACTTCGTGGTTTATTGTGATGCATCCATTCGGGGACTGGGATGTGTATTAATGCAACGCGACAAGGTTATTGCTTACGCCTCTCGTCAACTCAAGGTTCATGAACGGAACTACACGACGCACGATTTAGAGCTGGGAGCTGTTGTTTTCGCGCTTAAGATATGGCGACACTACCTGTACGGTACCAGGTGCACGATTTACACCGATCACAGGAGTCTTGAGCATATCCTTAAGCAGAAGGATTTGAACATGCGTCAACGGCGATGGGTCGAGTTACTGAACGATTACGAATGCGCTATCAAGTATCACCCAGGCAAAGCCAATGTTGTGGCTGACGCCCTCAGTCGGAAAGACACTCTACCACGGCACGTGCGAGCGCTACAGCTCACGATTCAGTCTAGCCTTCCTACTCGGATACGAAATGCTCAGGTAGAAGCACTGAAGCCTGAAAACGTCAAGGCTGAAGCCTTACGCGGCTCACGACAACAAATGGAACAGAAGGCAGACGGCGCCTACTATGTAACGGGGCGTATTTGGGTCCCACTTTATGGCGGTTTACGCGAACTTGTGATGGACGAAGCACACAAGTCTCGCTACTCGGTACATCCAGGGTCGGATAAAATGTACCACGATATCAGCACTACTTATTGGTGGCCTAGCATGAAGGCCCACATTGCTACGTACGTTGGAAAATGCTTGACCTGTGCGAGAGTCAAGGTTGAATATCAGAAACCAGCTGGCCTACTTCAGCAGCCTAAGATACCTCAATGGAAATGGGAAGAAATTTCCATGGACTTTGTTACAGGCTTACCTAGATCTCAGCGTGGGAACGATACAATATGGGTCATAGTTGATCGACTCACCAAGTCTGCACATTTCCTGCCGATTAAGGAAACGGATAAGTTCTCCACTCTCGCAGACGTATACCTCAAAGAAGTTGTTTCGAGGCACGGGGTGCCCACGTCCATCATTTCGGATCGCGATGCACGATTTACGTCAGAACTTTGGTAAGCGATGCACAAATCTTTTGGCTCAAGGTTAGACATGAGCACAGCATATCACCCTCAGACGGATGGGCAGTCTGAGCGAACGATTCAAACTCTTGAAGACATGCTTCGGGCATGCGTTATAGATTTCGGCAACGGCTGGGAAAAGCACCTCCCTTTGGTGGAGTTTTCTTACAATAACAGTTATCACACCAGCATTCAAGCCGCTCCATTCGAGGCATTGTACGGGCGTAAATGTCGGTCACCCCTCTGCTGGGCAGAGGTGGGGGATAGTCAGATCACGGGTCCAGAGATTGTAGTGGACGCCACAGAAAAGATTGCACAAATACGACAACGCATGGCGGCAGCACGTGACCGTCAGAAAGCCTACGCGGACAAGCGTAGGAAGCCATTGGAATTTGAGGTCGGGGACCGGGTTTTATTAAAAGTTTCACCCTGGAAGGGTGTGGTTCGTTTTGGCAAACGGGGCAAACTGAATCCGCGATACGTCGGACCATTCGAAATTATAGAAAAGATTGGCAAGGTAGCCTACAAGTTGAATTTACCAGCTGAACTCGGGGCAGTTCACAATGTCTTTCATGTATCGAACTTAAAGAAGTGCCTATCTGATGAAAACCTCATCATTCCTTTTAAGGAACTCACTATCGACGAGCGGTTGCAGTTCGTCGAGGAACCAGTGGAAATCACGGACCGGGATGTGAAGGTCCTCAAACACAAGAGAATCCCTCTTGTCCGAGTTCGTTGGAACTCCAAACGTGGTCCAGAGTACACCTGGGAACGCGAAGACAGGATGACAGAAAAGTACCCCCAGTTATTCGAAACCAATGCTACCACTACTGAGGCTGAAGCTACTACTTCGGAATTTCGGGACGAAATTCCAGATCAACGGGGGGAGGATGTGACACCCCAGGAAAATCAGTTAACAGTACAGTTTACCTAGCTTCCTCAGTGAGTGCATACCAAATTTCGGGACGAAATTTCCAATTAGTTGGGGATAATGTGACAACTCAAACCTCAGACTTACTTTGTGTAACGTTACGTGCCTACGTGATACCATGATTTAATGAATGTTTTATTATTATGTGCATATGTGTATGTATTACGTGGTATGTATGTATGTTGTGATTGTACACGAACCAAGTACACAAGCCCATTTGGGCTATACCTTGCTTTCGGATCAATGAGTAGCCGAGTGGGCTCGGCCCACTTCCCTTTCACGCAAACAAACACCTTAGAGGGGGGTTATTCCCTCATTTGTTTTCAACTCTCACAAACACACACAACCCTACTTGCCCTCTCTCTCTCTCGGCTTGCTTAGGACTCGACGGCACAAGATCCACACTACTCGGATCATCTTTACTACTCGTAACCCGGTTAGTGTTTGTTATTAAATTGCTTGTTAAATGATGCTTTGATTATGGGTTGTCGGATTGTTTGTATGATGTTAGTATGTTTGATCTAGGATTCGTGATTTGTATGATTGATTATGAAGGAATCCTTGCTCGCATGATCTCTTGGGATTATAGTTGATAGTGTTTGTAAATCGGCTTCCATGTACTAACTTTATGGCTGTTTATGATGTGTTAATCGGGTGCTAGATCACAGAATTTGGATGTTTGTTTATGTAAAAACCGGTTGATAGAATGACTAGATGATTAGTATGAATGTTGTATAATTATTGATGAATTGTTTAAGGGTTGTTCATGTTGTTGTTCATACGAATCAAGGTTTAGAAAACCCTGTTTGATCGATGTTTTCTTGAATGGTAAACTGTTAATTGTTAATTGATTTTTGGAAACTGATTACGATAATTGATTTGCATAAATGTTGTAACTGAATTGCATGAAATCAGGGAAGCTGTTACACACACACGGTTGCGACTCGGTATCATCAGTTGCGACTCGAAACCTCACACCAGCAACAACACGAACCGCAACCATGGTTGCGAGTCCCGTTGCGACTCGTAACCAGACCATGATGAGCCGAGACCACCTGTTGCGACTCGTAACCAGCAGTTGCGACTCGCAATCCCCTGTTGCGACTCGAGATCGCCGGTTGCGACTCGAGACCACCTTTGCACATACACTGTGTTGGGCCTTCGCTGTCACGGGCCCAATCAGTTGGGCTAATCGTTTGGACTAGTATGCGTTTACTGTTTGGGCCGGGTTATGTTAGGCCAGAGTTAACACACACAAGTATGCTCTTGACTGCTAATTGGACTGCTTAGCTGTTTAGGCCGACTACTTGGACTTGTTACATGATTTGAACTGCTGACACGTTTATGTGATTTACCATGATCATACTCGATACCATAAGTGATACAAACGTGCTATATACGAACCTGACTTGTATAATAACCATGATAAGACGTGGTTGACCATTTACTTGCTACCTGTATTCGTTGTGTATCTGCCGAGCAAACCAAGGTGAGTTCACACAGCCAAGGCATGGGATTCCCGGGTTGGGAATTGGGTTGGATATGTTGAATATGGAATGATTACTCGTACTTATGCATACACCAGACTATAGACCATCGTCCTCAGGATAGTCAGGACACGTTACGTAAAGCCTACGTAACCCAGTATTTGCCATATGTCTCCCGGGTCGGGAGGACACGTTACGTAAAGCCTACGTAACCCAATACCATCTACTGGCTTCCGGGTCGGAAGGCCACGCTGCGTAAAGCCTACGTAGCCCCCACGCGTACCACTGTCCTCGGGGAAGGGCACGTCACGTAAAGCCTACGTGACCCTGTACGTTTTCCTGTTCTCGGTAAAGAAGAACACATGGTCGGAAGTTAGTCTAGTAAGTACCGTTAATGAGAAGCCCTCATTAGCCAGGTTAAACATGGGGAAGCCCCCACCAGTAATATGAACACAAGGTTTGGGAAGCCCCCACCTTTAGTACACACTAGTATGGGAAACCCCCACTAGCTATACTTATGCACTGTGTTATGAACTTACTTTCTGTGAACTCGCTCAACTAGTTTGTTGATTATTTGCTGCATGCCTTGCAGGACCTTAGGTATACTGGGAGCTTGCACAGGGAGGAGCAGGTCGTTGTGGGATTTGGATCATGAACAATATTTGAACTTATAACTATTTTGAGATTTCATACTATGCTTCCGCTATTTAAACGATGTTTGGTTTTGGAACATCAATCATGTCATGATGATTTACATTGATTACTTTTATTAATAAATGCTATGTTTGATATGATTGATGGCTTGATCCTGGTCAGTCACGCTCCCAAGCGGTGGTACTCCGCGGGTGGATTTTGGGGGTGTGACAGCCCCCACGGCCTGAATGCCAGATAACTAACACGGGGTAGCCCCCACGGCTGGAATGCCAGAGTAACCGGGAATAAACAAGTCACGTTTTCAACTATGGGGTAACCCCCACAGCAGGATGCCAGATAAAGGAAACTGTTTTCGAAACAAACTAAAACAAACACCCAACTGTGAACTCACTCAACTTGTTGTTGACTCGTTACTACATGCTTTGCAGGACCATAGGTACTTAGCTGGAGCTTGCACGGAGGAGAGTCGTTGTGGGACATGGATAGCTGCGTGCCATGTTAAACTTGGAAACAATTGAACTTATGTTTTGGTTTTAAATCTTATGCTTCCGCTTGCAACTTAAACTATGTTTTGTTTGAACACCAATTGTATTGGTTGGATTTTTATAACTACTTATATGCCTGTTCAATATGATTGGTGGTTGGATCCTGGTCAGTCACTCCTCCAAGCGGTAGTACTCCGCAGGTGGATTTTGGGGGTGTGACAGGTTATAAACATTTTAAAGGTCTACGGGACCAAAATGACCCTCGGGTCATGAATGAAAAGAAAAGAACTATAGAGGCCTCGCCTTAAAAGGTGAAAGCCTAAAGAAATAGCCTACAAGGTTAAGTAAAAGAACCTACGGGTTACTTAGACAAATCGAGGGACCCAGTTGAGAATCCCCACGTAAAACAAGAACTGTAAAAGATTGAAAGCCAAGTTGTCAAAATAGTTTGACATAAATTAAAAATAAAATGTTAAACTAAAAAAATTGATATAAACTTAGATATGATTAGATGTAGTCACGGTCAAGGAAAGTAATGTGGAATATAATCACACTGTAGTCCGAGTGTTGGATAGAAGGCAAGTGGACTAATAAGTCTAGCCAGTAAGACCGGTTAAGGTTAATATTTAAATTAAGAGATTGTCTGATACGCTATTCATTATAAGATTAGCATGGAATAAATATAATCGATAAACTGATATGACCAAGTGGTCAAATTGGCGACTCGATCAAATAAAACAATAAGGGTAAATGCATACAAAACAAAAATGACGGATCACGAGGTCTTACTAACAAAGGGCATTGCCTACACTAAGCGATCATAAGGCAACAAAAGTGAAGTGTTAGGTAGTCAAAGTACGAGCAATGCTCAAAAGATTACCAAGATCAAGTGCATTGAGTCCAAGCTCAATAAACTAAGTAAGAAAGGTTTCGGGGACGAAACCTCTCTAAGGGGGTAGACTTGTACCACCCCGAAATTGGGAATTTGGTAATTAAACCATGTTAATAATAATGAACGGGCAAAATACCGTTAGTGGTAAAAGTAAACCCGGTGAATATTAGGAATTTAATAAATAAACCTAATATTAAATAAAAAGTGAATAAAAGCTTTTGAGAAAATAAACATTATAAGAGGCCCGATCTAACGGGACTTCAACCAAAACAAAGTAGTATCTCCCCCGAACCCGCTAAGTAAACTAGGAATGTTTAACCTAGTTAAAAAGGTGTAAATATTATTGAAAATAAGTAAGTTGTGGCCTACTTAATAACTAACTAAACATAAGGGACCAAAATGGAAAACTTGGAAGTTTAGTTATTAAAAAAAAAACAAAACAAAACACACACTAAGTGTGTATTCTGGAATGAACGACCAGGAGAAGCAAAGGGTGCAAAACCCTAGTTCATCGAATAACATCAAATTGAAGGGCTAATCGGGGCTCAAATTCATGAATGAACGTGGATTAACGATCACTCAAGCTAAGGGATCATAAGGTATGTCGAATTCTTGACATTCGTGAAGTTGGAGAATTTGAAGAAACATCATCATCTGCGAATTTTGTGTTAATCATAGAAGTTATGGCTGAACTATGATGTAAACTTGCTTAGGAAAAAAACCCTAAGTGTAAATTATACATGTGTTGTCAAGATTTGAATGTCTAGATGATTTACCACACTTATATAAGTGGGGTTCGAAATTATGATGATGATGATGATGATATATGTATGCTTAGAATCATCATGTTGAATAGTAGAAGCAAGATACTTGAACAAATTATTAGTTGAGTGTGTGTTCATACAAGAATTGAAATGGGTTTTGTATGTTATGCTGAAATCGGTAATTTCAAATCATGTAAATAGATGAATGAAATCGTGTTACGCACTAGTTTATATGAAGAATTTGAATATATTAGGTGTTCGGATGAATGCTAGTGATATGATGAAACGTGTCTCACTTATAGATGAGAACCCTTAGTTCTTTCGAAATGAGTGAATAAATTAGTCTTGATAATCGTTTGAACTAGTTGAAGTGTTGAAAATGCAATGGACTTGGTTAGAACTTTAGTTAAAACGGTGGCCTAAAAATAATGCCTACCGGATAATTAATGAAATGCCTAAACTAGTTGTCGAGCTTGAATGTGCATTTATATGCTAATGGGCGTTTGACTTTTGATAGTCAAACTGGCCTCCAATACGATGAATGATAATGTGATATGAAATGTGTAAGGTGGAATAATCGTATTAAATTATGGTTAATCTAACCACCTTGTGAATATTGAATAATAATTTGGCGCTTAACAAGCTAGGTGGAAGCCTGGGGAGAAAGCGGGTCAAACGAATCAAGTATGAGAAGGAAAAGAGCATAACCGGATGCAAGGTAAGTGATGTGTGCTAAACAGACTATAAAAATTAACTAAATTAGACTCTCTAAGCTAGACACTAAAAAGCTTTAATTCTAGACTCGACCTAAACCACACAATCGGCAAGTATACCGATCAATGTGGTATAACCTAGGAAGTCCGGATATCGAACCACAGGACTCTATGTATCACGTAAATTAGACTCTAATAGACACTGACAGACACGACTTAACTAGTTTAATTGTTTTGGGGGGGGGGGGTTACAGAAAACTACGGAAATCTATATTAAACTACTAGATTAAACTAGAATTAAACTAATACGAAATAAGACTGAGGACTTTTCTTAATGTGAGAACGAGACCACCTAGACAAGACTTCTGGATCGTTTTTAAGAGATTACCAATTAAATTAACTGCATGAATTATGGAACCGGGATCATGTGATACTAAACCTATTAAGAACCAACTAAGCCCCTCGACCCTTCTCAAGGAGAAACCTGTGGAACCACCTAGGCCGTTAATCCTACCGGTTATTAGACGTCTTCCCAGTTGTCTAATTATTGTGTAAGTACCCTAATGTTGACCTACTCTTTCCCAATCATAGATCTAGGGTAGTTTGGAGTACTTAATTTGATTTGATAGACTAATAAAACTGACAGGTAAACCAAGACATGACCTTTCCCAGGGACTATCTAAAGCAATTCGCCGGGTAAGACCTACCAATAGCCCTCACTTCCCAGGTATTAGGACTAGTAGAACACTAAGACTTAGCAAATTATTACCATTTACTTCTAGAGATTACCGGCCGATTCTCCCTAAAGAGCTAAGGTTTTCTTAGGTGATATAGACACTCACTGAAATCCTAAACCCTAATATGACTCTATGTTGTGATATAGACCGTCACTAAGAATCATATGAAGCAAATAATAACAATAAACCGAATCAAAGCACGCATATACATCAAATCATTAAACCAAACCGTTTACTAAACACAATTAATCCATAAAAATCATGCAATTAATAAAACAGGTAAAATCTTTACATCAATCCATTCAACAAGTCTAGGTGGCTTAAATGTTTAGCCAAGGATACTAAAACGTATCATCAATCCAAAGAAATCTAGAATAGAATTCACTGTAACAAAGTTCAAGACAAATAACCGACAAAACAAGGGATTAGAAAACCCGATATAATCTTCGATTCTTCGCCCTCGACTCATACCAATGATTCCTATGCCTTCAAATCTCCGATTGCTCTCCAAGAATGCTCCAAAGTCGCCCCAAAGAAGTCTGAATTCGTAATTAGGGTTATCGTATGTTTTCTTGGAAATTTCGGTACACAAAACCCTAGTAGCAACCAACAGATCCACGGTTCAGCGCCTTGGCGTGACGCCAAGGGGGGGTAGCGTCACGCGGCGCCCCTATCCTCCTGAATATTTTATTTGTTCCAATTCTCAGCTTTCCAGTTCGCGTACGAATCCCGTTTTCCTTCCAAACTGCTCGTTTTGACTCGTTTTTCATCACTTTAAGCTACGGGGCCTGAAATCAAAGCTTAACGTCAGCAGTATCGAAATTCTAACCTAAACTAGACTCAAAATACCCGAAAACTGACTAAAATATACACTATAAACATATGTACTTTGCAGTACATCAAACATCCCCACACTTACTCTTTTTTCGTCCTCGAAAAAGAATTATGCAACGGAATCATAGACAAATAATCACTCGGGCCGAAAACATAGATATATTTAATTAAAAACCAAGGCTTGCGTTAGCTGCGATTGCGAATATACTTGTCCACTTTAAACCCGAACCCAATCCTAAGCCCTTATCATGTGATTTTAATTTAAGTGCGGTCAATCCACCTAGGGTCTCACACTAGAATCAACAGTCCACCTACTCCCGCCTCAAGCTTATAGGACTAAAGGAACGATCACTTGACCAATTCCCAACCGTCTTATATCAAAACCAAGAGAGTTCACAATCAGATTTTTTTTTCCGTGAGACTAGACGGTGCTTTCCCTAACCAAGTAGCAATCCGGCTGTAGAGTCACTATCCCCAACCACAGATTACTTAGGTTTCGGTACTTTTTTTTACTTTTTCCTTGCACGGTCGATTTCACACACCCTAGCGGTAATCTTGTTGTAGAGTCGCTATCCCCAGCTCCAATTACATATGAGTGCATTACTTTCATTCAGTTTCTAACCCACTATTTTTTTTTTATTTTTTTTCGCATGATCACAAACTCTAACGGTTTTAACTTATAACGGTGCCCCTTATACTATTATTGGCAGTTTTAGTTTCCCATATCTCCCAGGCGAAAACCCACTAGCGGGCCGACAATTAAGGTATATTAACTCAAAGGGACTTAAAACCAAACCCGGGCCTATCCACATATCCCAAACTAGACGCAAGCTCGATTTATTATAATCTCATATTATTATTATTTCAACCCGAGCAAAAATTCACCTATTTTATCATTTTCCGTTTTAATTGCAAACTTCTTTTTTATTCGAAAGACATTTTTCTGATTTTTCAATTTTTTTCTGTGTTTTTTCATAAATAAGACTTGATTATTTACATGTATCCCATCCCCACACTTAGAGATTGCATTGTCCCTAATGCAAGAACGAAAATACGACTCGACAACTACCTAAAAAAACTGCAACGAAATAAATAAAAATATACAACAACAAAAAAAAAAGGGAAACGACTTAGCTGAGTATGTGAGACTGTCAAAGTGCCAGTCGTTTCCACATAGGCCCTCCAATACCGAACGTGCTCAGCAAACAATACCAAACTCTCTCACACGAACGGAAAACGGCTCCAAATCATCAACCTGAAACATAAATACCATACCAAACATACGAGTACCACGTGTTCAACATACCATCATCCAGAGTTCAAAGAAAAATAAAATATATGTCCTACGGATACAACCAAATCGAACTACAAACAACATAGATAAAATAAAACATGAAAGGATATATATGCTGTTGCAGTCTGCTACATCACTCGTCCTCTGAATCTTCCTCCATCTGCTGGGTCCCCGAACCTCCAGCCTGCTGCCACCCGAACTGACCACTATAAGCATAACCACTTTGCCCCCCCCCCACTGGTCATACCCCGGATACTGACCATAGACATATGGGGTCTGCTGCTCGCCTCCATAAACTGGTGGAGGTAATAATCCCGCAAAGGGTGGAGGTATCTGAGCATCTAGTGACACACCCGACATCATATACCTGAGCATGTCATCCTGTCGGCGGTGGCTCTGCATCGTCCACTGGTGGTCAACTCTCATCCTGTTTTCTAGTTGATCAAATCGCTGCTGGGTCATGTCATATGTAGCTTCAGGAGTGAACGGGTCAGGTCGTGGCTATCTGATTGGTTGCTGTGGAGCTGGGACCTCACGCCTCCGCCTAGGTACCGGCTGTCATCGCGGAGGAGCGCCATGTGCGAAGTTCCACTCTGGCGGGTCCGAAGATGTTAGAATACCTGCTAACTGTAGATCCGCAACATTCCAACGAACCGTTGGCAAAGCCTCATGCATCTGCTCAACCTTATATTTTGTGAGGGCCCGTATATTCCTTGGCAACCTAGCTATGTAAGGTCCAAGATCCATTGCAGCCCGTTTTCCTCCCCGACGAGGTCTATTGCACGACCATGCAAAGAAACTTGCCAAGTTCCAATTCCTCTTTTCCACCATACACATCAACGCAAAAATCTCCAACCAATTTGCTTTATTCTCACCTGACTTCCTCGCCATAATCGTAGTTGCCAATGCCTTCAAAATATACCTATATATCGGATCACGAACCGATGTGATAAGGTTCGTTTGGGCGAACGGCTGGGTCGCAATTGTGTCCCAAAATCTAGCCAAATCCACCGAATCCAAACAGTTCGGCCGAGGATGATTGTACACACCCCTTAACCCATTCACAAACTCATCTGTCTGCACCTCCTCCGGCGTGTAAAAACCCAAAGCTACTCCAAACTGAGCAATATTCATTTCATACAGATTCCTGCCCAATGAGAACGAAACCGCATTGTGTTCAGTAAAAGTACCCTCTTTATGACGAAAGGTACAATGGAACTCAAGTGTCAGTTCCGTGTATTGTTTCCAATCACAATCCATTGCCGCTCTCAGCCTTGGCCCCAACAATTCTGCCACACGCTCACTAGCTCTCATGCTTTGCAACCAATCCCAATCAATCGTACGATGCTCCAATGTTTGAGTTACCACATATTTCATGAGCTTTACCCTCTCTTCACTATCCTCTTCAAAATCTAAAACTGGGTGATCGACCATCCTCTCAATTCGGGAATACACTCTCCTATCATTCCCACGATACTTGATTTTCCTTTTTCTTGGGTTTGACGATGAACCTTCACCCGACATGTTTCTGCAAAACAAGAAAGATTTGACAAGAAAAACAATGCAGACTGCTAGTAATCACAAGCTATTTTTGGTGTTTTTAATTTTTTTTATAAATAAAAACTAGAATAGCCGTATAGCATTTCATTCGCGGCTAATTCTGAAAATAAAGTTGAAGAAAAACATGGGTTGCCGTTTACAAAAGCTTAAGTTACACATCATTCCACCCGAATGGAGATTCAGTATGGGCAAAATGTTGTAAACTTGTACATGCATATAAGTAAACCCGACACTAGACTCAAAATACTTCTCTAAGAAACCACTAGACTCACTAACTCGAACGACCTAAGACTCAATGTACACTATCTCTTCCCGGCACGTTAATTGTCCTCAATTAAGCATAAGTGCCTAAATATCCCCACACTTGAGGCTAACTAAGTGAGAGTTTGAACCTTGTAAAACATAGGTGGACATCTTGTGCAACAAAAGTCGTTTAGAAAACTAGTTGGATTTGCAAAAATCAGCTCAAAAACCTATTTCTTTTAGCAAAACTTCTTAGTGTTAGCCAAAGAACCCTTGTGGTTCAAACATGTTGCTTAGATGTCTACCCGTAACTCACAAGTTTCAAACAACCCCAAGTGAACCAACCCAAACCATCCGCAAACCTCATTCTATGTAAACATCCCAAACAAGACCACCCGCATACCACTAGCATCATCAATGGCTCAAAAACCGCAACTATAACAAACTACCTAAATCCTAGACCTAAAACATGACTGGCCCGACACTACAAATAAGCAATAAAGGTACCTACTAGTGAGAAATCGCAGAAAACATACCTTGGAGTCGGATTTAGCAAGAAAAATTAGACCTTGAACTTGTGGTGCACAAACTTGTCCAAAAACGCGAAGATTTATCGCGAAATCGGGAGAAATTTATGGTGGGTATTGTGGGGAATGTGATTGTGGTGATTTAGGAAGAAGAATGGAGTGATTTGGTGGAGAAATGAGTGAGATATGGTGATTTAGGTGTTCTTGGCGATTAGGGTTTTGTAAGGAAGAAAGGGAAAGTGGTTTCAGCGAACAGGTTCAAGAAAAACATTATATTCCGGTTCACAAGTGCGTCGCGTGATGCCAGGGGTTCAGGGGGGGTCTCGCGTGACGCGGCGGGTCCAGAAAACAATTAATTTTGAACTGTTGTGGGTCGCGTGACGCTAAGGCCCTTGGCGTCACGCCAAGGGCCGTTTTTCACAGAATGTGTCGATAATTTCAGCTGTTCATGCCTTAGAAAAATTTTCAACAATTTCCCAAACCATCCAAAACCCATAAAATTTTTTCTAAGTGTCCAAGAAACATACCTGGGACCTCTTTTCTCATGCTTTTTTCGTTCCATAGCGGTGATGAAACCTGCAAAATTCTCAACTACACAAAACAAACACTGAAAAACTACGAAAATACTCGTTAGAACACGAAAATACGCAAACGATGACTCATATACAAACGATACAAAATGTACACTTGGGCTTTCACCCAAAACACTAATTGGCGGCTTTAGGTAGGATTTCGAGAGGAATTTCCTCCCGCTCATCCTCATTTATTGCTCCTCCAACGTACTGTTTCAACCGATAGCCATTCACCGTCCAAGTACGGCCATCCTTCTCATCCATGATTTCCACCACTCCATACGGAAACACATAGTGAACCATAAAAGGTCCCGACCACTTCGATTTCAACTTACCTGCAAAGAGCTTCAATCTTGAGTTGTACAGAAGCACTATGTCGCCTTTGCTAAACTCCTTCACTTTCCTCAACCTTCTATCATGTAACAACTTTGTTCTCTCCTTGATTCCCAACGATCGAGCATCCGTTGTATCCCTAAGCTCCTCAAGCTCATGAATTTGAAAGAAACGCTTCCTAGCGGCTTCGGTCATGTCTAAATTAACGGTTTTTAATGCCCAAAGCGCTCTATGCTCTAACTCTACGAGAAGATGACAAGCTTTTCCATAGACGATCATAAAAGGTGTGGTTCCAAAAGGTGTCTTGTAGGCGGTTCTAAATGCCCACAATGCATCGTCTAGCTTGTCCGAGCAATCTTTCCTATTTTTACCCACTGTTTTCTCTAAGATTCATTTAATACCGCGATTTGCATTCTCCACTTGTCCACTTGTTTGTGGATGATATGCGGTAGACAAACGATGAGTGACACCGTAGCGTGCAAGCAACTTCTCCATCAATGCATTGCAAAAGTGAGTGCCACAGTCACTAACTAAGGCTTTAGGAGTACCGAAGCGGGAAAAGAGCTTTTTGAGAAATTTCAACACTACTCGGGCTTCGTTTGTGGGAAGAGCTTGGGCCTCAACCCATTTAGACACGTAGTCAATCGCCACGAGTATATAACGGTTTCCTTTGGAGGTTGGGAAAGGTCCCATGAAGTCGATGCCCCAAACGTCAAAAACTTCCACTACTTGTATGGGGTTTTGAGGCATCTCATCTTTGGCGGAAATATTGTCGGTTTGTTGACATGCATCACACATCTTCATGAACTCCTCGGCATCTCTAAGAATGGTAGGCCAATAGAAACCACAATCGAATACCTTTTGAGCGGTGGAGTGTGCACCATGGTGTCCTCCCGTGAGGCCCTCATGCACATGCTTTATGATGTTCCACCCCTCCTCTCTCGACACACAACGTCTAAGAACTCTATCTCCTCCTATCCTAAAGAGAAAAGGATCGTCCCACACATACTTCCTCGCCTCACTAATTAAACGCTTCTTTTGTTGTGTGGACATCCCTTTCATAACAGTGCCACTAGAGAGGTAATTCGCTAAGTCGCAAAACCATGGCAATCCTTCTTTCTCGGCCTCAACAAACTCTATAGACTCATGAGGGAACATGTCTCCAATCTCCTCCTCACGAATCTCTTCTCTCTTGGGATCCTCTAGACGCGATAAATGATCGGCTGCCACATTCTCGGCCCCTCTCTTGTCCCTAATCTCAATATCGAACTCGCTAAGCAAAAGAATCCACCGAATGAGTCGGGGTTTAGCGTCTTTCTTTTGAAAGAGAAAACGTAATGCGGAATGGTCGGTGAAAACAATTGTCTTGGATAAAACGAGGTACGAGCGGAACTTATCGAAAGCGAAAACTACGGCTAAAAGCTCTTTCTCCGTGGTAGTGTAGTTTACTTGAGCATCATTGAGCGTCTTACTCGCGTAGTAGATAGGGTGGAAGTGCTTATCCTTTCTTTGTCCTAATACCGCTCCAACGGCATAGTCACTCGCATCACACATGAGCTCAAACGACAAGCTCCAGTCGGGCGAGATAAGAATAAGTGCACTAACCAACTGTTCCTTCAAGAAGTTGAAGGTTTTTAAACACTCCTCGTCGAAGCCGAATGGAACATCCTTTTCTAGCAAACGAGTCATGGGGCGGGTGATTTTTGAAAAATCCCTAATGAAGGGCCTATAGAAACCCGCATGCCCTAGAAAACTCCTAATCGACTTAACACTCGTGGGTGGAGGTAACCTACTAATGGTGTCTATTTTCGCATGATCTACCTCAATACCCTCTCTCGATATCTTATGCCCTAACACTATACCTTCCGTCACCATGAAGTGACACTTCTCCCAGTTTAGCAAAAGCTTCGTCTCTACACACCGCTTCAACATCCTCTCCAAATTCTTTAAACACACCTCGAAAGAATCACCATAAACTGAAAAATCATCCATGAAAACCTCCATGGAAGTCTCTATCATATCCTGAAATATGGCGACCATGCAACGCTGAAAAGTAGCTGGAGCGTTACATAACCCGAATGGCATGCGTCGGTATGCATAGGTGCCATTGGGGCATGTGAAGGTGGTCTTATCCTGATCCTCCGGTGCGATGGGGATCTGGAAGTAACCGGAAAAGCCATCTAGAAAACAATAAAATTGTTGACCGGCAAGACGCTCCAACATTTGATCTATGAAAGGCAATGGGAAGTGGTCTTTACGGGTGGCATCATTCAACTTTCGGTAGTCGATGCACACATGCCACCCGTGACCGTGCGAGAAGGGATAAGCTCGTTCTTTTCGTTCATAACAACGGTCCTCCCCCCCTTCTTGGGGACAACCTGAGTGGGACTAACCCAAGGTGAATCAGAAATGGGATATATCATCCTCGCATCAAGGAGTTTAAGAACCTCCTTCTTCACTACATCTTGCATGTTGGGGTTAAGCCTCCTTTGGGGTTGCACCACCGGTTTATAATCATCCTCCATGAGTATCCAGTGGGTGCAATAGGAAGGGCTTATGCCCTTAATGTCGGACAACCTCCATGCAATGGCCTCTTTGTTGGCCCTCAACACATCTAACAACCTCACTTTCTCACTCTCCTCTAACTCGAATGAAATAATAACGGGTAGCTCGGAACACCCCCCCCCTAAGAAAGCATACTCTAGATGAGATGGAAGTACCTTAACTTCTAAGGGTGGGGGTTGGGTGGTGTCATCACTAACCGCTAACACATCAGGGATTAAAGGAATCCCCTCCTCTTCAACTTCACCTACATTCCCCAACTCCTCTTCTATCGTCTCTCCTACCTTCTCTCCTACCACTAGGTCCGCTTCACTAATGTACTCTAAGCAATGGTCGACACACGAGATAAACGAGTTCAAAAAGTAGACGGAATGGCAAGGACCACTATAGTCATCCGAACCACTCGGGTGGTTCATGGAACGATCTATCTCAAAAGTAACTCTCTCCTGACCGACCCTAAGGGTGATCTTACCATCGTAAACGTCTATAAGGGCCTTAGCGGTACGTAAGAAAGGACGACCTAGTATAATGGGAACTCTCTCATCCGCTTCCATATCAAGAATTACGAAATCGGCGAGAAACACGAATTTGTCTACCTTAACTAGCAAGTTCTCAACTATACCCCCTAGGGTATTTAACGGACCGATCGGCTAGGGACAATGTCATTCGGGTAGGTGCAAGCTCTCCTAGGTCTAGCTTCTCATAAAGAGAAAAGGGCATCAAGTTGATTCTAGCACCTAAATCGGCCAAAGCTCTAGTGTTGGTGTTGCTACCGAATAGACAAGGAATGGTAAAAATACCGGGATCGGTAAGCTTTTCGGGAAGCTTATTTAACACCACGGCGGAACATCCCCCATTCAATGGGATGTTAGACAACTCTCCTAACTTCTCTTTGTTCCTAAGGAGATCTTTCAAGAACTTCGCGTACTTAGGCATTGATTGAAGTGCCTCTATAAACGGAAGATTAATCTTCAATTGCTTGAAGATGTCTAGAAATTATCCGCATTCCCTTGAGTATTTTTGGTTCTTAAGGCGTGAGGGAACGGAACGTACGCATGGTTCACTAAAGGTGAAGGTCTAACATCTATAGGGGTTTTCTCAACTTTCTTCTCACTTTGAGACTCACGGGCTGTGCGGTACTTGCTGGGCTTAGCCTCTTTTGCACATTGCCGGGAGCCTCCATTTCGATCTCCTCATCAATCACATCTCCCTCTTGATCAACTACTCTCTCCTCGACTCTAGGGTTTCCTACGGTCTTGCCACTACGAGTGGTAATGGCTTTAGCATGGGCATTGGGATTAGGTTGGGTGTTACCCGCAAACTGACCGGGTAGCCTCTCCTCTAATTTTCTAGACACATCCCCTACGACTCGTTGAAGGTC
This sequence comes from Helianthus annuus, assembly GCF_002127325.2. Lineage (NCBI taxonomy): Eukaryota > Viridiplantae > Streptophyta > Magnoliopsida > Asterales > Asteraceae > Helianthus > Helianthus annuus. The sequence continues at coordinate 37,707,116 of NC_035440.2, read as the reverse complement.
TTGGAGGGAGGCTTGGTGGTTCTTAAGCATGAGATCGTGTTCACTAAGGGTCTTTTGAGTGGTTTGGTCCCTAACAATTAGTTGACTCATCATGGACTCCATCCTTTCTAAACTACCCCCTAGATCATAGCTTGAACCTTGACCTGTTTGACCTTGGTTATTTGACCCCCCATCCTTGACCTGCCCTTGAACCCTTTGTTGAACTGCCCACCTGAACCCCCACCAAAGAGTGAATTTTGGCCCCTATTTGGGTTTTAAGCCATTTGAAAGCCAGGGGGTCCATTTGAGCGAAAAGTGTTATTATTAAAGTTATTATTATTATTTCGCCAACCCGACCCAAAATTATTATTACCAAAACCGCTAGATTGACCTCTACCAAACCCTCCTCCTACAAAATCGACCTGCTCCTCACCAACAAGTAATGGACACGCATTCGTGTCGTGCCCCCCTCGACAAAACTCACATTTTTCTACCTTTGCCTTGATTTCTTTAAGTTCCCTAGACATGTTTTCCAACACAGAGGCTAAACTAGGATCCATTGTGACATGGTTCACCCCTCGGGCGGGTGCACTAGTCGTGGTGTTGGAACCACCACTTTGATACCTCTGATCGGATCGTGATTGGGATTGAGATTGAGCAAATGCCTCAAAACGCTCTAGACACTCAGCAACTGTAAGAATACCCATCATATGCCCCCCCCCCCCCCCCCGCATTAGTGTCGAACCTATCACGAGTCTCTTGGGTGAGACCGTTATAAAATTTCTCACATAAAGCCCAGTCGGAAAGACCATGCTGGGAGCAACGAGCACACAGGTTTTGGAAACGCTCCCAAGCAAGGTAGTAAGGCTCGTCGGGCTCCATGCGAAAGGAGTGGATTTGGTCTCTAAGGCGTGAGGCTTTAGCAGGCGGGAAATACTTATTCAAAAAGGCTTGATGAAGCCCCACCCATGTGGTGAAGGTACCGGTTGGTTGAGAGTCCAACCAAGTAGCTGCATGGCCAGCTAGTGAAAACGGGAAAAGCTGTAAGTAGGTGGCATCATTGGGTGCACCGTGAAGGCTAAAGGTAGCTAGCATACGAGAGAAACGGTTGATGTGGGCCGGGGCGTCCTCATCGTCTCGGCCATGGAATTGGATGGTATTGGTGATGGCCTGCATGGCATAAGATGGAATCTGCCATGAGTTTTCATTGACTATGGGTGGAACGGTGATGGGTGAAGCGAGGCGGGTGAAATTTTGGGTGGCTTGCTGATGGACGGTTTGCCTAGGGTTGGCCATTGGTTCTAAGTTTCCTGGATTACTAGAGGTGCTAGAAGTAGGACTATCGGGTGGGGAAACCTTGGGTGAAGTTTTAGGTGAACGGTTTGGCGAAGGTGGTGGTGTAGGAGGTGGGGTGGGTAACGGGGTGGAGTCGAAATTGGGGAAACGAGTGGAGGATGAAGAAGTAACCTGAGGGCCTTGGCCCAATTGAGATGATGACTGCTTGACTGGTGGTGGTGGTCCGTGCGAGCGCAAATGTGGCATCCACTACAAGCAAAAACCTGAACACAAGAAAAGCAAACACTAGTTACTAAGACTCAAGATGAAAATAAACGACACAAAACAAAATAAACACGTAGCACGTATTTGTCACTGAAATCTATCAAAGCTAGTGAACGCGATTTCCAAGAGTCCCCGGCAACGGCGCCAAAAACTTGACGTGTGCTAAACAGACTATAAAAATTAACTAAATTAGACTCTCTAAGCTAGACACTAAAAAGCTTTAATTCTAGACTCGACCTGAACCACACAATCGGCAAGTGTACCGATCAATGTAGTATAACCTAGGAAGTCCGGATATCGAACCACAGGACTCTTTATATCATGTAAATTAGACTCTAATAGACACTGACAGACACGACTTAACTTGTTTAATTGTTTTGGGGGGGGGGGGGGGTTACGGAAATCTATATCAAACTACTAGATTAAACTAGAATTAAACTAATACGAAATAAGACTGAGGACTTTTCTTATGTGAGAACGAGACCACCTAGACAAGACTCCTGGATCGTTTTTAAGAGATTACCAATTAAATTAACTGCATGAATTGTGGAACCGGGATCATGTGATACTAAACCTATTTAGAACCAACTAAGCCCCTCGACCCTTCTCAAGGAGAAACCTGTGGAACTACCTAGGCCGTTAATCCTACCAGTTATTAGACGTCTTCCCAGTTGTCTAATTATTGTGTAAGTACCCTAATGTTGACCTACTCTTTCCCAATCATAGATCTAGGGTAGTTTGGAGTAATTAATTTGACTTGATAGACTAATAAAACCGACAAGTAAACTAAGACATGACCTTTCCCAAGGACTATCTAAAGCAATTCGCCGGGTAAGACCTACCAATAGCCCCTCACTTCCCAGGTATTAGGACTAGTAGAACACTAAGACTTAGCAAATTATTACCATTTACTTCTAGAGATTTACGGACGATTCTCCCTAAAGAGCTAAGGTTTTATTACGTGATATAGACACTCACCGAAATCCTAAACCCTAATATGACTCTATGTGTGATATAGACCGTCACTAAGAATCATATGAAGCAAATAATAACAATAAACCGAATCAAAGCACGCATATACATCAAATCATTAAACCAAACCATTTACTAAACACAATTAATCCATAAAAATCATGCAATTAATAAAACCGGTAAAATCTTTACATCAATCCTTTCATCAAGTCTAGGTGGCTTAAATGTTTAGCCAAGCATACTAAAACGTATCATCAATCCAAAGAAATCTAGAACAGAATTCATTGTAACAAAGTTCAAGACAAATAACCGACAAAACAAGGGATTAGAAAACCCGATATAATCTTCGATTCTTCGCCCTCGACTCGTACCAATGATTCCTATGCCTTCAAATCTCCGATTGCTCTCCAAGAATGCTCCAAAATCGCCCCAATGAAGTCTGAATTCGTAATTAGGGTTATCATATGTTTTCTTGGAAATTTCGGTACACAAAACCCTAGCAGCAACCAACAGATCCACGTTCAGGGCCTTGGCGTGACGCCAAGGGTGGGTAGCGTTATGCGGCGCCCCTATCCTCCTGAATATTTTATTTTTTCCAATTCTCAGCTTTCCAGTTCGCGTACGAATCCCGTTTTCCTTCCAAACTGCTCATTTTGACTCGTTTTTCATCACTTTAAGCTACGGGACCTGAAATCAAAGCTTAACGTCAGCAGTATCGAAATTCTAACCTAAACTAGACTCGAAATAACCGAAAACTGACTAAAATATACACTATAAACATATGTACTTTGCAGTACATCAGTAAGTAAAGCTTACACCTTCTAGAATAGAATAATTACCTTTATAATGGATAGCATTGTGAATAATAAAATGGACATGGTTTTCGCGGACGTTTTGTCAACAAAATAGTTGTTGACAGCAAGCAGGTCCGTATTTGCAGAAATTGTTTCGGGGTCTTAAACACGTAGTTTTGACTCAATATTTGGTCAAAAGTGGTATAAAAATATAAATGATGATTGGTAATTTTTATAAACTTTTTGGTAGTTGTTTAACGTGGTTTTCGCGGACGTTTTGTCAACAAAATAGTTGTTGACAGCAAGCAGGTCCGTATATGCAGAAATTGTTTCGAGGTCTTAAACACTTAGTTTTGACTCAATATTTGGTCAGAATTGGTATAACAATATAAATGATGATTGGTAATTTTTGTAAACTTTTCGGAAGTTGTTTAACGTGGTTTTTGCGGACGTTTTGTCAACAAAATAGTTGTTGACAGCAAGCAGGTCCGTATTTGTAGAAATTGTTTTGAGGTCTTAAACACTTAGTTTTGACTCAATATTTGGTCAGAATTGGTATAACAATATAAATGATGATTGGTAATTTTTGTAAACTTTTCGGAAGTTGTTCAACGTGGTTTTCGCGGACGTTTTGTCAACAAAATAGTTGTTGACAGCAAGCAGGTTCGTATTTGCAGAAACTGTTTCGAGGTCTTAAACACTTAGTTTTGACTCAATATTTGGTCAGAATTGGTATAATAATATAAATGATGATTGGTAATTTTTGTAAACTTTTCGGAAGTTGTTTAACGTGGTTTTCGCGGATGTTTTGTCAACAAAATAGTTGTTGACAGCAAGCAGGTCCGTATTTGCAGAAATTGTTTCGAGGCCTTAAACACTTAGTTTTGACTCAATATTTGGTCAGAATTGGTATAACAATATAAATGATGATTGGTAATTTTTGTAAACTTTTCGGAAGTTGTTTAACGTGGTTTTTGCGGACGTTTTGTCAACAAAATAGTTGTTGACAGCATGGTTGCAAAAGTCGCTAGGCGCTCCCTAGTCGGTCGACCGGGGAGTTGAGAGTACTCGACATAGGCGGAGAGTACTCGGGGAGTACTCGGACATGTCAAATTATAATGAAATTAGTTTTCAGAAATTAAATATATGTTTAATAACATAAATTTACTAATATTTATAACAAAATATGTGAAATGATATTCATAATTTTATATGATAGTCATATAAATTATGTTTTATTATTTTTTAAGTCAAACTCAACCCGAATTGACCTACTAGATCCGATTTTGGCCGAGTTTGACCGCCTTTGATCGATTCCGAGTAATTAGGCGGAGTTAGAGAAAGTCGCCTCGGCAGCCTACCTTGTAGCGACTACTCGAAGAGTACTCGGCCTTGGAAACCTTGTTTTACAACCATGGTTGACAGCAAGCAGGTCCGTATTTGTAGAAATTGTTTTGAGGTCTTAAACACTTAGTTTTGACTCAATATTTGGTCAGAATTGGTATAACAATACAAATGATGATTGGTAATTTTTGTAAACTTTTCGGAAGTTGTTCAACGTGGTTTTCGCGGACGTTTTGTCAACAAAATAGTTGTTGACAGCAAGCAGGTTCGTATTTGCAGAAACTGTTTCGAGGTCTTAAACACTTAGTTTTGACTCAATATTTGGTCAGAATTGGTATAATAATATAAATGATGATTGGTAATTTTTGTAAACTTTTCGGAAGTTGTTTAACGTGGTTTTCGCGGATGTTTTGTCAACAAAATAGTTGTTGACAGCAAGCAGGTCCGTATTTGCAGAAATTGTTTCGAGGCCTTAAACACTTAGTTTTGACTCAATATTTGGTCAGAAGTGGTATAACAATATAAATGATGATTGGTAATTTTTATTAACTTTTCGGAAGTTGTTTAACGTGGTTTTTTGTGGACAGTTTGTTAACAAAATAGTTGTTGACCGCAAGCAGGTCTGTACTTGTAGAAATTGTTTCGGGGTCTTAAACACTTAGTTTTGACTCAATACTTGGTTAGATGTTGTATAATAATATAAATGATGATTGGTAATATTATGTATTGTTAAGTGTTACAAATACAGGCAAGCGGAAAGTATGAGCATGTTTTGCCAAGGTTGGCGAAAGGTAATGCAATGTATTAAAAACGAGTCAATGTTGACCCGTGCCAGGTACACACACGGAATGATACTCTCGTGAAGGGTACATGTATCAACCATAATATGTATTATGGTTGGAGGAAATAAGAGTTTTTTTTTAGAGTTGATAAAATTTTAATTTTGACATAAATACCCGTAACGAGTCAAATAATTCGGTTTTAGAACCGGAAATTTGAATTCGAAGGAAACAAGAATTTTGAATTGGATGGAAATACGTTTATAACTTGTTGTGAAACTGTCAAAACTAACTTTTATGTTGGTTTTGATTTTAGGAATGTCTTATGGAACTCCGGATGAGGATCAAGCAAGAAAGGAGAACCAAACACATGTCTTGAAGCTTCCGCAACGATCTTATTTTGTTCTAGTTTAAAAAGTGGATATTGTAAACACTTGAAATTATATTTTGGAATGTTTTTAAATTATGTAAGAAGTTTAACTTGGAAAAGTTTTTGTAAGCTTGCATTTTCGTATAAAATGCGTGTTTAATATTATAATATTGACTAATAGAGACAGGTCTTACATGACACGGCTAACTTCCCAAAAATTCCACCCCGGAAAATAACCTACAATTACAATCCACTTATTACTAATCTAAGAATCAAGGTAAAAAGGAAACGCATGCACCAGACTTTTTTTTTGTCGCTAGATGCTCTTGTCTTCTTCTTCTCTTCACAAAAACAGTCGTCCCTCGAACATGATGTACCTACAAATTGTAATCCTTGTGTAGAAGCATTCTTCTCACAACCATTAAAATTTTTTAGCTACTTAGTTCTACCATTTTATGAAAGTGTTAGCAAATCATGCGTTAAATCACCTTGATTTTTTTGTGGAAAAATGATGTACAACAATAACAAACCTAATTCGCTTTCATAGGAATCACGGTTGCATTTAGCGTATGCAACAAGCCCTTTTAAACCCCCCAATAGCTTGGGAGGACAAGTAGGTCTCGTGAGGGTTATATAGGGAAAACACCCACAACAATTAGCTAGTGGTAGCAAGGGGTCGAACCACGAAGAGTATGTGGTTTGCGAATGGATTTGGATGAATTCTTAAAAGGTGTCACAATTATGAAGCTTGCTAACTTGTTTTTTTTTTGTATTTTTATTTAGATGAAATGATGCGAATTAGACTAATAGAATTGGCTTAATGATTGCTAGAAAAACTTGATTACTAAACAATAATGAGAAAAAGGGTTCACACTCGATTTCGGTAATTGCCAACCTAGGGTTTCTACAAATTTTAGATTCAACTCAATTGTATAACGATCAACGGATTTAGTGTACCGTGACTTAGGTGCCAATAACTATCAACGTTTCGAAGAACGGACAAGAATGCACTTCGTAATCACAACAAGTAAAACCTAACCATGACAACGCATAACTACATATAACCATTTCGCAAAGTCATAACTTTATAATCGTTCGACAATTTACTAATACGAAACAAATGTAAACTATTGTCAGTGGTTTCAAAAATCAATACAAATTGTCACAAAGTTGAATCAAGAACAATTCAAAACCCTAAATTAAACAACTACCTACACCGGGTGAAACCAAGGTGATTAGCCGCTCATGGTGGGAGGAACTCGATCACCGGATGCTTGAGACTTGAATTGGATCGTCTTGAAGCTTGAATATGGATGAATGGGTGAATTATTAGGGTTTGTGGATGGTTGGTGATGGTGAAGTGAATGATGATTCGGATTGATTTGGTTGATGTATCTTGATGGTAGGTGGATTCGTAGTTGTTAGAATGGAATGGAATGATGTTGGTTGGTGAGAAAATGGCTCCAAGGATGAAGATTCAAACTCACATGAAGTGTAACTGACGAATTAATGCCCGCCCCCCCCCCCCGAGTCTCTTGATTCGTTCCCAAAACCAAAGAAACAAAAACTCCCGGTTGACCCGTTTCGCGTCCCGGTGGTTCGTTTTTCATCCTGATGACCCGTAAAGCTCCCAAAAAGCTCCTTTAACTCCGCTAGACCTGCAAAATACATATCTAATCAAAAGTAGGCTATTCGAAATTAAAACTTGTGTAAAAAATCAAATTAATCAATTACGATCACCCGTTTTCGACCACGTATCACCTAGCGATGAAGTATCTATTCTTCGTCATAATTACATGTGACGAAGTACCTAATCTTCGTCGAGATTACATGTGACGAAGTACCTAATCTTCGTCGAGACCAGGTGTGACGAAGTATCCATCCTTCGTCGAGACTGGGTGCGACGAAGTATCACCAAGGTTCGTCAAAATCAGTTAACGAAGCTTTATCCACATAACAACAGTTACACATTTTCAGCAGGATCAATGGATTAAACAACAGTTATTGCACACATTCAAGCAAATCCTACATACTGTTTATCATTAAAACCAATAATACCACAGTATCCTAGGTTAACATAAGTCTTATTCATATAAAACCATGATTCCAATCCAATCATTAACATTCTCATTCATATGTAAATCAGATTATCACTTCTATTATAATCAACAATTACATCATGAATATGAACGTATTCAGATCATCAACCCTCATCATGCAAAATTCTAGATTTAGAATGTTATTAATGAATCCCTAATCTCACACAAAATCACAACAATAGAATCACAACATCAGCATCTCATTGAATAACAACGTTTAGACACTAACCGTGATACCGAAGGGTTTAGATAAATCGAGATGGAAAAATGCTTCGAGATTTCCTACTGCCGTCGCATAGAGAATGGGGAGAGAACTTTAGGGTTTGTGTTTACGTCTACTGATTACAAGGGATTATACACAACATAACAGTTGGGCCGCGAACCATCCTGGGCCGAAGGCCCTCTTCGGCGAAGGACCTTCTTCGACGAAGATCCATTCTTCGTCGAGATGAGGGTGGCGAAGAATCCCATTCTTCGTCGAGGAGAACTTGTGGCGAAGAACCTTATTATTAAACCTTAAATAAACTATATTTAAAACTACACATTTAACAACCATGCATTACACATAAAACATTAATCATTCAGATAGGTTACACACGACACCACGTAAATCAAATTGTAAAAACAGGATTGTGAAATCAGTGGAAAGACCTTGAAATCTCGGGCTGTCACAAACATGAACAACGTAGCAACAGAGGTTGTCTTTCAGCAGTGGATAACTTTTAACAATCAGATGTTTGAACCAACACAGTGGTTGTAACAGACTTTTAAGGATTAATGAAAATTATCATTTTTAACTATTTTCAAAAGTGTTAAAATATGAGAAGATTTAAACAGATATTGGAGCTTAAACAAATATTTCGCCTTCTATATCAGTTGTTTGGACTTAAACAGATGTTTGACCTTAAACAGATGTTTGGCCATAAACAGATGTTTGCCTATAAACAGATGTTTGATAGGCCTCATCAGTGATTAGGTACATCAGTGCTTGTCTTTAACAGGGCTTTGACTTCAACAGTAGATAGGCCTCATCAGTCTTTAAGTCCATCAGTCTTTATAAGAAGCAGTGGTTAGTTATAACAGTCCTTAGCATGATCAGCTATTATAACCACTCCATAACCCTTAGAGAGGAAACAAGTGTCGGTCTACATGGTAAATGAAGAGGTTAATTGTAATTATGATAATCTGCTTTTGTTCTTTGAGCTTTGAAAATTTGTCCCTTGGGTTTCTTGGTATTTAATTTTACAATTTTCCCATAAAAGTTGGGGTTGGAAAAGGTTTTTGCATTTAAAGACTGCTTTTTTGAAATTATCAAATGAAAACTATAATTACAATGAAATTATCAAAACTCGACTTTGCTAAAAGTATGATATCTTCGTTAGGAAAACGTGATGAAAAACAGGTGAAGTGGCTATGAGTTTATATACTTAATCAATCAAAACGTGTAGATTTAATATACCAAAACAATGTTGGAGGAACTCTTATCTCATTGGAATGTAACGATTAGATAAAATGGAAATTTCATTGTAATTATAGTTTTCATTTGATAATTTTATTCTCTCATTAATTAACCACATCAACAATAAAGATGTGAGCAGTGACTGTTTTTTAGGGAAACCACTGATGGTCAATATCATTGGATGTCAACAATAAAAATGTGAGTAGTTGCTGTTTTTAAACTATCAATGGATAGCCAACAGTGATTGAAACACTGACGTTTGGTCAGTCAGTGGTCAACATGAAGAATGAAGAAACAAAGGTTATCTTTCAGCAGTGGATAACTTTTAAACACTGATGTGATAAATACTGTTACATATAAACACTGAAGTGATATGACATCTAACAACCTAACAGAGTATAAAACACTGATGTGATAAATACTGTTACATATAAACACTGTTAACATAAACAAAGGTAGAATATCAGGCCTTAGGTACATAAGTGCTTGTCTTTAACAGGGCTTTGTCTTCAACAGTAGATAGGTCTCATCAGTCTTTAAGTCCATCAGTCTTTATAAGGAGCAGTGGTTAGTTATAACAGTCCTTAGCATGATCAGCTGTTATACCCACTCCATAACCCTTTGAGAGGAAGTAAGTGTCCGTCTATTCAATTGAGAGGAATCATTGCATTACATCCCTATTGAAAAACAGAATCCATAAATTTAGGGAAAATGGGTTTGAAAGATGATAACCTAATAGTGGAGGATCTCATTCTACAGCTCCGATAAATTCAGGGGTATTCTCAAATAATCATTCCTGGATGTTTGAAGACCGACAAATGCCCACAGTGCTGCTTCTTTGGACATTAGTCGGTCTACAAACATCTAGGAAGCATTACTTGAAAATAACCCTGAATTTATCGAAGCTGTAGAATGAGATCCTTAACTGTTGGGTTATCATCTTTCAACCCCATTTTCCCTAAATTTATCAATTCTGTTTTTCAAACCTCCCAAAGCCACCTATCCGCCTCCAAAGAGATCGAGACAGGTTGAAGCATAACCTGCACTTGCTGTAATTCCACCAGTTCAGTATTTAATCCCAATATACCAACTCAATACAAATAACAAATATTTGGTGTGCTACAACTGTAAATAACTCAGGAAACAGATTTGAAACCATAAATATGGATTATAGAGATTTATGAATGAAACATGGGTGAATAAACCAACAAAACAGATTGTGAAAAACAAAAACTACAAACATATCAAAATCAATCTACTCGTAATCACATGGTACACCAGTGCAAGCATCTGAATAAACAATAACAAATCAAAGACAATTTACCAATACTTACCGAAACCATAACTGGTCAAATTTATGTGTGCCTCTTAACTACATTCTGTAGAAGCTATGTGTGCCTCTTAACTACATTCTGTAGAAGCTGTACATCTAACAAATAATCAAAGAACAAAGAAACAAACCAAAAAACATTCTGTAGAATCTGTACATTAACAAATAATTAGAATGGCCATTTTTACCTTATTTCAAAAATTTCATAATATGAAAATAAGTAAAACATACAAAAAAATGAAACCAAACAACTGATATTTGTCGTTCGAATCTTTGAGTTGGTTGTCATACTCCTGCAACCTTTCGATGTCGTTGGAATCGGTCGGTGATGTCAGCAGCCTAACTAACAAACAACAGCAAACAACAATAGCAAGTCACCAATCAATCGACCTCAAAATCATATAGAAGCCCAAAAATAAAAATAAAACAAACCCTAACCTAAAACTCAAAATGGAAAAATGAAAAAATATATTCATAACTAACCCTAAACCTCAAATCCATTACAGCATAATCATTAAATCGACCTCAAAATCATATAGAAATCTAAAAATAAAATCAAAATTAGATAAGTGAACATCAAAATTGAACAGCAAACCTGACAAAAAATTAACCAAAAGAGCTGCAGGCCGCAGAGCCGACAACCTCCGATCATCTCCGTCATCAAGTTCCCAGCAGAACCCTAGCCGAAGCACAACCATAGGTAAACACGCATGAATATCGAATGAGTGAACAATGAAAACAAAGATTGACACTTATAGAATGGAAGTTATTGATAATCTAACCTAATATTGACACTTATAGAATGGAAGTTATTGATAATCTAACCTTGATTTGGAGCGTTGATCTGAACATCGATCGGAATAGAGCAGAGCAAGAGAGAAAGTGGGGAAGCCCTAAATGAGTAAATGAGAGATGATATAGATAAAAGAGGGAAGGGAAAATGGAAAAAAGGTAGCCCTCATCTACTGACATGTGGCCCAAATAACTTTCATTTATTATATATAACTAGCGGTAAGACCCGTGTGCAAACACGGGTCGTTTCTTAGAAAACCATGCATATAAGTATATTGACAGAGAGTAAAAAAATAATTAATGCAGACTTACAAAATTGATATAAATTAATGATCAATAGCTTTATTCAACAGCAATTCCATTATGTTGAGAGCAAACTACTTTACAAAATTACTTTAATGATTGGGTGATTTGGGATTTTATAAAAATGTTTGTTTTTGTACTACTTTACAAAATTACATAGAATTCAAGAAAACGAAACAATAAATTAAACAGATGTTGAGTTATTCAAAGTTCTGTTGAATACTAAATGAGATGTTGACCAAAATTCAAACAGATGTTGACCAAAAGTCAATCAGATGTTGACCAATAGTCAAACAGATGTTGACCTTAAACAGATGTTTGGTTTAACGCCACAGATCTGTTTATGGCCAAACATCTGTTTAAGTCCAAATATCTGATATAGAAGGCCAAACATCTGTTTAAGGAAAAACATCTGTTTAAGGTGAAACATCTGTTTATGACCAAACATCTGTTTAAGCACAAACATCTGTTTAAGTCCAAACCTCTGATATAAAAGGCCAAACATCTGTTAAAGGCCAAACATCTGTTTAAGTCTGAACAGATGTTTAACATAATCAGATCTACTGTCTTCTCACACTGTTTTTCCTCTTCAAAACACTGTTGAAACTAACATGGGTTTCCATTAACTATTGACCAAAAGTCAAACAGATGTTCAAACCATTGTTTGTTATTGTATTTCTTTACAAAATTATATAAATTTCAAGAAAACGAAACAATGACTTATAGAACTATAATTTAACACATAATCTAATCGGGCAAAGCAATCAATTATCTGACAATTCCCTGTTTTGACAACATGAAACAACATCATCATGCCAAATACAGTCATATACATCCATCCATTATTCTGAATTCATAAACCCATAAATGCAGAAGAATGTCACATTTGCGATTAATAAACCAAGTTTCTACTAATTGCAGTTACTATTAGCAAAAAGAAGCATGATATCATCTATATATAAAACATAAAGTGCTAATAACAGTGTTTTATCATGTTAGCTATACATAGCAGCAAAACATCAAATTAATAATTTAAAAAAAAACATACAATATCACCATCAAAGAATTCATAATTATAATATCTGATATCAGAACATACTTAAATGTCGTTGTTAAACTGAGGTAACTTGATTTAATACGATTTTCTGTTCCGAAGACACGTATGTGAAGTGCAACACATCACCAAACCTCAACTTATTCTTAGTCATAAACTTTCGCCAACCGTCCAACGCATAACGTGGATTCAAATCATTTAACTCTGACTTAACATCATAAACCTCCACAACTCCAACCATGTTTTGAACTTTCAAAGGATGAAGATCAACAGAAAGACCTGCTCGTCTGACAACTTCAACAGGAAGACGCTACATGTATTGTGTTTTCCAAAAATAATAGTTAGACAAATAAACATAAATCATTAGTTTGTTATAAAAAACGGTGTACCAGCCTATAGTCTCCTTTGCGATCAAAATGAAAGAACTCAAGGTCGAGAAGATGTCCAGAATGTTTTTTTGTAGTCTTTATAATCTTATTTCTACAGATAAGCTTTTTCTGAACGTTGGCGGCTCTCTTCCCCTTGATGAAAAAGTAAACATATACATGTGAAATAAAGGAATGTTGAATATATGCACAAAAAAACAGTTTATATAAGATATACTGATTAAGTGGCGAGTATAGATACCTTAACTTTGTGAGCAGATGAAGAACATCCAATATGATCACTTGTGTCGACAGGTAAGACAGCATTTCCCTTAGTCATATTCTTGACCGTCTCCTTTCTCTCAGAAGTAACTTTACCTTTCTTCTTAACCTGTTGCCATAGAGTAACTTTAATAACCATAGAAATATAACAATCGTTAACACGGTAAACTTACATCTTGTGTTTTATTCAATCGTGAAGACATGCGTCTCTTCGACGTGCATTCGGCATTCGTTCATAACTTCTTCTAAATAATACATTATTGGATAAATGTAACATCAGTAAACAACATTACTAATAGTTGTAAAAACATTAAATTCTTATATGTGTTAAATTAAAAATAAATAATTTTAATAATTTAGTAAGTACCTGAGTAACGGTTCTTCCTTCACAACTTCTTCATCCTCATAGATGTCCTGGTCAACATTAATGAAAGAATTTGTATAATGCTAAAATAATTAAAACCTTTACTGCTAATACTAAATACATACGTACCTTGAATACATTCTCAACATAATCAGCCTTCGATATCTCAAGCACACTATCATCATCAGATTCAGGTTTCTTCGAAAATCAAATCTCAGTCTCATCTCTATAAACTACTATGTCAAAAAAAAATCATCAATTCTGCTAAACACAAGCAAATCATCCTCCAGTATTCCAACATCTTTACACATTTCCGGCCATCCTCTAGCAAATACAACGTTCGTATCAACCTTAGACACCTCAACATTCCAATAGGAACCCTTATAATAGATTTGAAATTTGCCACTTGGTGGGCTGTTTTCGTAAAATTGTTTAATGAAGCAGTCTTCGATTACCTGCATAAAATTAAAAATAATGAATACTATACGTGAAGTATGTGACTTATGAGAATAAGCTTTGACAGATTTAAGATGCAAAAGGATTCAAGTTAAGATTAATAGTCATACCGTAAAACCAAATCTTGCATAACGATTAAACGTGAAATAAGATTCACCACACATGCCATCAACAAATCATGAAAGTTCAAGCCCAAAATCACCTAAGGCTCTGAAAACCAACAAAGTATCTCTCGGCAAATTGAGATCTTTAACAACACTGTCCCAACCGTCAGTTATTATTGGCGTTGAATTTTCTATTCTGACCCTCACAAACCACTTTTTACCAGACTCATGATAGATTCGCAACTTATTTTTTTGCCAACAATCTCCCCACTTATGATTAGCAAAGGCTATAGGTACATCATGTATATAATTTTTAAGTAGTGTAAGAAAATATAAACTATAAAAACTGTTAAATATATATCTAAATAAAAATAAATTATATATATAAAAACGTGTCATATAAGTTTCAAAGATTCTGGGTTATCAAGAAACTTGACAAATGTAGTATACATGACAAAACCTGAATCAGTAAAGATGTTAAAACATTGAAATTAAAAAGTTGGCTTCTATAGGATCATGTACGGACCCAAAACAAGTCGTTTAGAGGCGTTCTACTCAATATGAAAGGCGGAAACAGACATATTGAGTTGGATTCAGCAAGATATTCACTTTAATAGTCGTTCTGATTAACTTGACAAAGTTTTACAGCAAAACGACACTTCGGCTCCGGAAACCCACATACAAGAATGATTCAAACGAAATTACCTAGCCCCTATTTATAGGCAACTAATTCCGCACCAAACGATTCACACGGAATTAACATCTCACGCGGAATTAGACTTTCAAGCGGAATTAACAATCCAAACGGAATTACTAGCTAATTCCGTACGGAATTACCTGATGGTAATTTTATGCGGAATTACCTAATTTGTCACTTTTCTTGAACTTCGTGCCATGAACAATACAAGACTCGATATAAGACGAAGTCGACAGACTTATGCACCAACACCTTCGAAGATGAACATTAACTTTTTGTATTAACAAAGTATCTACTGAAATTAATCATAGAAACAGAGTATGAGTTAAAAATTTTCTGCAAATAATAACTATTTTAATATGTTCTCAACAAATGATTCAAACACCTAACTAAACCCTTCTTGAATGTATAGCAATAAACTTAAAATCGTATTTGTAGGAAGATAGGATTTGAATTTTTTTTTAATTAAAGTCGGTTAAACAATATAAAGTATTACAATATGAATTTACATACCAATTGTTGAAGAAAAAACAACAAAACCTCCAGTGATTCAAGTGTAGAAGACGGAGAATAAGAAAGTTGAAACCCTAGAAAATGACCGGGAAGAAGAGATTTTTGAAAGAAGTCAGATGATAGATGTTTGATGTGTAATAATGCTAAAGAAATAATGACAGTTGTGTTTTCGTTTTCCCATATTTTCAACAAATGAAAAATATTTACACATATACCCCTTATTGAATTTGTTATTTACATTTACAAACTTAATAAAAGATGTCTAAAAGATGTCTAACAAAATGTGTTTGGAAACCTCTGTTGGTCGTTGGAAACAATGTAAGTCAAACACTCGTTAGATAAACAGAAGTTATGACCACCGATGATAACTTTCAGCAGTTGTTTTATTTTTAGCTAACATCTGTTATCATAATGCATGACAGTCAGCAGTCAGCACTATAGTAAATGAACAGTCATTAGAAAAAACAGAAATTATGACAACAGACGGTACCATTTAGCAGTGGATGTGTTTTTAGGCAAGCATAAGTTTCAAAAACAGTTGTTTTCAATCAGTGTAACTCAACAGTGGTAAGTCTAACATCTGCTATTAGCCCAACCACTGTTAGGAATGACTGAAATAATTAAAATGAAGATGCGACAACAAAATTGACGGAGTATACATGACAAAACCTGAATCAGTAAAGATGTTAAAACATTGAAATTAAAAAGTTGGCTTCGAAGATGAACATTAACTTTTTGTATTAACAGAGTATCTACTGAAATTAATCATAGAAATAGAGTATGAGTTAAAAATTTTCTGCAAATAATAACTATTTTAATATGTTCTCAACAAATGATTCAAACACCTAACTAAACCCTTCTTGAATGTATAGCAATAAACTTAAAATCGTATTTGTAGGAAGATAGGATTTGAATTTTTTTTTTTTTTGAATTAAAATCGGTTAAACAATATAAAGTATTACAATATGAATTTACATACCAGTTGTTGAAGAAAAAACAACAAAACCTCCAGTGATTCAAGTGTAGAAGACGGAGAATAAGAAAGTTGAAACTCTAGAAAATGACTGGGAAGAAGATATTTTTGAATGAAGTCAGATTTGACCCTCAAACACACAATTCTTATATTTCTTTCATTTGAAGACTTTACAAACTTGGGGGCATTTCCATTCCTCTGTTTCTACATCATCACAGTTGAATTGGTATGATTCTAGAAACCTTGTTTACTCGTTTATATGTAGCATGGATCAAAATCTAGTTACCCAACACATTCGTATACTACTAGTTTTATAACTTAAAGATAAAAAAACTAATAATGCATGCTTAAAAATGTAGATTTTGAAGTATATAACAAGAGTTAAAAACTTGGTTGTTCATACTTACCATTTATATATAATCATGTTTGTTTTTCTAGATGGTTTCAAACCCTTATTCTCTTATAAGAAATGTTAACTTATACCATCTCATCGCCTAGTTAGTTTCCAACATGTAAGTTGTAAAACTATATTTAAAAGACATGGATTTTTGGAAAACGTTCTTAAAATTTTAAGTATTAACATCACGTTGTTATTTGAAAGACATTAGGGTTTAGATTCATATATATATATATATATATATATATGCGAAGGTTCATTTGAGAAGAAATTTAATGTGAGAAGAAAAATAAGAAAGGGCATATTGGTAAAATACTATTTCATTTATAACTCATATCATTAATTTTTCTCTCTTAAATTAATTAGTCAACTAATCATTAACTATCCTACATATAATCTACAAACCTACACATATCAAAATTTTTCTACATATACCCTACACATTATAGAATTTTATCCTACACAGTCGAAATTTATTCTACACACCTCGAAATATATCCTACACAACTAGTAATTTATTCTACACTTTAAATTAAGTTGTTTTTTTTAATTTGGAAAAAGTATATATTTTGAAAAGAAGTTACAAATTTAATTTAGTTAGTTATTAAAGGGGAAGAATACAAATTAATGATTTATGTAAGTTTACCAATATACCCTTATATTAAAATTAAATGCAAATATTAAATTAAGTAAAATGAAGCATTCTTATTGGTTGAAACTTTTTCTTTTTTCTTCTTGCAAAAAAATCTTCTTATTTGAACCCTCGAATATATATATCCGCTAAAATGAAAACCACCCCCAGTTGTAAAAACCACGAGAACCACTATCCACCAATCAGAATAAGGGGTAATTTGGTCATTTGATCCAACTGTCTTGTCCATGTCTTTGTTTAAAACCTTTAGACTCTCTCTCCTCTGCCATCACTTTTACCCCCAAATTCAGACTCTCTCTCCTTTGTTTCTCTCTCTTCTCTCACCATTTGAAAACCCAGACCCAAACCACAACCTAGTAACCCCCCTCTCAATTAACGGCCGGCCACCAAGCGAGTCAGGTGGCGTACCGGCGAGTTCGAATTCCGGTAGCTGGAGGGATATAAGGCGGTTTTCTTTCTCGTTCCAGCAGGAGACTCCGACGAGCTTGCATAAGGAGGTGACGGAGTTGTGTTGGTGAAGGACTAGGAGGAGAGTCGGTTTTGAGAGTCGGTTAGTGAGGATTTGAGGCCTTGGAGGCAGCGCATGTCGTCTTCCATGGCGGTGGTGGTGGTGAGGAGGAGGATGAGTGGTGTCATGGTGGTGGTTGCTGGTGGTTTCATGATGGTGGGGGTGGTTAGGGTTAGGGTTAGTTGCAGGTGAGATGGTGTTAAGGTGGAAATGGGGTTTTTTGTTGTTGTTTGCATTTGGGAGGAGACATATGACAGGGATGAGCTGTTTTCAGCTTTAACTACTCTAGTTTTGACTAAATTCTTATTTTAGTCAAAGATTTTGGATTTTAAGAGCAATAAAATTAAATGACCTTTATTTTATATATTGTAATTTTCATAAGATTAATTGACTTTTTTTATATATTTGTAATTTTCATAAGTGATGAATAAAACAAGATACATACTTTAAACGTAAAAAGTTTAGCGTAAAACGTAAAACGTAAATAGTTTAACATAAAACGTAAAAACGTAAACTGTAAAAAGTTTAATGTAAAACGTAAAAATTTGCGTAAAACGTAAAAATTTTAACGTAAAACGTAAAAAGTTTTACGTAAAACGTAAAAAGTTTAACGTAAAACGTAAACTTTTTAACGTAAAACGTAAACTTTTATGTAAATATTTTTTAACGTAAAACGTAAAACGTAAAACCTTTACTACATAAATTGTAAAACGTAAAGAACCGTGTGATTAAACGGCGCCTAAACAAGGGGCGTGAATACGGGGCATAAAAACGCCGCGCAAAAAACGGGACGTAAAAAACAACGCGTTAAAACGGGACGTAAAACACGGCGCGTTAAAAAACGACGCTTGAAAAGGCCGAGCCTAAAAAACGGCGTGCAAAACGATGCGTGAAACGTAAAACGTAAATTTTTTTAATGTAAAACGTAAAGTTTTTAACGTAAAACGTAATTTTTTAACGCAAAACGTAAACTTTTTAACGTAAAACGTAAACTTTTTAATGTGAAACGTAAAACTTTTTTTTATGTAAAAACTCGGTCGCAAAAACGGCGTGAAAAAAACGGGGCGTAAAAAAACGGCGCGTAAAAACGGGACGGTAAAACGGCACGTAAAAACGTGACGTAAAAAACGGCGGGACAAAAACGGTTTGTAAAACCGGGCATAAAAAACGACACTTAAAACCCGGTCGCAAAAACCGGCGTGAAAAAACAGAGTGTAAAACGGGTCGTAAAAAAAACGCTCGTAAAAAACGGGTCCTAAAAAAACGCGCGTAAAATTTTTTTATAAAAAAATCTGATTTCAAAAATGTTGTTTAATAAATATAAGCTGATTTTAGAAAAAAAAAACAATTAATTACTTAAATATTAAAGACATAATTAATACAATAGGACAAAATGTATTAAAAAAATAATAAAATTAATAAGACAAAAAAAAACAAAATTACTTAAATACCCTTTTAGATTAAAATATTAAAGACATAATAAGACAAAAAGAATTTAATATTACTTTTAACTACTTTTAATCTAATCCATTCATTTTGAAGATCTAATGGCCAGAAAGTGGTTCTCGTGGTTTTTACAACTGGAGGTGGTTTTTATTTTAGCGGTCCCCTATATATATATATATATATATATATATATATAGGGAGCCGCTAAAATGAAAACCACCTCCAGTTGTAAGAACCATGAGAACCACTCTCCACCAATCATATTCTGCCAACCAAAAGGGTAGTTTGGTCATTTACCCCAAATGTCAAATTCATCCTCTCTCTCCACATTTAATATACAATGTCAGATCCCCTTTTCTTTTTATTTTCTGTCATCTTATTTTTATTTATATATCTCATTCTTGAAACCCATAATCCTCTCCACCCTCTCCACTGATGAAGTCTCTCATCCACCTCCACACCGGCGACCCCAAACACCACACCCCCTCCGGCTGCCCTCTCGTTTATACGGCGTCCCCCTCGGTTCTCCGGTGGCCCTCCGATCTGTAACCCATCTCTCATCTCCTCCAAACCGCTCTGATCTGCATCCTATCTCAGATCTGCAAAAAGAGATGATGGCTGCAACCGTTTCGGAGACGACCGGTGAAGCGCGGTTTTGTGGTGGTGCGGTTTGTGGTGTGCGGTTTGCGGTGGTGGCGACTGAGCCGACACGTCTTGCTCCGGCGACAGTGTTTGACACAATAGGGGCGGAAGGGTTTGTTTTCTTCAGATTTTCTTGTTGTTTAGCAAAATAGTTATGAGTTCATCAAAATCCTCTTTAGATTTAACTAAAGTTACTTGATTTCATATGGGTTTTTCAATCTTGATCTGAGTTTTGTGATTTTTTTTTAATTTTTGACTTAAAGTTTTGATTTTTTGTATGTTTTCCACAAGTTTTTAGCCTAGGTTTTTCATGGTCTTGGTTCTTTTGAGGGGTTAAAGTTAGATCTAGTTTCATGTAAATTGTGTGGTATGTTTTTGCTGTATAATAGTCCTATAATATGCTGTGAAATAATGCTGAAATTTGCTTTAAATAGTATTATAACTTGTAGTCAAGTTTGCTGAAATTGTTGTATTTTGCTGAAAATTGGGGGTATTGTTTTGCTGTAAATTCGGGGTATTTTTTTTATAAATTTTGTGTATATTTAGCTTTGAAATGATGCTGAAATCTACTGTATATAGTGTGATAACTAGCTGTCAAGTGGTTAATTGGGGGTATTTGTTTTGCTGTAAATTCGAGGTATTTGTTTTGATGTAAATTTTATGTATATTTAGCTTTGAAATGATGCTGAAATCTGTTGTATATAGTGTGATAACTTGCTGTCAAGTGGTTTATTGGGGGTATTTGTTTTGCTGTCAATTCGGGTTTGTTTTGATCTTGAAAGTTGATTGTGTTTAATTGTTTGTTTACTGCAGTGTTCTAGATTCGGAACCTTCGAGTGGGGTTGAGTTGGCAGTGATAGAACGAAAAACATTATTTCCGACAATTGATGACGATGGCGTGGCAAGGATGGCGGAGGGTAGGTTTTTGAACCTGCAACCCCACTTTTTGCAGCCATGATTAGCGGAAACTTTGAGCCAAAACCCGTTTTTTTCTAGACACACTGATGGTTTTTTGATTCTTGTTGTTTGGATTTTTAGTTTTTTTTATTCAGTCCATGATGATAGCAATCTATCTGAGACACCTACCGAGTAGCGATTTTCTGGGTGCGTTCGTTTTTACGTAGAACGTTAAACGTAAAAAGTTTACGTAAAACATAAACAGTAAACTTTTTTATCGTAAAACGTAAAAAAACGGCGCGTTGAAACGTAAAAAAATTTAACGTAAAAAAACGGCGATTTTCCGTTGCGTTCGGTTTTGCGTAAAAATGTTTTTGTAAAAAAAATTAAACCGTAAACTTGTTAACGTAAACCGTAAACTTTTTATCGTTAAACGTAAAAACGTGAAGCGTAAAAAGTGTTACGTAAATTTTTTTGTAAGTTTTACGTAAAACGTAAAAAGTTTTTCGTAAGTTTTACGTAAACTTTTTCATAAATTTTTTTCGTAAATTTTTTTCGTAAGTTTTACGTAAACTTTTTCGTAAGTTTTTCGTAAAACGTAAAAAGTTTTACGTAAAACGTAAAAAGTTTAGCGTAAAACATGAAAATTTTAACGTAAAACGTAAAAACTTTTACGTAAAACGTAAAAAGTTTAAATTTTTAACGTAAAATGTAAAAAGTTTTACGTAAAACGTAAAAACTTTTACGTAAAACGTAAAAACTTTTACGTAAAACGTAAAAAGTTTTACGTAAAACGTAAAACGTAGAAAGTTTTTCGTAAACTTTTTACGTAAAACGTAAAAAGTTTAAATTTTTAACGCAAAACGTAAAAAGTGTACAAAAAGGGGCGCGTTAAAAGAAGTGAAAAAAACGGCGCGTTTAAAACGGCGTGTTAAAAAACGACGCATTAAAAAACGTGAAGAAACGGCGCGTTTTAAAAAAAACGACGCTTGAAAAAACGGCGCGTAAAAACGCGTAAAAAAACGGCGCTTTAAAAAACTTCGGAAAAACGGCGCGTTAAAAAACTTCAAAAAAACGGCGCATTAAAAAACTTCGAAAAAACGGCGCGTTAAAGCGGCGTGTAAAAAGCGTGTAAAAATTTTGGCGCGTTAAAAAACGTGGAAAAACGGCACGTTTAAAAAAACGACGCTTGGAAAAAACGGCGCGTTAAAAAACTTCGGAAAAACGGCGCGTAAAAAACGTGTAAAAAACCGCGTGTTAAAAAAACGCCGATTGAGAAAAACGACGACTTAAAAAAACAACGCGTAAAAAACGTGTAAAAAACCGCACGTTAAAAAAACGCCGATTGAGAAAAACGACGACGTAAAAAACGGCGTTAAAAAACGGCGCGTTAAAAAAACGCCAATTGAGAAAAACGACGCCTTTAAAAAACGGCGCGTGAAAAAAGGGTTAAAAAACGGCGCGTTAAAAAACGGCGTTAAAAAACGGCGCCTTAAAAAATCGATGCGTTAAAAACGGCGCGTTAAAAACGCCGATTGAGAACGGCGCGTTAAAAAACGACGTTAAAAACCGGCGCGTTAAAAAACGGCGCGTTAAAAACGGCGCGTTAGAAACGGCGTGTTAAAAAAAGGCCGATTGAGAAAAACGACGCCTTAAAAAAACGGCGCGTAAAAACGGCGCGTAAAAAACGGCGCGTGAAAACAGCCCGTAAAAAACGGCGCGTGAAAAACGGCGCGTCAAAAACGGCGTTAAAAACGGCGCGTTAAAAAACGGCGTTAAAAAACAGCGTTAAAACGGCGCGTTACGCTTGAAAAACGGCGCGTAAAAAAACGGCGCGTTAAAAAACGGCGTTAAAAGCGGCGCGTCAAAAAAACGTAAAAAGTTTAACGTAAAACTTAAATTGTAAAAAGTATAAAAATCTTTAAAAAAATCTGAATTTAAAAATGTTTTTAATAAAGAAATTATGTTTAAAAAATAAAAGTAATAAAAAGTAATTAATGAATAGGACAAAAAAGGTAATTTAAAATTAATATATATAAAAAGATAAAATAGAGTTATTTTACTTAAATACCCTTTTAGATTATAATATTAAAGACATAATAAGACAAAAAGCTTTTAATATTAATATTAACTACTTTTAATCACATCCATCCATCTAGTTGATCTAAGGGCCATAAAGTGGTTCTCATGGTTTTTACAACTAGAGGTGGTTTTCATTTTAGCGATCCCCTATATATATATATATATATATATATATATATAGGGGAAGGTTCAAATGAAAACCACTAGTTAACGCGAAAACTCGAAAACTAATTAAAAAAAGCCAAAAAAACATGCAAAAAAATTTTTTTTTTAAAAATTTTTTTTTTCAATCAAATTTTCGCAGGTTTTTTTATTAAAAAAAAAAAAAAATTCAAAAAAAAAAAAAAAAAATTTTTTTTTGTGTAGTGCACATGTGTAATACTGCACATGTGTCTGTGTACTACACATGTGTATTATTACACATGTGCACTACACAAATTTTTTTTTTTTTTTTTTTTTGAAAAAAAGTTTTTTTTATATATAAAAACTAGCGATTTTTATTAAAAAATTGAAAAAAAAAAAAAATTTTTTGTGTGTTTTTTAGGCTTTTTTTAGTTAGTTTTCGAGTTTTCGCGTTAAAAGTGGTTTTCATTTGAACCATCCCCTATATATATATATATATATATATATATATGGGATGGTTCAAATGAAAACCACTTTTATTGTGAAAACTCGAAAACTAACTAAAAAGCCTAAAAAAACCTAAAAAACATACAAATTTTTTTTTTTACAATTTTATTTAGAAAAATCGCTACTTTTTATATATGGAAAAAAAATTTCAAAAAAAAAAAAAATTTTTTGGTTGTACTGCACATGTGCACTAATACGGAAAGCCTAAACCACTTAACCCACCCCCCACCGACACCCCCCAAAAACCTAAACCCCCCACCCCCCCCCCCTCCCCAAAACCTAAATTCACCCTCCCACCAAAAGCCTAACCCCCCCCCCCAAAAAAAAACCTAAACCCCCCCACCCCCCACCCTCCCGAAAACCTAAAACTAAACCCTAAACATAAACCCGAAAAAAACCTAACCCCCCCCACCCCCACCCCCACCCCCAAAAACCTAAACCCCCCTCCCCCCCACACCCAAAAACCTAATCCTAATCCTAAACCTCCAAAAAAACTAACCCTAAAAGCTAAACTAGAATCAAAAAACTAATTTTAAGCATATAATGCACATTGTAGTACATGTTATATTGCACATGTGCACTACTATAATAATAGTATTGAAAACAAGACGACACCATAAATCTTTTTTTATGTCATAAAAAATATGCTCGAATATACTTGAATGAAAGATAAGAAAATTTGTGATCTTATGGTGCCATTTTTGTTTTAAAATGATAACGTATGGAGAAATGAGAAATGTTTGAAAAGTTATATATATTTTGTTCCAATTTTACCCCTCCTTCATTAAAAGTCTTCCCTCCCTCCTTTTTAGTGGGTTTTAGTTAGTTTTCTAGTTTTCACAATAACTAGTGGTTTACATTTGAACCTTCCCCTATATATATATTTATATATATATATATTACATTAGATGATCTTACATAATATGGTTTTCAGAATGTTTATTGTTGTGTAATTTTACAATGATTTTTACTAGAAATCAACTAGCCTTTTTAATCATTTAATTCTACAAACAGTTACATATATTTATGTATTTTAGAAATCATATATATACTAAATGCAAGAGCTATTTTCCCATTTATACATGTGTATGAAGTTCGAGCAACGTCTTTATGTAAAAATAAAAATAAGTTTATTTTTACACGTTTGACAAAGACCCGACATATAAACTTATCGGGTACCTTTGTACATAAATATTTGGCGATCAACCACTTTCGGTTTTCAAAACAAAGACACGATAGATCTTATTGGATTATTCTCTAAAAATAAATATATAAGAAATACATTTATTACATAAAATAATCCTGTCAACATTTAGGTTTGACATAAATACATTTTTTACAAACCCTAAACCTTAAACCCTAAAGCTAAACCCTAATGCTAAACCCTAAAGCTAAACCCTAATGTTAAACTCTAAAGCTAAACCCTAAAGCTAAACCTAATGCTAAACCCTAAAGCTAAAGTTAAACCCTAAAGCTAAACCCTAATGCAAACCCTAAAGCTAAAGCTAAACCCTAATGCTAAACCCCAATGCTAAACACAAAAGCTAAACCATAATGCAAAACCCTAATGCTAATGCTAAACCATAATGCTAAACCCTAAAGCTAAACCCTAAATAATAATGTTAAACCTTAAAGCTAAACCCTATACTAAACCATAAATACTAATGCTAAATCTAAAAGTTAAAACTAAATCATTCACCTCAATCAAAGATTTATAACACTTATTTTTCAATTTTAAACATGTATAAATATATTTATTACATAAAATAATCCTGTCAACATTTATTACATAAATACATTTTTTACAAACCCTAAACCTTAAACCCTAAACCTAAACCCTAATGCTAAACCCAAAAGCTAAACCCTAATGTTAAACTCTAAAGCTAAACCCTAAAGCTAAACCTAATGCTAAACCCTAAAGCTAAAGTTAAACCCTAAAGCTAAACCCTAAAGCTAAAGCTAAACCCTAATGCTAAACCCCAATGCTAAACACAAAAGCTAAACCATAATGCAAAACCCTAATGCTAATGCTAAACCCTAATGCTAAACCCTAAAGCTAAACCCTAAATAATAATGTTAAACCTTAAAGCTAAACCCTATACTAAACCATAAATACTAATGCTAAATCTAAAAGTTAAAACTAAATCATTCACCTCAATCAAAGATTTATAACACTTATTTTTCAATTTTAAACATGTATATATACATATATGTATAATTAACAATATACACATATGTATAGTTAAAAGATTAACAATATATACATGTGTATAAATCCCTAAAAAACTAATAGAAAAAGCTCTGATTTTTCCCAAAAAACAAAAAAAAAATTGCTTTCATTTTGTTGCTTAGGGGAAATGTGTGGTCTAGAATGCTTCTCAAGTTTCTCAATTAGCCTACTACTTCTCACATGATCCTTATTCTATATATATATGATTAGGTTCAAGAGTGAATACTAGCGTAGTTTGCGAACTGATCCTGGCCATACATGTGTGTAGACCAATGGCCAAGATTTGATGATGAATACACTAGTGTATTTTATGATTTAATGATAAAATCCTAGCCATCTACGTGCGTAAATCAATGGCCAAGATCATATGATAAGTAGTAGGCTAATTAAGAAACATTCTGGACCACGCACATTTTTCTTAAGCAAAAAAATACAAAAAAAAGTAAAAAAAAAATCCATTTTTTTTTTGAAAAACTCGGAGTTTTTTCTTTAAGTTTTTTTAAATGTTTTTAGGAATTTATACACATGTGTATATTGTTAATCTTTTAACTATACATATATGTATATACATGTTTAAAATTGAAAAATAAGTGTTATTTAGGTTTTAGCATTAATAATTAGTCAACTAATCATTAACTATCCTACATATAATCTACAAACCTACACATATCAAAATTTTCCAACATATACCCTACACATTATAGAATTTTATCCTACACGGTCGAAATTTATTCTACACACCTCGAAAATATCCTACACAACTAGTAATTTATTCTACACTTTAAGTTAAGTTGGTTTTTTTTTTTTTTTTTTTTTTTTGGGAAAAAGTATATATTTTGAAAAGGAGTTAAAAATTTAATTTAGTTAGTTATTAAAGGGGAAGAATACAAATTAATGATTTATGTAAGTTTACCAATATACCCCTATATTAAAATAAAATGCAAATATTAAATTAAGTAAAATGAAGCATTCTTATTGGTTGAAACTTTTTCTTTTTTCTTCTTACAAAAAAAATCTTCTCATTTGAACTCTCCAATATATATATATATATATATATATATATATATATATATATATATATATATAGGGTTGGGCTATATAGAAACCCGAAAAACTCAAAGCTCCCGACTTTTTTTTTTTTTTTTTTGAAAAAAATAACACATGTAATATACATGTTTTTAAGAGTTTTGGGCCAAAAAAATCTAAAAAGCGCCGAAGGGTTTTTTTTTTAAAAAAAAACAAATTTCAGCAACTTTCAGCATTTTTGTCTAACACATGTTAGGCAACCGGACATTGCTGAAATTTGTTTATTTTTTTTTTTAAATCCCTTCGGCGCTTTTTTGTTTTTTTTGGCCCAAAACACTTTAAAACATGTATATTACATGTGTTATTTTTAAAAAAAAAATGTCGGGAGGTTGGGTAAAAATGGGGGGAGATTTGAGTTTCCAGAGTTTCATAAGAATTTAAGGGTTTTCTGTCTAGCATTCCCCTATATATATATATATAGAGAGAGAGAGAGAGAGAGTATGAGTTGGGTAGAAAGTGTATTTTTCCTAGAAAGTCTAGGAAGCAATAAGAATTGGACATGTGACATTGAGTTATTTTAACTAAAAGGGCAACTATGTAATTTCACATTTAAATTTTATTTTTGGAATTTATTTTTCATTAACTAACATTCCATGATTTTCGGAATTTTTGTTGTTTTCGAATTCAAATCTGGAAGTCAATGTGTTTATCTGGAAAACTATCAGCATGTTCTTGGTGATATGTTTTACCAGTCAGAGAGGTTGAAGTCAGTGTGTTTTAACACTCTGAAGTCAATATATAATCAGGTTCTTGGTGATGTGTTTTAATGATTTACCAGTAAGAGAGGTTGAAGTCAGTGTGTTTTAACACTCTGAAGTCAGTGTGTTTTAACACTCTGAACTCAGCATGTTCTTGGTGATGTGTTTTACCAGTCAGAGAGGTTGAAGTCAGTGTGTTTTAACACTCTGAAGTCAGTGTGTTTTAACACTCAGCATGTTCTTGGTGATGTGTTTTACCCGTCAGAGAGGTTGAAGTCAGTGTGTTTTAACACTCTGAAGTCAGTGTGTTTTAACACTCTGAAGTCAGTGTGTTAACACCCGTAATCGCTTTGTAAAACACGTAGTACAATGACAGCTTGATCTTATGTATATAGAACAAGGAAAATCTCTTATCTTCATCCATTATTTTAGGTATATATGGTATGATTTTGGGGGTTTCCAAATGTGCGTTTAGAGAGAGAGGGAAATTCGCGTGAAAATAGGAGTTGTGATTGCTTGACAGTTTTTTTGATTGATTTAAAATCCGGTCATTGACAAAATTGCCCCTACTCATTTAAAACAATCAATTAATTAAACTCAAATATTACAAGATTGCCATTGATTTAATCTCAACCCTTAAACACACCTATTGGATGGACCAGATCGCTTCCTAGACTTTCTAGGAAAAACACACTTTCCGCAGGATCCCCACTCATATATATATATATATATAGGGAGCCGCTAAAATGAAAACCATCCCCAGTTGTAAGAACCGTGAGAACCACTCTCAACCACTTAGATTCTGCCACCCTAAAGGGTAGTTTGGTCATTTACCCCAAATGTCTAATCCCTACCTCTCTCCACAATTAAAACGTCAGATCTTTCTCTCTCCTACCTTTAAAATGTCATATCTTTTTATCTCTCCTCACTTTTTAAAAACCCAATCCCTGATGAAGCAAAGCTTCATCATCTTCATCAAATAACATCTTCATCAAATTACAGGGCAACCCCTCCTTCTCCGGTGAACCCCTCCTACTCCGGCGATTCCCTTCCTACTCCGGCGACCCTTCTTCTTCTCTGGCGGCCCCTCGTTTCTCCGGCGACCCCCTCCTTATCATATGGACCTTGCTTATTATATGGAGGTGTCGACGAATACATAAACAGTGGTGGAATGAAGATGGATGTTCCATTGTTGGAAGAAGTTGTGGTGCTGGAAGGTGTAGCTCACTTCCTCAACCAAGAGAAGCCTGATGTGATCAACAAAGACATAATCGACTTCAAACAGAAATTCTAATTTGTATATGCATTTGGTCAAAATTAAGTGACACGTATTTCTTGGCATCTATCGTTTCATAAATTGACTCCGGTTGGAAGAAATTTAATGAAATAAATATACAATAGATCTGGAACTTCAGTTTCTTCCTAAACTTTTTTCATCCTTTCCTGTTTAGATGGAATCAATTGAGAATCATTTTCAGTACATATACTTTTTGTAAAACGTGGTTTTGCATTTTTGGCGACTCGAGTGGATTTTTAATCGACGCATATATGGGGTCAAAAACCATAGTTGAATTTCAAAGTAACAAGTGTTTTTGTGTTCCTGGCTTGTATTCAGTTGTACACTCGAACATAAAAAATGGGGCTAAACGGGGCGTAAAAAAATTGGGCGTAGACGGAGCGTAAAAACAGCGTGCAAAAACGGCGCGCAAAAAACCGGCGCGAAAAAATATATCTAAGACACCTCCCGAGTTGTTGGTTTTTTATTTTTTCCCCCTAGTCGATGATGATAACAATTTATCTAAGACAACTCCCGAGTTTACGACTTCTGAGTTCGTTCGTTTTTGCGTAAAAAAAAATTTGTAAAAAAAAAAAGTTAAAACGTAAACTTTTTAACGTAAAACGTAAAAACGTAAAAAGTTTTACGTAAAACGTTAAACGTAAATTTTTTTATGTAAAACGTAAAAAGTTTAACGTAAAACTTAAAACGTAAAAAGTTTAACGTAAAACGTAAAAACGTAAAAAGTGTGAAAAAACCGGCGCGTTAAAAAACGTGTAAAAAACGGCGCGTTAAAAAAACGACACTAGGCGCGTTAAAAAAAACGACGCTTAAAAAAACGACCCGTAAAAACGGCGCGTTAAAAAAACGACGCTTGAAAAAGCCCGGCGTAAAAACGGCGCGTTAAAAAACGACGCTTGAAAAAGCCCGGCGTGCAATGTAAAACGTAAAAAGTAAGAAGTTTAACATAAAACGTAAAACGTAAAAAGTTTAACGTAAAACTTAAAATGTAAAAAGTATAAAAAAATCTTTTAAAAAAATCTGAATTTAAAAATTCTTTTAATAAAAAAAATTATGTTTAAAAAATAAAAACTAATATAATAATATAAAAAACTAATAAAAAACAATAAAGATAAAAAGACAAAATATAGTTAATTTACTAAATTAGCCTTTTGGATTAAAATAATAAAGACATAATAAGATAAAAAGTATTTAGTATTATTTTTAGTTACTTTTAATCTCATCCATTGATCTTGAAGATCTAATGGCTAGAAAGTGGTTCTCTCGGTTCTTACAACTGTAGGTGTTTTTCATTTTAGCGGTCCCCTATATATATATATATATATATATATATATATATATATATATATATATTGCATCAGATGATCTTACATAATATGGGTTTTCGGAGTGTTTATTGTTGTGTAATTTTACAAGGATTTTTACTAGAAATCAACTAGCCTTTTTAGTCATTTAATTCTACAAACACTTACATATATTTATGTATTTTAGAAATCATATACATACTAAATGCAAGGGCTATTTTCCTATTTATACATGTGTATGAAGTTCGAGCAACTTCTTTATGTAAAAATAAAAATAAGTTTATTTTTACACATTTGAGAAAGACCCGACATATAAACTTATCGGGTAGCTTTGTACATAAATATTTGGCGATCAACCACTTTCGGTTTTCTAAACAAAGACACGATAGATCTTATTGGATTATTCTCTAAAAATAAATATATAATAAATACATTTATTTCATCAAATAATCCTGTCAACATTTAGGTTTGAATAAGTTGTATATTTTTTTTACAAATCCTAAACCTTAAACCCTAAAGCTAAACCCTAATGCTAAACCCTAATGCTAAACCCTAAAGCTAAACCCTAATGCAAACCCTAATGCTAAACCCCAATGCTAAACACAAAAGCTAAACCATAATGCAAAACCCTAAAGCTAAACCCTAAATAATAATGTTAAACCTTAAAGCTAAACCCTATACTAAACCATAAATACTAATGCTAAATCTAAAAGTTAAAACTAAATCATTCACCTCAATCAAAGATTTATAACACTTGTTTTTCAATTTTAAACATGTATATATACATATATGTATAATTAACAATATACACATATGTATAGCTAAAAGATTAACAATATATACATGTGTATAAATCCCTAAAAAACTAATAGAAAAAGCTCTGATTTTTCCCAAAAAAAAAAATTGCATTTTTTTTGGCATTTTTTTGCTTAGGGAAAATTTGTGGTCTAGAATGCTTCTCAAGTTTCTCAATTAGCCTACTACTTCTCACATGATCTTTATCCTATATATATATATATATATATATATAGGGTTGGGTTATATGGAAAACCCCATCTTTTTGAGAAAACCTTGGAAACCCAACCTCATCCATGGATTTTGTTTCATCCAAGTAGATCAATGGTTGAGCTTTTTTTGGTGCCTTTTACATTTAAATAAAACCATAAATTATACACAAGTAAAGGAGAAGGGCATTTAAGGTATTGAAAATCTGACTCTCTCACACACATCAACTTTATTTCTCTCCTCTGTCTTCAATCAAGATCATGATGAACACCAAACACAAGTTTAGATCTTCAAGTTAAGATCTACATCGTGTGAAAAGAGAAAATGTTTGAAGATTGTTGTTTTAGAGAGAGAACGACGACATGATGAAGGTTTTTAGAGAGAGGAATTTGTTGTTTTAGAGAGAAAAACAACAATCTTCATCTTGTTCATCTATAACACCAAGAACACACATACAAGTGTGTGAGAGAGAAAAAGTTTGAAGTTGTTGTTTTAGAGAGAGAACGATGGCACGATAAATGTTTTTAGAGAGAGAAAGTTGATGTTTTAGATAGAGAAACAAAAATCTTTATCACAAAGACACACGCACAAGTGTGT
The DNA here is from genome assembly GCF_002127325.2 of Helianthus annuus. Lineage (NCBI taxonomy): Eukaryota > Viridiplantae > Streptophyta > Magnoliopsida > Asterales > Asteraceae > Helianthus > Helianthus annuus. The sequence goes on along the minus strand of NC_035440.2, from coordinate 37,675,056 downwards.
GTGAGAGAAGAAGGTTTGAAGATCTTCTTCGTGTTCATCGGACGGTTCTAGATCCGGTAAGTGTTCTTGAAATATCATTTCACACTTGATTTTTTGTTGAAATGGTTGTTAATATGTTTTTATGGGCTGAAAGTGTTCTAGTAATGGTTAATGTTCATGTATTTTAAATAAATCGAAAACTTTAGGATGAGATTTTGAACGGGTTTTTTTGTTGGTTTGGTTGCTTGTTTGGGGATTTTGATCTTAACAATAATTGTTTTTTTTGTTGGTTTGGACTTTTGATCTGAACAATAAGTGTTTTTTTTGTTGGGTTGTTTGATTTACAGAAACAGACCCATAACATGTGTTAAGCACTTGTTAGAATGATATATAACGTGTGTTGATTTACAGAAACAGATCCATAAAGATATTCAATTGACAAGCTGGATGGATATAGGCGACGTTAATGCGGGGACATTGAATAAGTCACATCTTTTGGGAAAGAACTCTTCGTTCGTTTATAACACGTGTTAGTGGTTCATGCTGTAACAGAACACCATATTGTAACCTGACATGTATTATAACATGTGTTAAGCCCCCGATAGAATGATATATAACGTGTGTTAACCATTGTTAATTTAAAAAAAAACAAGAAATATCTATTTTATTTTTACTGATGTTTAAAATATCCGATAATGTGGATACCGCGAGCGTAACACTTGTACAAGTATTACATGTACAAGTTAGTATGTAACGTGTAATATTAAACGAGCCATTTATGGTAACACATGTACCGGTAATTTTGAAATATATAATATGAAACGGGTCATTTGTTGTGCACATTTTGGAATATATAACATGTGTTAAGCCTCTGTTATAATCTTTTTGAAAGTTTAACTTTAGGGCCTTAACACTGATACATTTGTGTTAATAAGTTTAACTTTAGGGCCTTAACACTGATGTACTTGTTTTGTTCATATGTGAATGGATGTCTATGTTCAAAATAAAGATGGTTATCAAGACGCAAAGCGTAGCTAGATTTTTTAACCTTTATGATAGTTTTTGGATCATCTTTATATATTTAAGTTTGTATAAACATTTTTGTTACCTTTAAGTATGATTGTAATGCGTGCAATTACTAACAACCCATGATGACAAGTGACTTTTGTTTTGATTAACATTTGTAAATGTTGGTCACTTCATTCCTTTGGTACACATTTGTTACACACGTTAAAAAGGCAACGTTACATATGTAACAATGGTCGTTACATATGTAACAATGGTTGTTATATATGTAATATATTTAATGAAAAATAATAAACTACTATTAAACGTATGAGCTATTGAATATCACCCTGTATGCAAGATATATTACCCCGAAGTGTAACACATGTTACAACATATAAGACAAAGTAGATCATGCCCTACATTCAACAATGTAACACTCTTACCCCGAAGTATAACACATGTTACAACAGTATATGCACATCATAGTGTTACTATCAGTATATGCATATCATAGTGTTTTGCAAACCACTTTCATATACATTAATACAAGTCGGGTTACAACAAAGATTAGAATGGATGCTTAACACATGTTATCATATGTATACAAGTCGGCTTACAACAAGATTACAATATTACCTAAACCCACCATTAAACCCATCGCCTCTGCCGACTGTTTTCACCCTTATCACATGTTAAGCAACTACATGTTCCAAGTAATATCTATGTTAACACACGTTATATATCATTCTAACAGGGGCTTAACACATGTTATACATGAACACATGTCAGGTTACATCATGGTGTTCTGTTACAGCATTACCACTAACACATGTTATAAATGAACGAAGAGTTCTTTCCCAAAAAATGTGACTTATTCAATATCTTTTTTAACACATGTCCCCGCATTAACGTCGCCTACATCCATCCAGCTTGTCAATTGAATATCTTTATGGGTCTGTTTCTGTAAATCAACACATGTTATATATCATTCTAACAGGGGCTTAACACATGTTATGGGTCTGTTTCTGTATTATAACACACAAAAACAGTTACTATTCAGATCAAAAGCCCAAAACAAAGCAACCTAACCAACAAAAAACAGTTACTATTCAGATCAAAATCCTCAAAGAAGCAACCAAACCAACCAAAAAACAGTTACTATTCAGATCAAAATCCCCAAACAAGCAACCAAACCAAACACAATTTTTTACATAAAAATGATTTTAACACAAAAATAATTAATCCATGGATCAAAATCAACAAGTTTGAAACCAAAACAAGTAATCCATGGATTAAAATTAAAATTTATAAACACCATTATTGATTGTTGGAGACATAAATCAACACAGAAGAATGAAAACCAAACTAAAATCAATAGCATTGAAATATTATTACCTATAAACGTCCTTCTTTCTTTTGAAACAAAAATCAATGGTATTGAAAATTAAAAATCTCTTGGCAGCATTCTTAATTCTGGAAAAAATAAAACCAATTGTGAAGAACGAAAATCAAAGTAAATGGAAATTAATTATCAAAACCAACTTGTTATTGAAAGGAAACTAAAACCAAAATGAAAATATTTTGACAGCATCTTGATTCTTTGATTTCTTTTATGAAAATAATAACATCAACGGCATAATCGTTGTACAAACCTGAAACATTTTCTTCATTATCGTTGTCAAACTCGATGCCAAACTCTAGTAACATTAATTCAAGCATTGTTGGTGGAGGCTCCATGGTACATTAATGGTGGATCTCGTACTAAAGATCTTGTTTAAGAAGATAAAGAGGATTTGAAAAATTTCCCTTTTAAAATAAATAAGCTAAAAGAAATGGTGGTTGTACAATGATGTGAGATGCATTAATTAGAGTTGTCAAATCAAAAGGGAATAAGATCTTTTGGGTTGGGAGGTTAAATGTAAAGTTACAATTATACCCTCAAAAGCAAAGAGTATAGTCAAGTTGTCTGTGTATACGTGGTTGATTGTAGGCCTTGTGATGGGTTTCCAAAGTTTTCTCAAAATAGAGGGTTTTCTCCCTAGCATTATCCTCTCTCTCTCTCTCTATATATATATATATATATATATATATATATATATATAGGATATATAGGATTAGGTTCAAGAGTGAATACTAGCGTAGTTTGCGAACTGAGCGAACTGATCCTGGCCATACATGTGTGTAGATCAATGGCCAAGATTTGATGATGAATACACTAGTGTATTTTACGATTTGATAATGAAATCCTAGCCATCTACGTGCGTAAATCAATGGCCAAGATCATATGATAAGTAGTAGGCTAATTGAGAAACATTCTGGACCACGCACATTTTTCTTAAGCAAAAAAATACAAAAAAAGTAAAAAATGCATTTTTTTTTTAAAACTTGGAGTTTTTTCTTTAAGTTTTTTTAAATGTTTTTAGGGATTTATACACATGTGTATATTGTTAATCTTTTAACTATACATATATGTATATACATGTTTAAAATTGAAAAATAAGTGTTATTTAGGTTTTAGCATTAATAATTAGGGTTTAGCATTAGGGTTTAGGGTTTAGCATTAATAATTAGGGTTTAGCATTAGGGTTTAGGGTTTAGCATTAGTATTTAGGGTTTAGCATTATGGTTTAGCTTTTGGGTTTATCTTTAGATTTAGGGTTTGCATTAGGGTTTAGTAGGGCTGTAAACAAACCGGACGTTCAGCGAACAGTTCGTGAACCGTTCGGCGGGAAGTTCGTTTATGTTGGTTTGTTTAATAAACGAACGAACATGAACAGGAATTTTCGTTCGATTAGTTAAATGAACAAACATGAACAAAGGTCTCGTTCGTTCAACTGTGTTCGTGAACGTTCGGTAAGGTGTTCGTGAACATTCGTTCATTTGCGTTCGTTTATGTTCGTATGTTCATGTTTTAATTAAAGATTTTTATACTTTCATATATTTTATCTATAATTTTTATACTATTAAACTTTTACTTATATCATTACCTTAACAATTAAACTAGGAAACCCTCTTTCACCTTGTTTATGCACTATTTCCCCTTCTTTTCTCATTATTTACATCGACGAATATGATCTACCCCCGTTCCACAATAAGGGATTCAAGTTCTAGTGATACTCTCTGGGCCATCCACCTTTATCCTTCATCGCGTTCGCCAAATTTATTTGTCTTCGCTTGTGTTCGTGAACCATTCGTGAACACGCTCATTTCCTTAATGAACGAACACGAACATAAAATCTCGTTCGGTAAGTGTTCATGAACCGTTCGTGAACACATTTATTTCCTTAACGAACGAACACGAACAAGGCCTCTTTCGTGTTCGTTCGGTTCGTTTACAGCCCTAGGGTTTAGCTTTAGGGTTTAGCTTTAGGGTTTAACATTAGGGTTTAGCTTTGGGGTTTATCTTTAGCTTTAGGGTTTAGATTTAGGTTTATCATTAGGGTTTAGCTTTAGGGTTTAGCATTAGGGTTTATCTTTAGGGTTTAGGGTTTATAACACTTATTTTTCAATTTTAAACATGTATATACATATATGTATAATTGAAAATATACACATACGTATAGTTAAAAGAATAACAATATACACATGTGTATAAATCCCTAATAATTAAAAAAAAACCTTAAAGAAAAAGCTCTGATTTTTCCAAAAAAAAATTGCATTTTTTAACTTAGGCACCATTAATCATTTTAAGGACCATGGAACAAAAGGGGTAGATCTATCGGGTACGGGCGAGCCCCACTCTCCGGTCCTTGTGAGACCACTTAGGGTGCTTTTGTGTCTCAATCGAGGTTAATCGGCACTTAAAATCATCGACCGGGTTGAGTGCTTTCTATTTCGGCTCACACATTAATTTCTTAGCTACATATTAATGATCATTAGGTTCATAGACGCTTACATACCAACTTTCGATACTCAAATACATGGAAATACAAACTTTGGTGATGTTTTCAACTTATGTACAAGTAAGAGGACGAGTTGGTCCTGCTTACAAATACTCTTTTGGGCTCGGCCCATTCTGACTCGTGCAATGCACAAAGACTCTTGTGGGCTAGACCCATAGTTTTCATATAACATGCCGAGAAAAATGATTTCACTATATTTTCTCAACAACTTTTAAAACCGGTGAACAAAAAGATTTGTTTAAAATCTTTTCCAAACAAACTATGAACTCGCTCAACACTTTATGTTGATTTTTCGCGTGTTCTTTCTCAGGTTACATTTTTCGAAACTATGGAACGGTTTGAATAGGAGAACCCATGGGAAATTCAAGTACTTAGCGGGCATTCATTTCTAGAAGTCTTAGCTCAAACACTTCCGATGTGCAATGAATATACCAGTCCAGTCACGCCAGCTCTGGTTTATCGGGGTGTGACATAGAACGTACTGCAAATTTATGTACTTAATGTATCGTTAAGCATTACAAAAATTTTAGATTGAGTTTATGTGGACAACAATACCGATAATCCACGTGAATTGTTTAAACTGAGTGTTTCTTAGATCAACGGTGTAAGTAATATGTCTTATAAACGGATATGATCCTTTAGCACATTTTCTCATAAAAATACAAATAGTAAATATTACATTTCATTGTGTTTACATTTTTGCATTCAGTATCAAAATCCAAAAAGATTTTCTTTCAAAAATCTTCCATAGAATCCTGATAATATTAAATGTGAGCCGGGCTAACGAGACTGCTGAGAAATTGTTTGTGTGTGGAACGTGTGATCGAGAATTGAAGTTAAATCTAATAAGATATTTGATGATTTTTAAACAAACAAAAAAAAGTGAAAAAACAAACAAAAAAGTGAAAAAACAAAGGTAAAACTAATTGATTTTTTTTAAGTTTTATAACTTGAATTTTGTTACTTGTCTATTTGTTTAAGGATTTGTTACTATGAATATTAAATTAAAAATTAGAATGACATTTTATTTTTATTGTGTGTTTTCTAATGAGTAATAATTATATATTTTTGTTATATGTTCCTCGCTCTGACCTGACCCGAACGAGGACCGACCCGAAAATTTGAACTTTTTGTTGTGAAATTTTGAACACCGAAAAAAATGGACCCTATTGGAAAAACAAATCATGGGTCCACCACTGCATAGACCGTAAACATTAACAATGTATACACTCATGTTGTTCGGATGGGGTCGGTTCATCACGGTACGAGCACTCGATATAGCTTATGATACCAAAAAAAATACCCTAATGTGAATACAACTTCATTTTCAATTAAATTAATACCGGAGCGTCAAGAAAACCCTAAAAACAAATACCGATACTGATATTGTTCAGACAATATCGGTTCGGTTCATTAGCTAAAGAACGTAGATTTTGAACTACACTTTTATAAATTGTAAGACCCTTATAACCATTTGATAATTCATATCATATATAATGCATTTAAAATGTCGTTTTTACAAAACATGAACAAAACGACATTTACATAGAGTTTAAAAAAAACCTTCAAACGATATTTTCACGGTTTAAGACATCCCAAACAAAACGGATATAATTATTACACATAAGTTTCGTGACAAAAGAAACTATTGTATTAGCGGAAGCTTTGCCATTTGTGTGTTCGGTCCTCTAGTGTGCTTGATCATCATCCGCAAGTTCCATTGGTTACCTATTATTCAACAATAGTCATATAAGCTAGTTATAAAAAAAATTTATAACTTAACCAAACAAGTCTACAGCTGAAACAAATGACTAAAACAAATTTTGTTGGGTTAATAACTCGTCGCGCGATGCGACGGGAATAGAACATACGGTCGCGTAACGCGACAACGGTCTCGGGCCGCGAGAACGAAGGGGCTCCTCCGTCGCGTACGTGAGGACCCCATTTCAACAGCGAGTTTGGTTCAGGTCTACATCTTTTTTCCAGCCAAACTCATTTTTACGAAAACTACAATAACTTGTTCGTTATTAATCCGAATTACGTCACGTTTCATCCTACGTGATCGTAATTCGATATTCAATAATAGAATTAAAAACCAACATTCACATGAACAAATTTCTTGAATTTAAGCCCTCGGCTTATAGGAAATTTTCATGTTATTTTGACCCGCTTGTGCCTTAATAACAATAACTTGATTTTAACATTCAAAACTTTTATACGACTAACACATATAACATATCCAAAACAACGGGGCTTTATTTATGCATTTTATGTGCCCTTAATGATATGGATAAGTTTATTCGACCCGTTTAACTCTAACTAGTTTAACAAACTTAACACCAATCATATATTAGACTTTCATGCATAATTTAGTCATACTCAATCCTACTCAATCCTGAGTTTATGACTTATTATCAATGTTACCCTTCTCCGGCTAATTACCATAATATGTATAAATTTAAAATCCGATATCATTTCGACGTCTTTATTCATGTAACCTTTCCGGTTTACATCAAGACATCCTAATGACCCGTTTAGCTTTCTTAGAGAAATCCATCGCTTCATTTCACCAAAGTTTCATTACTTTGGTTGTTTTAACCCGTTTGGTTTCCTTAACGACATTCGTCGCTTTATATTACCAAACAATCACCATTTGGGTCAAATTGACCCGTTTGACTATTATAGTGAAATCCATCACTTTTATTATCTTATCATAACTTCAAACTCTTATTAATTTTGTTCAGTTTGTCTATACGGAATCCACCATTTTGACACCCTTCAAACTTCATAACGATACATTTATCATTCAATAACAATTAACGTAATTTAATAACGAAATCTACGAAGCGCATAGCCACGTACCTTTTAAAGCTTTCCTTTCAATCGGTTATTCGATCCTCCTTGATTACTAGACGATCCACTCAAATTGCCTATAAAATCCAATTCGGACATATCACTTAGTATTCTTATTTCTATATTCAACATCCAATGCTTTCAACTAGTCACATAAGTGATTCTTTCATAATTCTCACTTATTTCTAGTTCATTCAAGCATTTTATCAAACATCTTATGTGCGAAATTAGTATCCTAACACTATCATGTTCATGATTAATGACTTTAACCATGTTAAAGTATAGTATTTCAATTCATATGTCAAGAATACGATAACCACTCTTAAACTTAATTCCAAACATTCAAGTAACACTAAATCATCCTTTCAATTCAAGTATTCTTCATTCTATTCACAAAACCCATATACTACACATATGATAATTCATCAATTCAAGTGATTATGATTCAAAATCACTAAATTCTTATCTAGGGCTCGTTCCTAGACTTGTATTAATCTTTGTTTAGCTATAATATCAATTAATCTTTCCAAGAATTTCATTCATAAGAATTCATAGCAATTCAAGGTTTCACCAAAGATCAAAATTTAGCATACCTTTTGATCCTCTAAGGTTAGTGATCAAGATTTTAGCTTGATATTGATTCCTAATCGAATTCTTCTTTGAGAATTGAAAGGATTTGAGTAAGTTAGGGTTTTGTAGGTGAACTTTGTTCATGCCCTGTGTTTTTGTCCGACCAGAGGGTTTCACACACACAAAGTGTGTGTTTAAAACTTATCTTGTTTTTAATAAAAGATCTTTCAAGAATCCCGAATTTAGTCCCTCTAGTTTTAGGATATGTAAAATGACTAACATCACTTGTTTCCCATCTTTTTATGACAAATTTTTTACTAGGTTAATTATTCCTAGTTTTAAATTTCACTATTTTATTTTCGATATTGATAATTATACATGTATACCCGCATATAAAATTTAATATTTTAGGGGTGTTACATAAACGTAGATAATAATAAGCATGTTGCTATTAGAGGCCACAAGTACAATTCTTAGTTATTGCAACATAAAGTTTTGTCTTAGTCATAGTCGAATGCGCTTGTTTAAAGCTATGAGGTCGATCATGTTTTTCGTCCCATTGGATTTCTCTATGAAGGGTCCAATCAGATAGGTTTAGTGTCGGTTTTCCATCCAAATAGACTAAATAGTAAGGTGAGTCTTCCGAAAATTCAGTGGGCATAGATTTCCAGTGTAGACTTGGTTTCCATTCGGCTTCATTAAGCACCTTTAGTATCTCTTTAACAACTATCTTGCTTCCTGAACTCGAAAAATGAATCCCATCACTGCAAAAACATAATTTCAATATTTACGTTTAGCATCAGTAGGTAACTTGTGAAACAGCATTGTCCAAAGGTCAAAAATGGATCCACTCATAAGAAAATGGGTTAAGCGGGATAAATTAGTGTTTTAGGTCACGAGGACCTAGTCACACCCATTTATTTCGTTTATGGTGTTTTTACAAGGGATGTTCACAGTTATGCTTTTGATAGAGTTTCTAAACAGAACTAGTAACTATGTTTTTGGATAAACTAAACCAAACCAGTTAAAACGATTTGGTTTTGATGTTTTAGAGGTTTGGCCATTTTTTAGAATCACATCATTCTCAATGTGTTCAAGATCTTCAAAAGTCGATCAAAATGGTGGGCTTTAAATAAAGACTAAAGATCTACCTTTTAAGTATTAAAGGTTTAAAAAAAACCTGGCAAAAAACAACACAATCGCACATACTCGGTTAGATTAATTAATAATCTATATATATGTATTATATTTACAAATACTTATATATTTATGATTCTTAGATTGATCGGTGTGAATTTTATTTATTACTAATTATTCAGTAGGTTTGGTTTGCAATGTCGATTTTAAACTATAAACTGAATCGTATTATTCTCATTCCGGCCGAAACCGGGCAATTTTTCCACAGTTTAGCTGCTTTCACAGCTTTTGAACATAAGTGGCTTTTAGCACTTGAAAGTTCAGATTTAGACGCTTAAAATCCCGGTTATATAATTTTTTTTTCCGGTCCAACAGGTCATATATAGTAATCTTATGACCCAAATCCATGAATGTAGTTTTAAAAGACTTTCTTTTGCTATGCAAAAATGACTTTGTGACGCACCTTTTTGACTATTTGTCTTCCATTTCGATGTATTAAATATTGGTTATATGATAAGAAAATAAATAAAATAAAAACATAAAAAAATTATAAGATGCAATCATGCAAGAAGACTTGCGTAAAGTAAGTCAACCAATCATCTTGTTTTTGAAACGCGGTCCAAAGATCAATAACTTTTATTCCCGTCTCATTGCACAACTTTATGCAAGCTTCTGAATATATCCGGCATAACTCATTTGTTCGACCAATGGAGCTGTTTGTACATGATAAATCACTAGATTTAGATTGTACTATTGCTTGAACAAAAAAAAGAACTAAAAAGAAATAATTTACTCATGAAAGTACCCTCTGGTCTTGCGAATTCTGACCTCATCCATAGGCGGACAACCGAGGAAAATTATACGTGTTGTGTCTGAAAGACCCTGATTTTACATAATGTTGTCAATGTTAAGGGTGTGTTATACCATATAACCACAATCACTTGTAATATAGGTTGTATAAGATAGAGTTTAGATTTATTTTTATTATTTGAAGTCTGAATTATCAAGTAACTAATTAGATGTTGCGTGTTCGGAAATTCTAATTATCTAAGTAATTTAAAAGTAAGATGACCAAAAGAACATTTTTTAATTAAAAAATTGATAATACAACTTCAAGTTGTGTTTGAAGAAGATGTACCTGGAGATGAGTAGGGCTGTTCAAATCGTTCGCCACTCATTGCTCGCTCATCGATTGTTCGGAAAATGTTCGGAATGTGCTCGTTTGGTTTGGTTCAGTTTGCAAACGAGCCAAGCAAGAGCAAAGGTCCGCTCGGCTCGGTTCGGCTCGAATTAATTTTTATTAATTTATTACATATATAGTTATATATGCATACACAAATTACATATATATTCATATTTTATATATACCGCTCTATTAGATTTGGACCACTATACTCAAATATACAATTATATTTATCCATACTAGCCTAGTTAAACCAATAAAAATTTTGACATCTTTCTCTCATCAACCGTTAGTCGGCAATCGTCTCTCGCTCTCTCCAGACACCACAATACGACAATTGTTCTTTGTTGTATACTCATCGCCTCAACCAGAGTTTCATCCTCGGACGATCCGATCTCAATCTTAGTGTCCTCCAGGGGCGGATCTATGTGCAAGTCAGGGATTGCCCGTGATACCCCTCAACTTTCTTGGCGAAGTGTAAATTTTTCTCTTTTTTGTGTTTTATGTATGGGATACCCCTAAGTCTCACTAAACATGAATGAAGAAAGAAAATAGTGAGGTTTTATAGTTTTCCGGTTGTTATTTATAGTCCGGCGAGCTGTGAAGAAGACGGTGTTTACCAGATAGGGAAGACAAGACCTAATAGCTATTATTTTATTGTTGTTAAAAATTTAATATGGGCTTTTATAGAGTGGGGCCCAACTTTAAAGTTCAAATGTCAAAACCTAATATTTTATGATTTAATATTGTTTTCTACAATCCGTTCAAAAGTACACCTTTATGACTATCAAGAGACACACATCATCTGCCATCTTTCACCATATGTAAGGCTAGACGGTATGGGGGAACGTCCCCTTCCGTCCCGGACCGTCGACGAACCAAACACCATCCCCCCCATCCTCGTCCTAAGCGTCGCCTAGAAGTCGTTTGAGATGGAGCAAAAGGTGACACAAATTTCCCCCTTTCCAAGGCAAGTTGACCGTTTGAAAAAAAATCCAAATTCAAAAGATAAACCAACGGATCTTTTATCATTTTTCACCAAAATCCATCCTAAAACTATATAAACCCCACTTTTTACACCATTTTTCTCACTTTACCTTCCACTACAACTCATCTCTCTCTCTCAAAATCCACAAGCGGAGTATCACCGCAGGAGGCGTGACTGAGCAGGATCCAGCCACTAATCATATTGAACAATGTAATTAAATAAATAAAAGTCCAACCACACAATATAATTTGGTGTACCAAAACAAGTTAAACAAATTCAAGTTGCCAGCGGAAGCATAAATTTTAGAAACCAAAGTATAAGTTTAAATGTTCATAATGTTTAACATGGCACACAACAGTCCATGTCCCACAACGACTCCTGCTCCCCTCCAAGCTCCAGCAAAACCTCTAACGACCTGCGAGGCATGTAACATCGAGTCAACAACAAAGTTGAGCGAGTTCATAGTTGGTTTGTAACACCTCGTAAAATCGCGTCCAGTGATGTATTGACACATGTAATAAACCCTAATGAAGTCAAGTGTTGAATTTAAGGGACTAATTTTTTGAAAAATCAAAAACTTTGATTATGAAAGGACTGGAAGTGTTAGCATACCTAAAATAAGTTTCTAAATAACCTCTCATGATATTTATATTCACAAATGAGCCACTTGTCGATCGAGTGTAGTCGTTTGCGGAATTAATTGAAAGTTTGCGCAATAAAGGGGTAAAAGCGTCAACATGTTAGATCTTACCTCTGAGTGACCTTTTAACAAATTGGGAGCTTCATGATATTTGATTATACTCTCGGGGATGCCAATTATTGGCCGTCTAAGGTTTTTATGCCTATAAATAAGGTTACGCGCAACTTTGCAAGTTAGAGGGACTAAAAGTGCCAATATGTTTAATTATACCTCTGAATGACCTTTTAGAGAACCCAAGGTATCGTAATGTTTAATAATACTCTCAAGAATGCCTAATATGGATTATATGAGGCTTCGATGCTATTAAATGATGAGATGCGCAAGTTTGCGCAATAGAGGGACCTAAAGCGTCAACTTTTGAATCTACGCCTTTCGGTGACCATTTAAGCGAACGGGAGTGTATTAATATTTAATTATATTCTTGGGAATTCCCATTATGGGCCATGGAAGGCTTGGATATTATTAAACGACATTTCGCGCTACTTTGCGCAATTAAAGGACTATTTGCGCCAAACTGCAAAAGTATGTCGATTAGTATGGTAACGGACCTTCCGGAATATGACCATGAGTTAAAAATACCCTATTTATCTTTTATATAGCTTAGATATAGTCTTAGAGGTGTTTTGTGCGCAAAAATGAACTTTTACGTCATGCAGGGACTAAAAGTGTCAAAAAGTGCATAAGTTTGTATATTCGCGCATATTTTGCATTCTCAATATATCCGGACACCCAAAAATTTATGTAAGCACTAAAATATTTTATTTTAGTGTTTGGCTTGATAAAATTCCATTCGTCGCGTAGTTTGGATCGTTTTTAGCGTCCGTTCGTGTTTCGTCGTAATTAGACGAACAACGTGACCGTACGGCCAAACGAACCGACATCCAGCATATTTTTGAGCATGTTTCATGTCCCTTATGTTTAGTCATTATGGTAGAGCCTTGAAAATGGCTTAACGGGCCTTTAATGTACCAAAAATGACCTTATATGCAAAACAAGGACCAAAACTGCCATTTTTAAAACTTATGTTGCCGATGTGGGTTGTAGGCGGGCCGCGTAAGACCTTGCTGACTCTTACGCAGGCCGCGTGAGTTCCTCAGATCTGTAAATACAGTTGTTTTCAAAACAGCAGCTGGTTTCTTGGTTTGTTAATGGTTTTTAATCAATCTAGGGACTATTTTGGGCACCCATAGATTTCCAAAACCATGGGTCATACTTGTACGGTCCAGATTGAATCACGTTTATCGAGGAACAATCCTAATGGTCCTCTAAATCCTATAAATACCCCACTTCATTTCTTGCCAAACCCACACTTGATTTTTGAATTCTCTAAGTTGGAGACCTTGCTCTTCATACCTGAGAATTTAGGATCAAAACCTCCTTGCTTGGACCCTTTGTAAGTGTTCCTTCGTACTTAGTTTAATTGTTTAGCGTTCATAGTTAAACGGTCAAGCGTTTTCGATAAACGCTTTGACCTTTAAACGGTTGAGCCATTGTTCGCAACGAACATGGCTACGTGACCGTAATTAGGTAGGTATTAAACCCTCAAAAGGGCACCTTCTAATTACCACGTTTACTTAGTTAAATTGTCAGGTCAAATAAAAGTCAAATGGGTTAGTTTTAAACAAAATTCATAACTATTAATATAAAAGCCATAAAACCAGTTTTCTCACTTTAATAACTTGGTAAATATTAGTTGAACATGCCTAAGCATGATTCAACCCAACAATTCTAAGTATAGGCTCGGTTCGGAACCAAAAGTCGCAAAAGTTGACTTTTGCTTTGACTTTCAGTTCTGACCCGATTTAGCTTAGTTTAGATATGCCTTAGGATTCCTTTAGGACCATGTTATAGATTAGTGTAACCCTCTGAGGTTATACAACTTGGTTCCTTAGTTATCCGATTCATATGCATGTTTCCGTTAAATGCCTAAATGTTGACTATTATGCCCTTTTTACCCTAAAACGAGAATTTTGAAAATGTGAGAGGACAAAAATCTTCATTACTGATTTATAAACTTGTCCCTAAAATTTGACATCAGTTTGAGGTCTAGATTAGGAGTTATGCTCATTAGCGTAAATGAAAAGCTTTTTTATTAATTAAACGGCATAATTAGCGTATATCCTATCTAAACCCAATTTTGATACCAAACTTTTTACCTACTGATATAAAATAATATTTTGGGATTTTTGAAGATTTTTATTTATTTTTAGACTGAGCATAACATAGGGTTCTAGGCTTGATTCGGTAATTGCCGGTTTTGCCCTTTTGGCTTATAAATTAAGTTTTACAAAACATTTTGACCCAAAACCTTTTGCTACTGATTTCATATGATAAGTAAAATACTTTTAAGCTTTCTGAAATGATAAAAATATCAGCTTTTCTTTAAAAACCCGGAAATCGCTTAAAACCGCTTTTTACGCGTTTTTAGCACATAGTTTGTATAAAAACTATTTTAAATATATAAGACATGATACCTACTGATATTTTTAGTAAATTTATATACTTTAACAGTAAGCAAAGGTTTTAAATTCCGATTTCCAGTTTTGACCTTTAAGCCCTATGTGAAATTACCAAAATGCCCCTTCGGTGCATAGTTTGGTTATAAATAATAAAATTCACATATATGTAATATCCTACTGTTATAACTTATTAAATTAAGTATTTTTTACTGATTATATCAGACCTAAAACTCAGATTAATATTTAAACTCTCTTATAACCTTTAAAATGACCAAAATACCCCTACGGGGCATAAATTGGTCTTAAACTCGTTTTGGGCATAATGGAAGGTATCCTACTGATATCACAACATATTTAAGGCATATTAACTTAGGAAACCTGTTCATGACTCTTGTGGTTACCCGTTACGCCCTTTTCGCGTTCGGACCGGCTTATGTAACTAGTTTGCATAAATTAGCCGAAACGGGTCAAGCCTTATCTTTTTTTTTCTCAAAAATCCAAAATGTGTTTAGTTTACCCTTATTACACAAGTATACAAGCTTGTCGGGTCTAAACCACATTCTAATCCGGTTCTCGCTTAATCATGCGTTTTGAACCGTATCCTCCTTTAAAACTAACCGGTCTAAACATAGGCTTAATTAAGACCGTTAGGAATCTAATAGGTTATTAAAAACCTTCGTTCCAGATTTAGGAGCCCAGTAAAAGCTATATGTACTTGTTGATTTGATATACGGCTGGGGTTGAATTTATATTTAGCTCAGGTAAATACTTTTAACTTATTTTCCCTATACGGGCTTGGGGTACGGTATATAAAATACCGCTTGGTCGGGCATTGAATTTTTGATCGTATGAAGGTTAATTTATTGATATGACCCGTTTAAATTGCTTTGTTTGCTTAAAACCTTTGGGGGGTTAATGACCATGTCCCGGATATCCTTGGCATTATTTTAAGAAATGGCCACGACCTAAGCACAGTGTGTAGGCGTACACCCGACAGTGCATATATATAAATAATAAGGTATAACCGTCGGCTTCGGGAATAACCCGCCGTGGGACTATATCATGTGGTGTGTCTATTAATCTTTAACCCGGTATTCAACCTGGGCTACTGAACGTATAAGAGACATGTAATTCTTTTACAAGTTTATATATAAATAATTATCCCAAGTTATAAAAAGTTTTGTGCCATGTGCATTCAAATCAATTTTCTAAAACGTTTTCAAAATGAGTCAGTTAAATTGTATTTACCAGTGTACACTGACGTATTTTCCCAAAAAGGCGAAGTGCAGGTACTAATCGGAATAGGCTGGCTACTCCTAGCATCAATAAAGAGTCTCGCAAGCTTAGATGTTAAAATCTGTTGAACAATTATCTTTTATTTGATCCGCATGTGGATCCTTTACATTCCGTTTGTAATACTTTGATATTACTTTATATCGGATTGTAATATATTTATCTTTCGCTTCCGCTGTGCATTTAAATTGTGTTGTTTGACTATGATGATGTCAACTACGTCACGTTACTCCCCACCGGGCCCACCGGTAATACGTGGAAATATCAGGGTGTGACATGGTTGTTCATTTTAAAGTTGTTCCAAAAACCACATGCTCATTTGAAAATCAGTAGTTGATGAGTTCCTTATTTCCCAAACCATAAGCAGTGGGGGCTACCCCATGTTTAACCACTAGACCATTACTATATCGACAACTGACTGAGAAAGTTATGCCCTACGTTAATGTCTATCATCATTGACTAAGTGCCCAGATCCATTAGTCCACTCCCGTCCTTTGCGGCACGGTGTGAGGCTTGTCAAACCTAATAGCGCTATTTAACTAATGACTCGCTCGCCATTGGCCCGGCGATTAAGTCGATATAAAAATGAGGGACTTAATGATTGAGTTTTGTCTAGTAAGTTATATGTTGTCGTCCTTCCAACTGAGGACGGAGGTACGTAACGTAATCTATCCAAGGAGAATACGCAGGTTAAATGTTGTCATCCTTCCCAATGAGGATGGAGGTACGTATTCTACCCAAGGAGAATATGCAGGTTTCGTTTTAGTTTCTTAACCCATTCCCTACCACCGGGAATCCCATGCCTTATAGAAAGTGTAAACTCACCTTGGTTTGCTCGGTTTGTTAATCTACTTGATCATAGTTAATCGGTCAAAGCCTATAGTATGCATACATACGTAATCAGTTTACATTCACAAAGTTCACGTGTAACATACAATCATAGTGGGTGTACAATCAGTGATCACCGAATAGCACGTAGCAGCAAAATAGTTCATTCCCGTCCACAGTTCACAAGTATGTTATGTAACAATGTCTAACAGTTAGGTGTACTGGGTGTAAGAACCAACTTGTATCATTTGATTATAAGCAACATCATTAACAGTAGACACTACAATCTTATTCACATAATCAATCACTATTATTCATGATGTTGATATGAACATGTTAGCCTACTGTTCGTGCAAAGACCCTCCTGGCGAAACTCCCTACATGACGAAACACCAAAGGTTTCGTCAAGTTGACATGCGACGAAACTCTCCCATATTTCGTCGAGGATGGGAGTGATGAAACTCCCATGTTTCGTCTAGGATGGGAGTGACGAAACCCTCCCATGTTTCGTCTAAGTGTTAACAGTTTCACCCAACCCTAATCATGTTACTGCTACAATCATAACAATACGATCAATTTGAAATCATTACCCAAATCATTCCAATCATCAGTTATATCATACAATTATCATCGTTCCCTAATAATGTGAAACTCTTTGATCATCAACATACAAAAAGATCATCACTAACACTATCAGGTTTCAGAATTCCGTATCAGCTAATTTCATGTTTGACCAGATCAATGTTTTTAACCTACACTCTCGATGATTTTTATATCTATATTACCAATAGAATATTCCAATAGTTTACATACATAATCATGATTGACATCAACAGTAAGCAATCAACAGTTTATATAACACCTAAACAAACAATACATATTAGAGCAAGCGTTGTCGCACTCACCGGAGAGTCGAAGGTTTGACAATACTCAAAACGGTGAGAGGGGAAGGGCTCTGTGTGAGTAAATGGCTGTCGTTGGTGATAGAGAGGAGAAAGAGATACTAGGGTTCGTTAAATAAATCTTCATGTAGTATACGCATATATATATATGCGAAACATGGTTGGGCCTTGTCTGGGCCATGAGCCCATCTTAGTGACGACGAAACATAGGTGGAGGCGACGAAACTTCACAAGTTTCGTCGGGTAAAGGTGTTAGTGTAAGGGTGGTGTTTCGTCGAGCAGTATGGGTGGCGAAACTACCATGTTTCATCAATTGCGGGATTATAATCTCAAACAGTTAACAAATTTCTATCACTCAACAAATAGTAACATAATATCTCAACATATAACAACGTGTAGAATTACAAAGCAAACAAGCTAAGCACACACAATCGTGAAACAAATAACGTGTCGAAGAAAGACCTTGAAAACTCGGGTTGTCACATCATCCCCAACTTGAAAGAAATTTCGTCCAGAAATTTAGCACGTAGTTACTGAGGAAGCTAGTTAGGTTGTGTGGTTTCCTGGTTTTCCTGGGGTGTCACATCATCCCCTCGTTGGTTTCGAATTTCGTCCTGAAATTCCGCAGTAGCTTCAGCCTCAGTAGTGGTTGCACTTTTCTCGAACAACTGGGGATACTTGTGTTTCATTCGGTCTTCTTGTTCCCAGGTAAACTCTGGGCCACGACGGGAGTTCCAACGAACTCGAACAAGAGGTATTCTGGTACGCTTGAGAACTTAACATCTAGGTCAGTAATCTCTACTGGTTCCTCGACGAATCGCAGCTGATCATCGATGGTGAGTTCCTTGAAGGGAACTATGAGGGTCTCATCTGACAAACACTTCTTCAGATTTGACACGTGGAATACGCTGTGAAATCCGCTGAGTTCTTCGGGTAGGTTCAGTCTATAGGCCACTTTTTCCAATTTTCTCAGTGATTTCGAAAGGTCCGACATATCGTGGGTTGAGTTTGCCTCGTTTACCAAAACGAACTACACCTTTCCAAGGTGAGACTTTAAGTAGTACTCGATCCCCAACCTAGAACTCGAGTGGTTTCCTTCGCTTATCAGCGTAGCTTTTTTGACGGTCACGGGCTACCGCCATTAGTTGTCGTATCTGAGCAATCTTCTCTGTTGTATCTACTTCAAGTTCTGGGCCAGTGATTTGGCTGTCGCCAACCTCTGCCCAACAAAGAGGTGATCGGCAGTTCCGCCCGTACAATGCCTCGAACGGAGCAGCCTGGATACTGGTGTGGTAACTGTTATTATACGAAAACTCCACCAAAGGAAGATTGTGTTCCCATCCGTTACCAAAGTCGATTACACACGCTCGAAGCATGTCTTCAAGGGTTTGGATGGTGCGTTCAGTCTGCCCATCCGTCTGAGGATGATACGCCGTGCTCATGTCTAATCGAGAACCAAAAGATTTATGCATCGCTTGCCACAACTCAGAGGTAAAACGCGCGTGACGATCAGATATGATGGAGGTTGGCACCCCGTGCCCGAAACTACCTCCTTCAGATAAACATCTGCTAAAGTAGAAAACTTATCTGTTTCCTTGATGGCCAGGAAATGTGCAGACTTTGTAAGTCGATCCACTATCACCCAAATGGTATCGTTTCCTTGCTGAGATCTAGGTAGGCTAGTAACAAAGTCCATGGAAATTTGCTCCCGTTTCCATGTCGGAATCTCTGGTTGTTGAAGTAGGCCTGATGGTTTCTGGTATTCGATCTTGACTCTCGCACAAGTCAAACATTTACTAACATAGGTTGCTATGTTGGCTTTCATGTGGGGCCACCAATACGTAGTCTTGAGATCATGGTACATTTTGTCCGAACCAGGATGTACCGAGTAATGAGACTTGTGTGCTTCATCCATCACAAGCTCACGTAAATTACCATACAGTGGAACCCAAATGCGCCCTGTCACGTAGTAAGCACCGTCTTCCTTTTGTTCTAACTGTTTCTTCGATCCTCGAAGGGACTCAGCCCTGACGTTCTCTGCTTTCAATGCTTCAACCTGAGCGTCATGAATTTGAGCGGGAAGACTAGAGTGGATGGTAAGCTGTAACGCACGTACACGCTTAGGTTTAGTCTCCTTTCGACTGAGGGCATCGGCCACAACATTGGCTTTGCCCGGATGGTACTTGATCGCGCATTCGTAATCATTCAGAAGTTCGACCCACCGACGCTGTCGCATGTTTAACTCCTCCTGCTTGAAGATATGCTGGAGACTCCTGCGATCGGTGTAAATGGTGCACTTGGTACCGTACAGGTAATGCCTCCATATCTTGAGTGCGAAAACAATGGCTCCCAGTTCCAGATCGTGAGTAGTGTAGTTCCTTTCATGAACCTTAAGTTGGCGTGATGCATAAGCAATGACTTTCTCACGTTGCATCAACACACAACCAAGTCCTTGAATTGACGCGTCACAATAAACTACGAAATCGTCTGTGCCTTCAGGTAACAAGAGAATAGGTGCGCTACAAAGTCTCTCCTTTAAGTGCTGAAATGCGGACTCCTGTGCCTCACCCCAACGATAGGTGACACCCTTCTGAGTTAGGGAAGTGAGAGGTTGTGTAATCCTTGAGAAATCCTTGATAAATCTTCTGTAGTAACCCGCCAAACCCAAGAATTGGCGGATTTCAGTTGGCGTACGAGGTGCAGGCCAGTTCTTGATCGAGTCCAACTTGGATGGATCCACATGAATCCCATCCCCGTTTACCACGTGGCCTAGGAAATGGACTTCACGAAGCCAGAAGTCACATTTCGTAAACTTACCATAAAGCTGCTCTGCTCGAAGGAGTTCCAAAATGACTCGCAGATGATGCTCGTGTTCCTCCTGACTCTTAGAATAGATCAGGATGTCGTCGATGAAAAAAATGACAAACTTATCCAGGTAAGGTTTGCACACTCGGTTCATGAGATCCATGAAGACCGCAGGTGCGTTTGTCAATCCGAAAGGCATAACTAGAAACTCATAGTGCCCGTAACGACTCCTGAATGCTGTCTTAGAGATGTCCTCATCTCGGACTCTCGGCTGATGATAGCCCTGTGACACCCCAGGAAAACTAGTAAACAACACAACTAGCTTCCTCAGTAATCGCATGCTAAATTTCGGGACGAAATTTCTTTCAACTTAGGGATAATGTGACAACTCGTATTTCAAACCTCTCATTGTACCTTGATTATGTGATTATGTGAACTTGTTGATTAATTGAATATTATGTGTTATGTGATTATGTGTAACGAGCGTATGTATGTAATATGATAACATTACACGAACCGATCGCACAACAATAACCCAATCGCACAAGCCCATTAGGGCCATATTCCTTGTATTCGGATCAATGGCAGCCCATAATGGGTTCAGCCCACTCTCTTTTACACGCATAACACTTAGGAGAAAGGGTTTACTCCTCATAACTTGCAAAACACAACACACACACAAAACCCTAGTTCTCTCCTCCCCTCTCTCTCTTGTTCGACGGCAATCCTCATAGCCGAAGCCCCATCTCGTGAAGCTTTCTTGATCGGATCACCTTTGTGTTACCTTCTAATCGGTTAGTGTTTAACTATTGATTGTATATTACGTGATGTTGTGATATACATGTTCTATGAGATGATTCAAGGATGATACATGATCGACTTTGGTATGAAATCGGCTCATGTGTATAGTGTTGTAGATCAGTATAGTGTTGTTAATCATATGAAGTTGTTGGTGATCTAGAATCAATTGCATGATTTAATCGGCTGCAGACAAGTATATACATGTATGACTGGTTGGGTTATTACGTTAATAAGCATACTAGTAACCAAGAACATGAATCTTGTTAATATGTTTAAGTGTTTTGATTATTGCTCGTGTGTTATTCATATTTAGGGTTCATGAGAATCGATTGGAATATGCTTAATTTGATCGATTGTATGCTAAATGGATAGTTAGAAACTGTTGATTGATAAATTGTAAATTTGGAAACTGTTGATTGATAAATTGTAAATTTGGAAACTGTTGAATGATTGTAACCGAATAGCATAATATCCGGATAGTAAAACGGATCGCACAAGTTTCCTCTCGGTCGCACAAGATTAGGTCACACAAGACCTGATCTGATCGCACAAGGTAAATCGCACAAGCTGGGTACAATCACATTAGGCACAGTGTACTACCAGGATATGCATGATCGCACAAGACTTGTGGATCGCACAAGACAGTGCCGATCGCACAAGGCTTGGGCCACACACAAACAATCGGACTGTTGGGCCTCAAAACCCAATATCCACTCGCACAACCCAACTGGGTCGCACAAGTCGTTCGGATCGCACAATTCTGTCCGAACCGCACAAGATCAACCTTTGCTATTTATTGGGCTGTACATGTATGTTTGGGCTTTCTGTTCGTGTGGGCCAGGTATATGATTGGATCGCACAACATGTTGTGGATCGCACAAGGTTGTGCTGAACGCATAACATGTTGGGCCAGAACGTTGTTGGGCTTCGATAGTGACTCGTACAAATGGTTCAGCCCAAACCATTTGGACCGCACAAGTGAATCGTGGGTCTAGTTGGTTGATCTGTTTATCGTATTCTAAGTGTATGCCATGATTGTTACTTGTTAGTTCTGTGTAAACCTATGTGCACTACTTGAACCAAAACCTGACTTCTTGGGTAACCATGTTAGGACGTGGTTGACCACATATAGCTCAAGTGACCTTTTGTGTATCTGCCGAGCAAACCAAGGTGAGTTCACACTCTTTCCAAGGCATGGGATTCCCAAGGGTTGGGAATGGGTAAATGAACTAAATGGTAAATACAACCATCCTCCGTGGGTAGGATGCCAAGAATACACACCGGACCAAACCTCTATCATTGAAGTCCCTCATTATATCGACTTAATCGCCGAGGCCTATGGCGAGCGGGTCATTAGTTAATAGCGCTATTAGGTTTAACAAACCTCACACTGTGTCGTTCGAACGGGCGTGTACTAATGGACTATGGGCAAAGGTCAATGCTGATAGACATTGACTTAGGGCACCTCTTACATTTTTGTAGCAGTCGATACACACGGTCTGGTAACACATGGGAAGCCCCCACTAATCTTCGCAAACATGTCTGGGAGACCGCGATACGAATTAATACGATACATGGTTCACAAAATGAACATATGATTTACGAAACAAATACCATAACTAAACAACCAACTGTGAACTCGCTCAACTTTGTTGTTGACTCTCTGTTACATGCCTTGTAGGTCGTTAGGTACTCATGGAGCTTGCACAAGGAGGCACGGTCGTTGTGGGACATGGCAGTGTGTGCCATGCTAAAAACATTACTTTATTCCGTACTTAATACTTACATTGGGTTTTACAATTATGCTTCCGCTGAACACTTAACTATGTTTTTGATTTGAAACACCTTTCATATTGTGTGGTTGAATTTTACTTATTACTTGTTATGTTCAATATGATTGGTGGCTTGATCTTGGTTAGTCACGCCTCCAAGCGGTAGTACTCCGTGTGTGGATTTTGTGGGTGTGACAAGCCCGATCTCATATCAATCTTTGAGTCGAAGCTCGATCCTTGCAACTGGTCGAATAGGTCATCAATACGCGGAAGAGGATAATGATTCTTCATGGTCACCTTGTTGAGTTCACGATAGTCGATACACATTCGGAAGGTACCATCTTTCTTCTTTACAAACAAGATTGGAGCTCCCCAGGGCGAAGAGCTAGGATGAATGAAACCCTTGTCCAAGAGTTCTTGTAGTTGCGCGGACAGTTCTTCTAGTTCTGATGGGGCTAAATGATAAGGCGCACGAGCTATTGGTGCTACTCCAGGAGCTAGCTCGATTTGAAACTCGACTTGACGATGAGGTGGGAGACCAGGTAATTCCTCAGGAAATACCTCAGGAAAGTCGCGCACAATAGGAATGTCTTCTATCTTCTTCTCTTTCGATGAGGTGTCAGTAACAAGGGCTAGAATAGCCGCGTGGCCCTTTCGTAAGCACTTCTGGGCCTTAAGGAAATATATGATGCCTACTACAGCACCACTCTTGTCACCACGAATCACAAGGGATTTTTCACCAGAACGAGGAATACGGACGATTTTCTCCTTGCAAAGAATCTCCGCTTGATGTTGAGACAGCCAATCCACCCCAATGACGACGTCGAAGCTACCAAGGACGATGGGGATAAGGTCGATAGAGAAGGTCTGACCAACAAGAACAAGATTACAACCCTTAACTATGTGTGTAGCCTCGAGACTTTTACCGTTTGCTAGTTCTACAGTGTGCTTGGTGTTCAAAAGCGTTGGGGTACGCTTAAGCATCTGACTAACTTTTAAGGACACGTAACTAGTATCGGCACCCGAATCAAATAATACTAAAACAAAGAAGTCATCCAGTAGGAACTTACCCGTCACAACATTGGGATCATTCCTCGCTTCACCCTGACCAATCACGAAAACACGTCCCCTGGCACCATTGCCATCATTGTTACCCCCATTGTTTCCATTCCCTTGATTGTTGTTGTTGTTGTTCTGATTCTGATTCAACTGTGGACAGTGTCTCTTGAAGTGACCCTCAGCACCACATTGAAAACATCCCTTATTACCCTGTTGTTGCTGCTACTACTGGTTCTGTGGAGCGTGTGGCTGCTGTTGATGATTCTGATTCGCAGGATAGGGGCTCCTACAATCTTTGGCTGCGTGACCAAGCTTGTTACATCTCTGACAACGACCCTTATTGCATGGCCCGCTGTGGTGCAAGTTACATCGATTGCACTTAAGGTGATTTCCCTTGTACCCACTCTGACCCTGATTCCCAGTAGACTGCTGACTGGGGCTCTTGTAGTCGTCAGTCCTTCGCTGCTGAGACTGAGACTGAATAGAAATAGAACCCTTGCTTGAATTTCCATCCCATTTGCTCTTGTTATCGCTAGGAGCATCAGAAGTAGTGGTAGCACTAATACGCTTAAGCAGCTTATTCTGCTCAACTGCCTGATCAGTGAGACGATGGGCTAGCCGTATGACTTGCTGGATGGTACCAAGGTTAGCTGCAGTCACATGGCTCTGAATCTCTGGCACTAAACCTTTGAGGTACAGCTCGATACGTTTGATAGGAGGATCCACCATAGTAGGATACAATACAGCCAATTCATTCGATCTCTTCGTATACGCCTCGATTCAGACCCTGTCATCTTCAAATTGTAAAACTCTACCTCCAATTTATGAATGTCGTCGCGATGACAGTACTCCTCTTTGATCAGATCTTTTAAGTCGTTCCATGGGGTGGCGTTAGCGGCTGCCAACCCTAACATTTGAACCTGTGCTTTCCACCAAGTTAATGCAGCACCTTCGAGTGTTCCAGTAGCAAATTTCACCCTACGAGCTTCAGGGCATTCACACATCTCGAAAACGGATTCGATCTTCTCGAACCAGTGGAGAAGACCTACAGCTCCTTCCGTACCACTGAAGGTACTAGGTCGACAGTCCATAAAGGTCTTGAACGTACAAACGGGAGGCCGAGCATGTTGACCTGTCGCGTGAGAAAGAAAAGACAAGGTTAAGCACAAGAGCTGGTTCGCGAGAGTAGGATCTAAACATCCTAAGATAGGTCGGAATGGCAGGTTATACCTCCTACAGGAGCTGCTGCGAGTGCCTCAGCATCTCGTTCGTTAATCAGAGCCGTCAGCTGGGCTTGAGTCAAATTCAGACGTCCACTCATGATCTTCACATCAAAGAAACCACAAGTGAGAGAAGTGTTGCGATAGTGCATAAGTGTGGGATGACAAAAGAGAGTAAGCACACATGGTTTCAAACAATAATCGTTACGTGGACTAGGCATACCATGAACAATACATTATGCAAACTAATAGTCAGGCAATATAAATATAAACTGTATCACCTATAGTGCTGAGTCTTGCACGTGGAGCGAAGCGTCGTTGTGGATCGTTGAGCACTGTACAGGTTATAGTCTGGTTTTGTTAAAAGTTTTCCCTTTTTAAAACCATGTTCACTATAACCAATGGCACTGATACCAATCTGTCACACCCCCAAAATCCACAATCGGAGTATCACCGCAGGAGGCGTGACAGACCAGGATCCAGCCACCAATCATATTGAACAATGTAATTAAATAAATAAAAGTCCAACCACACAATATAATTTAGTGTACCAAAACAAGTTAAACAAATTCAAGTTGCCAGCGGAAGCATAAAGTTTAGAAACCAAAGTATAAGTTTAAATGTTCATAATGTTTAACATGGCACACAACAGTCCATGTCACACAATGACTCCTGCTCCCCTGCAAGCTCCAGCTAAACCTCTAATGACCTGCAAGGCATGTAACAACGAGTCAACAACAAAGTTGAGCGAGTTCACAGTTGGTTGTTCATTTTAAAGTTGTTCCAAAAACCACATGTTCATTTGAAAATCAGTAGTTGATCAGTTCCTTATTTTCCAAACCATAAGCAGTGGGGGCTACCCCATGTTTAACCACTAGACCATTACCATATCGACAAGTGACTGAGAAAGTTGTGCCCTACGTCAATGTCTATCATCATTGACTAAGTGCCCAGATCCATTAGTCCACTCCCGTCCTCTGCGGCACAGTGTGAGGCTTGTCAAACCTAATAGCGCTATTTAACTAATGATCTACTCGACATTGGCCCGGCGATTAAGTCGATATAAAAATGAGGGACTTAATGATAGAGTTTTGTCTAGTAAGTTATATGTTGTCGTCCTTCCAACTGAGGACAGAGGTACGTAATCTATCCAAGGAGAATACGCAGGTTAAATGTTGTCATCCATCCCAACGAGGATGGAGGTATATACTCTACCCAAGGAGAATATGCAGGTTTCATTTTAGTTTCTTAACCCATTCCTTACCACCGGGAATCCCATTCCTAATAGAAAGTGTGAACTCACCTTGGTTTGCTCGGTTTGTTAATCTACTTGATCACAGTTAATCAGTCAAAGCCTATAGTATGCATACATACGTAATCAGTTTACATTCACAAAGTTCACGTGTAACATACAATCACAGTGGGTGTACAATCAGTGATCACCCGATAGCACATAGCAGCAAAATAGTTCATTCCCGTCCACAGTTCACAAGTATGTTATGTAACAATGTCTAACAGTTAGGTGTACTGGGTGTAAGAACCAACTTATATCATTTGATTATAAGCAACATCATTAACAGTAGACACTATGATCTTATTCACATAGCTAATCACTATTATTCATGCAGTTGATATGAACATGTTAGCCTACTGTTCGTGCAAAGACCCTCCTGGCGAAACTCCCTATATGACGAAACACCAAAGGTTTCGTCAAGTTGACAAGCGACGAAACTCTCCCATGTTTTGTCAAGGATGGGAGTGATGAAACTCCCATGTTTCGTCTAGGATGGGTGTCACACCCCAACCGATGGCGGAATCATCGGGGCGCGGCACTAGGCGAATCAGATTGCTCAAGAGAATCCATAACAACTATATTGCGATAATATTTATTACATTTGTCATCCCATACTAACAAACAATACAATCACGTAAGTCATCACAGATTTCTTGTCCTCTCGAACAATTCAAATCCGACAACCTAGATTTTAGATGAGTTTCTAGACTTCCTAGCTTGATTTGATGTATACTTCGGCTAAACCTGCAACATACGTTAAAACTTTGTCAATACAAAAGTATTGGCGAGTATACAGGTTTGATATGTGATAGTGTGATAGATTGAAAGTGCTGCGAATTTCCACATGCATAAACGTAATACACAACATATATACTCACAAAACTGATACTACCAGCTAAGTCCTCGATGCTCGACTCTTGATGGCATAACTAGACCCCGTCGGGCGAAATAGTACTATACTAGTCTTGGTGGGACGTCACGAGTATAAGTCCTAGCATACATGTACTAGCATCACGTATATCTATGCAAACAGTTATTCGCAAGTGATAAATAGTCCAATTAAATCATTCGTTTGATAAGTTTGGTTTTTATGGAACGTATGTTACACCCAAAATTCGATAAAAGGGGTCAAGTATACTCACAGCGCGTTTTCGGTTAGGTTTGCGGAATCGGTGCCGGAGAATGTCCTGATTTCAGACAATTTATGTGAGTGATAGATTACTATGCGTTAAACGGTATCGATTCGCGTGAAATCGGGCGAAATTGGGTTAAAATTGGACAAAATGGTGAAATTGGGCTGGCCCAGTCGAACAGGCCACTCGATCGAGTGGGCCTGGTCGATCGGTTGGACTTGGTCCTGATCGATCGGACAGCCTGATCGATCGAATGGCTGTTCGATCGACTAGCTGTTCGATCGACTAGCTGTTCGATCGACTAGCTGTTCGATCGACTAGCTGTCCGATCGACTAGCTGCTCGATCGACTAGCTGTTCGATCGACTAGCTGTTCGATCGACTAGCTGTTCGATCGACTAGCTGTTCGATCGATTGG
This sequence comes from Helianthus annuus, assembly GCF_002127325.2. NCBI lineage: Eukaryota > Viridiplantae > Streptophyta > Magnoliopsida > Asterales > Asteraceae > Helianthus > Helianthus annuus. The sequence goes on along the minus strand of NC_035440.2, from coordinate 37,646,753 downwards.
GCCACTCGATTGGCCATCCTGTTCGGCTGTTTTCGATGATTTTTCGAGCGTTTTTCGGCGTTTTGGGTTAGGACGTTACGATGAGGTGTTAAGCAACTGAAATCCCGTCAATTCCGACCTGTTTTAACGGCCGGGAATCACCCCGTTCGTCAGAACTGGTCGTTTTTGTCGGTTTTTCCGTGTTTAACCCGAAATCGATGATTTTATCACTAGAAATCAGATCCTAGACCAACACGACACTAAGAAATGTGCAGGAGGTCGGTCTAAGTTCTGGTTTTACCATTTTTATGTATGGATCTGATGTAAAAACCTTGATTTTACTTAGGAAATGCCCTAGATCTAAGTTGTTCTTGATGATATGAGGTTAACACTTTGAAGTTCATAAGAACTTGTGATGAAATCAGTCAGAACATCTCAGATCCATGACCATCTTAATAGGAAAACACTGATTTGGTTGAGATTCATGAAAAATCGTATGTAAATCATCCGAATCTGAGTTGTCCTTCATGGGATGACATCACCTTTGAAGAACTTTGTGGTGACATCACCTTAGAACAGCCCAAATCCGTTGATTTCACGGTTGAAAATTGGGATTTGAAAGATAGAAAGATGAAGGATTGCATTTGGATCAAGAAAGTACAAGATTCGGGTTGAAAACTTACAAGAATCGGAAGAAATCGAGAGATTTGAGGGCTGGAGCGTCTTGGTCGGTTAGGAGCAGCAACACAAGTGTTTGGGAGTGAATGGAGGGGTATTTATAGGCAAGGAAGGGGAAAGGAAGGCAAAACTGCAGTTGGATCGGCTGGCCCAGTCGATCGGCTGGCCCAGTCGATCGGTTGGCCCAGTCGATCGGCTGGCCCAGTCGATCGGTTGGCCCAGTCGATCGGTTGGCCCAGTCGATCGGCTGGCCCAGTCGATCGGCTGGCCCAGTCGATCGGCTGGCCCATCCGATCGGCTGGTCCATCCGATCGGCTGGTCCATCCGATCGGACTGGCCTATCTGATTGGGCCGGTCTGACCAATTGGACTAGTCTGATCGAATTGATCCATTCGGAAGCCTTTTGATCCCGTTTTTGGTGCGATTTCGATGGTTTGAACCATATTTTCATATATTTATATAATTATTAAATTATTTATTATTATTAATCACAAAAGGGCCGTATATACGTATTTATGTATCCAATATTCAGTGCGTTGATCGAGTTACGCGTGCCTTCGAGTGCGTTCTTCGATGTGATGTGCCACAATGATTACCGGGGCACTACTTACTCGTATTGCTATCATCGTCATGACGGCTGGAGTCATAGCACTCACCCGATAGTCCTTGTTAGCGTTGATTACTTACGTTTTGACACCTCACGCTTATCGAGAAGGGTAGATTAGGCCTTTACTCGACATCATCGTGAGTGTTTTGCAAAATAGGTTTGTACTAATGATTGAATATGCGTAATCATTCGATTATACTTCGATTTAGCGATATAATTGATATAGTTACATTATGATCCGAATCTCCGGTGCTAGGCGTAACGAGTGTATCGAGTAGTAACAACGCACGAAGGTGCGGGTTGTTACAGTATCCCCTCCTTTAGGAAATTTCGTCCCGAAATTAATCCAATAGTAGGGTCGTAAGAGTTGATGCGATTGATGGAAGGGATTAATAGCGTCTAGACAACGAGCGATCGATTACGATTTGGCGAGTGAAAATAGAGAGAGCATACGATTCGATTACTTAGAAGTGATAACACATACAAAAAGCAATTTTATAGCGTTTTAAACTTACCAATACTCGATTAATTTCCGAAGTTAATTAAGAAAAATCTCCCCATGGCGTGGTGTCGACCGTTTTGATGTCCACACCAGCGCTATGTGGAGGGTTTTGTTATTTGATAACAGGTTTTGAGTTTTACATTTTAAAAGAATCAGGTGGCAAAATAAGTTTTAAGAAAACTTTCCTACCACGTGAGTTCGAGCGGAACTCGACTGCCGAACCCTCGTTCTCGGGAAGATTCCTGTCGGTCATTGCAAAGGTTTTTAAGAAAAGAATTGGACTTATGAAATTTTCATTGGGCACGGAGCCAAACTGATTCAATGTTTTCTCCATGTTGTAAGGAATTTCATTTGTCCAACGGTTTTAGTAAAAATTTTATAAAAATAGGTTTTCCTTAATACTATGGAAAAATAACTTACATCGGGCCCCACGTGGCACCTTCCCACAAAAGTTCGTTAATATGGTTAAAACACTTATATATAGGAAGTACCAGCGGCGTATCCACCATGCTTTACCCATATTAACTCTGTTTCATGAGGCAGTGTCATGCGTGCCGATAAGACACAGATAGAATTTCGATTCCCTTGATCCTAGCGATGAGGTGCTAGACCGAGTTTTGAATAGAAATAAGTTGGATGCAAACCAAGCGTAGGCAGCGGGTGCGAGTAGTCCGGCCGCACAACGCTGATATGGTATGCTTGGTTGGGCAACGAATGACACGATTTTGATTCGGGTAAATGAGATTTCGATTTGATTCCACACGAAGTTCGCATGGCACGTTTCCACAAGACTTGCTAATATGACAAACACCATGTTTTCATATTAGTTTTATCTTGTGAAGCAATGTCATGCACCCTAACATTACACCACCTGCGATGACTTCCAAGTAACATTCGAACATCGATAGACAATAGATTTCAACAGATTGATAAGCGACGATTGTTGCGTTGCGAGTGATAGACGATTGATTGAACTGATTACACCACGAATAGTACTAAGGCTAGCCCACACGGCCTTTTTCCACAAAGTCAACTAATATGGTCAAAACATCACCATGTTTCAACCTTGTTAGTTTCGTCTCGTGAAGCGAGGTCTTGTGCGCTAACATGACACGTAGAATGCGTGCATTGATAAGTAATAGCGAACCATGATAAGAGTATCGAGTTGGTGGATTAGGTGCGAGGCGCGTTAATAGTGGAAGGCGGCGAGTGATTGTCGATACTCGTCTAGCGAATCCACAATAGGCGATCCACACCAGCTGATAGAGGTTCACACAATTGACAATAACTAGCGTTAGAGATTTCTAGACAAACACATGATGCGATTGCGATTTCGAGCCACTTATCGAATGATTTGATTGCGAGATTGATCCGGCAAAACTGCGATTAAGTTGCGTTCTAGACTTTACGACCAGTCTCGCGTTGCTCCAATTGCTCTTCGGGGTGAACTTACCTAAGTTCATCGATGTGGCAATTTGTGTACGCGGACTTACGAGAAGCCTCGCAGTGATGCGGTTTAGTTTTGTTACGCCTTGTGATTGATGGTAGAGTGTCAAATTAACCATAATAGTATAATAGGTCTAATAACGTCCAACTCCACATGGCACTTTCTTCACGAAGTTTCGGTAGTATGGTAAAGCGTACCCCCGCGTCACCCCTACTACTTATGCCCCGTGCTTTGGTGTCACACTTTGTTGACACGGCCTTGACCGTGCTTTTAAACGTTATGGCACCATTAGAACTTCACTACGATCTCCGTGCACTGACCAAGATAATCCCGTGTGCACCCGTGATTAGTTGTCCCTTGCACGTATACCGTACCTCGTTCTAAGAGTGTTATAGGGATAAAATACATGATATAGTACATAGTGCTAGCGTCTAGATAGTGCTCGATTGTAAGAGAAATAGAATCCACACACGATGATATATGAAATAAGTTCCAGAAATGATAGCGATAAGTCGGATTATTACAACAACATTAGGATCAAAATAACGTTGTTGTGGATACTTGCGGAGACGGCGGTTGCTGATGACTTCCTTCCAGGTCACGGTCCTGTACGACACTGCGACGTATAATGCCCATACCAGTTGCAATTTGCGCAATAGCGACATTTTGCTTCTAGCGGGTGATGATACGTGCATGTGAAACACAGGGGATGAGATCCATTGTAAGCTCGCTTTGACTGAACTGGAACTGATCGGAGAGGTTCGGGTTGCGGCAGTCCAGTTGTTGAAGAGTCTGGGCTCACGATCTTTCGTTTGCGGCTCGGTTGGGCTTCCTGAGTTGATGCGGCGTCGTCTTCGGATTCGCCTGACGATTTAGCGGAGGCATTGTCGGAGTAATTCTTAGAAGAATCCTCCGAGGAGCTGTCAGATGATCCATCGACCGATTCTCCAGAGGAATCGTCGGACGAGTTGATGATGATTGCTTGATGAGCTCGTTTGACAGGCTTCTTGGAGAAGAATCCGTCCACGACTCGTTTGCTGTTGAGCTCTGCGGCTAGACGGTAGGCTTCTTCGATGGTAGTAGGTTTTGCAGCTTCGACAAAATCACCCACACACTCTGGTAAGCCACGAATATACTTCGCGATAGCTTTCTTTGGAGTGTCGACTTGACTTGGGCAGATCATGCTAAGCTGTTTGAACCTTGCTGTATAGCTCGCATTGTCACCTTCGGTTTGCTTGATTTCCCAAAATTCGTTCTCTAGCTTCTGGACTTCGTGAGGGGGACAATATTCTTCCTTCATGAGTTCCTTCAGCTCACCCCATGAGAGGGCGTAAGCTGCGGAGATCCCACGTTTGTTGCGTTCGGCGGTCCACCAATCGAGTGCTCGGGATTGGAATACTCCGGTGGCGCAAGTAGTTTGAAGGTCCTCGGGGCACCCACTCTGACGAAGGGTAACCTCGATGGCATCGAACCACTGGAGTAATTGAGAAACATCTCCTTCACCCGTGAAAGGCATCGGATCACAGGCTTTGAAGTGTTTGTAGAGGAATGCAGATTCCGTCTTGACGTCTTCCGGGGCTCGAGAGTGGCTTTGAGAGTGCACTTGCGCGACAATTTGAGGAATGAGCTTGACCACTTCCTTGGTCACAATTGAGGCAATCCTCTTATCGGCGCGTCGTTGGGCTCTTCTCCTAGCTACTCGTCTCGAGATCGAGTTGTTGGAAGGCATCTAGACAGAAGGATTCGGAATGAGATTCGATCATAATGATTTCTGAACTTTTGATGCGATTTGATTCGATCAAAACTCGGTATAGAATTTAATTAAACACATAGGAGCCACATAGGAAAATTCTAGGTTCCTAAACTCTCACATAATTGATTCGTTTTGTATATAGTACGTATAGGTATAGCTGTAGGTTACACATAGATATTGATTCAGAATTCGCGAGGACGCGATGAGAGGAATAGCGTAAGCGAACTCGAGTACTTAGACGTTTGTTTTGTTGCGATCATTCGGTCTTTGTTTTAGATTGCGATGGCTGTGCGAGTTGTGCGTTCTTGTAAATCTAGGATCTTAAATCCGATAAATCGAGAAATCGGTAAATCGTAAGGTTTAAATTTGAAAACACATAAACGTATTTGATACCATAAACGTAATAGTTTAGATAGAATGCCTTGGGTGTTTAGGCGTTGACTACCCAAGTAACCCGACTATACCCAACAAGTTCGGGCATACGCGTTGACCTAGAAGACTCACGCTTCCACTGGGATGCAGCTCCTAACATTCGTCTCTCTAGTCTTCGCGCAGCCTGAGTCGTTGTTATGGTCGTGTCCTTGGTGAGAGCTTTTGTAAACCATTTTATAGAGTGGAACAGTTGATTAAGGTATGGGTTTCACCCCTGGCTTAACAACTTCGTTCCCATTGGTGGTGGCGCTCATCGAATTAAATTCGAGAGTTCCACTAGAATTTTGAAATGGAGACCTTTTGTCGAGATGCGGATGTCACTCCTGGCTCGACGAAGAGTTCTCGTGCTAGGAAGATACGCTGAGTGAGCGACCTTATCGAGAGTTCTTGGTTTTCACACCTGGTCTCGACTAGATCACTCGGTTTTATTGTACGAGTAGTTTTGAAAGCATGTGTATTGTGTCGGCCTTAGGAAAGGCTAAGTAACATTCTAGCCTTAGGAAAGGCTCTTTGTGTGAAGCTGTAGTATGCGGTGTTCACACAATAGTTGTAACTTTCAACAAATTGGATCGAGGGTAGCAAGTTGGCCCAAACAAACCCTAACGAGTTCGTAAGAGTCGGCCTGTAGGTACTTAGACTATAGACTAGGTCAATTTTTCTAAGACATCGACCCGGACTAGGTCGAGTCTCAAACTTTGCCTAATTCCCTATAGTTATGGCTCTGATACCAATCTGTCACACCCCAACCGATGGCGGAATCATCGGGGCGCGGCACTAGGCGAATCAGATTGCTCAAGAGAATCCATAACAACTATATTGCGATAATATTTATTACATTTGTCATCCCATACTAACAAACAATACAATCACGTAAGTCATCACAGATTTCTTGTCCTCTCGAACAATTCAAATCCGACAACCTAGATTTTAGATGAGTTTCTAGACTTCCTAGCTTGATTTGATGTATACTTCGGCTAAACCTGCAACATACGTTAAAACTTTGTCAATACAAAAGTATTGGCGAGTATACAGGTTTGATATGTGATAGTGTGATAGATTGAAAGTGCTGCGAATTTCCACATGCATAAACGTAATACACAACATATATACTCACAAAACTGATACTACCAGCTAAGTCCTCGATGCTCGACTCTTGATGGCATAACTAGACCCCGTCGGGCGAAATAGTACTATACTAGTCTTGGTGGGACGTCACGAGTATAAGTCCTAGCATACATGTACTAGCATCACGTATATCTATGCAAACAGTTATTCGCAAGTGATAAATAGTCCAATTAAATCATTCGTTTGATAAGTTTGGTTTTTATGGAACGTATGTTACACCCAAAATTCGATAAAAGGGGTCAAGTATACTCACAGCGCGTTTTCGGTTAGGTTTGCGGAATCGGTGCCGGAGAATGTCCTGATTTCAGACAATTTATGTGAGTGATAGATTACTATGCGTTAAACGGTATCGATTCGCGTGAAATCGGGCGAAATTGGGTTAAAATTGGACAAAATGGTGAAATTGGGCTGGCCCAGTCGAACAGGCCACTCGATCGAGTGGGCCTGGTCGATCGGTTGGACTTGGTCCTGATCGATCGGACAGCCTGATCGATCGAATGGCTGTTCGATCGACTAGCTGTTCGATCGACTAGCTGTTCGATCGACTAGCTGTTCGATCGACTAGCTGTCCGATCGACTAGCTGCTCGATCGACTAGCTGTTCGATCGACTAGCTGTTCGATCGACTAGCTGTTCGATCGACTAGCTGTTCGATCGATTGGGCCACTCGATTGGCCATCCTGTTCGGCTGTTTTCGATGATTTTTCGAGCGTTTTTCGGCGTTTTGGGTTAGGACGTTACGATGAGGTGTTAAGCAACTGAAATCCCGTCAATTCCGACCTGTTTTAACGGCCGGGAATCACCCCGTTCGTCAGAACTGGTCGTTTTTTGTCGGTTTTTCCGTGTTTAACCCGAAATCGATGATTTTATCACTAGAAATCAGATCCTAGACCAACACGACACTAAGAAATGTGCAGGAGGTCGGTCTAAGTTCTGGTTTTACCATTTTTATGTATGGATCTGATGTAAAAACCTTGATTTTACTTAGGAAATGCCCTAGATCTAAGTTGTTCTTGATGATATGAGGTTAACACTTTGAAGTTCATAAGAACTTGTGATGAAATCAGTCAGAACATCTCAGATCCATGACCATCTTAATAGGAAAACACTGATTTGGTTGAGATTCATGAAAAATCGTATGTAAATCATCCGAATCTGAGTTGTCCTTCATGGGATGACATCACCTTTGAAGAACTTTGTGGTGACATCACCTTAGAACAGCCCAAATCCGTTGATTTCACGGTTGAAAATTGGGATTTGAAAGATAGAAAGATGAAGGATTGCATTTGGATCAAGAAAGTACAAGATTCGGGTTGAAAACTTACAAGAATCGGAAGAAATCGAGAGATTTGAGGGCTGGAGCGTCTTGTTCGGTTAGGAGCAGCAACACAAGTGTTTGGGAGTGAATGGAGGGGTATTTATAGGCAAGGAAGGGGAAAGGAAGGCAAAACTGCAGTTGGATCGGCTGGCCCAGTCGATCGGCTGGCCCAGTCGATCGGCTGGCCCAGTCGATCGGTTGGCCCAGTCGATCGGTTGGCCCAGTCGATCGGCTGGCCCAGTCGATCGGCTGGCCCATCCGATCGGCTGGTCCATCCGATCGGCTGGTCCATCCGATCGGACTGGCCTATCTGATTGGGCCGGTCTGACCAATTGGACTAGTCTGATCGAATTGATCCGTTCGGAAGCCTTTTGATCCCGTTTTTGGTGCGATTTCGATGGTTTGAACCATATTTTCATATATTTATATAATTATTAAATTATTTATTATTATTAATCACAAAAGGGCCGTATATACGTATTTATGTATCCAATATTCAGTGCGTTGATCGAGTTACGCGTGCCTTCGAGTGCGTTCTTCGATGTGATGTGCCACAATGATTACCGGGGCACTACTTACTCGTATTGCTATCATCGTCATGACGGCTGGAGTCATAGCACTCACCCGATAGTCCTTGTTAGCGTTGATTACTTACGTTTTGACACCTCACGCTTATCGAGAAGGGTAGATTAGGCCTTTACTCGACATCATCGTGAGTGTTTTGCAAAATAGGTTTGTACTAATGATAGAATATGCGTAATCATTCGATTATACTTCGATTTAGCGATATAATTGATATAGTTACATTATGATCCGAATCTCCGGTGCTAGGCGTAACGAGTGTATCGAGTAGTAACAACGCACGAAGGTGCGGGTTGTTACAATGGGAGTGACGAAACCCTCCCATGTTTCGCCTAAGTGTTAACAGTTTCACCCAACCCTAATCATGTTACTGCTACTATCATAACAATACGATCAATTTGAAATCATTACCCAAATCATTCCAATCATCAGTTATATCATACAATTATCATCATTCCCTAATAATGTGAAACTCTTTGATCATCAACATACAACAAGATCATCACTAACACTATCAGGTTTCAGAATTCCGTATCAGATTATTTCATGTATGACCAGATCGATGTTTTTAATCTACATTGTAGATGATTTCTATATCTATATCACCAATAGAATATTCCAATAGTTTACATACATAATCATGATTGACATTAACAATTTATATAACACCTAAACAAACAATACATATTAGAGCAAGCGTTGTCGCACTCACCGGAGAGTCGAAGGTTTGACAATACTCAAAACGGAGAGAGGGGAAGGGCTTTGTGTGAGTGAATGGTTGCTGTCGGTGATAGAGAGGAGAAAGAGATACTAGGGTTCGCTAAATAAATCTTTGTGCAGTATACGTAAATATATATATGCGAAACATGGTTGGGCCTTGTCTGGGCCATGAGCCCTTCTCAGTGACGACGAAACATAGGTGGAGGCGACGAAACTTCACAAGTTTCGTCGGGTAAAGGTGTTAGTGTAAGGGTGGTGTTTCGTCGAGAAGTATGGGTGGTGAAACTACCATGTTTCGTCGATTGCGGGATTATAATCTCAAATAGTTAACAAATTTCTATCACTCAACAAACAGTAACACAATATCTCAACATATAACAACGTGTACGATTACAAAGCAAACAAGCTAAGCACACACAACCGTGAAACAAATAACGTGTCGAGGAAAGACCTTGAAAACTCGGGTTGTCACATCATCCCCAACTTGAAAGAAATTTCGTCCCAAAATTTAGCACGTAGTTACTGAGGAAGCTAGTTAGTTTGTGTGGTTTCCTGGTTTTCCTGTGGTGTCACATCATCCCCCCGTTGGTTTGGAATTTCGTCCCGAAATTCCATAGTAGCTTCAGCCTCAGTAGTGGTTGCACTTTTCTCGAACAACTGGGGATACTTGTGTTTCATTCGGTCTTCTCGTTCCCAGGTAAACTCTGGGCCACGACAGGAGTTCCAACGAACTCGAACAAGAGGTATTCTGGTACGCTTGAGAACCTTAACATCTCGGTCAGTAATCTCTACTAGTTCCTCGACGAATCGCAGCTGATCGTCGATGGTGAGTTCCTTGAGGGGAACTATGAGGGTCTCATCTAATAGACACTTCTTCAGATTCTACATGTGGAATACGTTGTGAACTCCGCTGAGTTCTTCGGGTAGGTTCATTCTATAGGCCACTTTTCCAATTTTCTCAGTGATTTCGAAAGGTCCGACATATCGCGGGTTGAGTTTGCCTCGTTTACCAAAACGAACTACACCTTTCCAAGGTGAGACTTTAAGTAGGACTTGATCCCAAACCTGGAACTCGAGTGGTTTCCTTCACTTATCAGCGTAGCTTTTCTGACGGTCACGAGCTGCCGCCATTCGTTGTCGTATCTGAAAAGGCAAGCAAGTTGTGGGTGAGCAAAGCCAACCATCTAAACCAAAGCCGAAACCATGGACGCAACTCAAGGAAGAAGCCTTAGCGAAGGTTTACATAGGCACGTCCACACACCCGATTAAAGATACGGAAAATAACTTGCATTTTTTTAAGTATATATTTTGTAGTATTATTTTTTTAATTTTTTGTAACATATAATGTTGTTCAATATAGGTAACAATCAAACGGGTGAGGGGTTTTGGAAGGCGGTTTTGGCGAAGTTTCTTGTGCTAATGGACCAAGGGCCGTATCGAGATATTGACTCGGTGTCTTCTAAGTGGCAAAAAATGAGCGGGTTCGTCAATAGGTTTTCCGAAGAATATAATAAAATATATTCAAGTGGGCGTCGTAGCGGGATGAGCGACGAGGATGTGTTCAAAAAGGCGTTGGATGTTTACAAGTCGAACCATGGTACCACGTTCGCACACGTTCGGGCGTGGGAAAATATGCAAACGGCCCAAAAATGGGCGCCGGTTCCGAACGAGGTGGAGATGTCGAAGCGGCAAAGGATATCGGAATCCGGTAGTTATAGTGGCGGCGGATCGGACGCGAGATGTCACGTAAACTTAAACGATGACGCCGAGTTCAATGAAGAAGAATACGCCGTTAAGGAAGCGGAACGTCCCCCGGGCCGGGACAAATCAAAGAAGGAGGCGGCGTCAAAGAAAGAAAGGTAAAAGGTCGATCCGAAGATGGAGGAGTTTATGATGCAATTTAAAACGTACGCCGAGGTCACGGCCTAAAAGGCGAGGGCGAAGGAGCGGGCGATCGAAGAAAAGTCACGCGTGGCGGGAGAAAGGATATGATTGTCCGATGATATGGTTTGGATCAAGGAGTGGGAAATATTGACGATGGATGTTGATAGTTATCCCGAACCGAAACGTTCGACTTTGATAAAATTGCAAAACGACATCATGAAGAAGCATCAAAGTGGTTGATTTTTATAAGTTTATGTTTTTTTTTAGTTTATTAGGATTTTTTATGTTGATTTTTTTTTAAGTTTATGTATTGTTTTTTAGTATTAATGAAAGTATTTTCCTATTTTATTTGTTAAATGTTAAAAAAAAATGGAAGATTTAAAAAAAAAATAAAGTGGTCGGGTAAGATCATCCTCCCATTTCCATTGATTTTGTGGGATGGACCATCCTCAAGAGAATGATGATCAAGAGAATGATGATGTGGCACCTAGATGGCGGATCATCTTCTAAGAGAGGACCATCCCCATACCATGTAGCCTAAATAAAGAGCTACACATCATCTGGAATTTTTCACCATATGTAAATATGTAATTTCATTACGGAGTAAGTATATTTCATTTTTTTTAATATTTTGATTTGTTATTTTGATAAATAATTACGTCTTATCGACGTGGGTAAGAATGTTTACTTATTTTCGTTTTATATTATAAATAATTTTAGATATAACATATCCGATTATGTATTTAAATAATTTATATAATTGTTTAGTAAATTTTTGTGTTGTATATGTATAAATAATCCTATATAAATGTTTTTTCAATTTTTGTGTTGTATGTGTGGAAAGCTTTTAAGAAAACTATTTTGAAAATCTCAAACTAAGTGTAGAGACTTCATTAAATAGGTTAAACTCTAATGAAAAAAGCCGTTAAAAATATTCTAAAGAAAAAAAATAATAGAAGATGTTGATAGGAAACTAAATTATCTAATGATGAAATTATCGGCGATCCAACACTGCGGAAACCAATCAATTATTATACGAATAACATACGACTTGAGCTAAAACAATTCTATTTATGGACCCCAATTTAAAAGTTCTTGTTCCGACGTCGGAGAAGATGATAGATTTGCAAATTGAACAGAATATATGACATTGCTTATCTAATGGTGGAAACCAGAAAAAAAAATCGTCATATTCCTTTGGCTAATTGGATATTGAAACGAACGTTGGTTTATTATTGATTTTTTTTTTATTTGCATTGTGTGAATGTACGATAAAAAAATTGAGATAACCCAAAATTTTTCTTATAGTTCTGTCATTGACATGTAACATGTTTTTTACGTAGAGCTTCTATCCTCATTATAAGAGTTAGCATGTGACTAATTTATTGGTGGGATAAACGTACCGTCATCATAGCCCGAACCGCTATAAATTAAAAGCAAATCAAATCAAATCATTTGTAATGGTTTGATTCCGGTTTAGTTTTACAGATGAAGGTTATTGGGCCTAAAATAAAAATAAAAAACCTCTCCAAAAGTTGAAGATGAAAGAAAAAGCCGTAGTAATAGTCGACTAGTCTACCAATGATCTTTAGATCAAGTGGTGGAGGGCTTGTATTTCTCTTGAGAGATACAAGTTCGACTCCCACTTGGTGCAGAGTGAGGCACTGGTGGGCAATGATAGGAGACCCAGGGAAACCTGGGTTGGATCCTTGAGCCAAATGGGTTTTACAGGTAATTCTACTGTCGTGCCTACGGGCGGGTGCGTTACCGGGTTTTCCCCGGAATTGGTGGTGGACTCGGGTTACTCTCGGAGTACTCCATTTGTCCAGTGGGTGCCCCGAGAGTGCTCGGGATTGATTCTGTTAGCCGTTAAAAAAAATAGTCGACTAGTCGTTTGCGGCAAATATCCTTTTGTGATACAACTAGTGCTTTGATCTGATCTTGTAGATAGTTAAAAAGAATTGATCACGGAGACTTTGCTAACTATTAAGGGTATGTTTGGCATGGAGCTTTTAGGAGCTTCTAGCTTTAAGCTTTTAATAAAAAGCTACTACTCAATAAAAAGTCTTGTTTGGTTAAAGGAGCTTTAAACTTTTAGGTTAGGAGCTTGAAGCTTTTGGTTGAACGCTACTACTAGTAGCGTTTAGAATGAGCTACAAGCTTTTAGGGAAAAAATGACTATTTTAACCTCTAAAAATAAGGAACTTTTTAATGCACCAACTTTCTAAATTTTCAGTTATGTCTATTTTGGTCATTTTATACATTTTATTAAGAGCTCCAGCTACTCTACCAAACACCAAGTATATCTAAAAAGCTACAGCTACTAGCTACCAGCTAAAGCTACCAGCTTCCAGCCACCAGCTTCCAGCTTATAGCTACCAGCCACCAGCTACTTTTGCCAAACTTAGTAGTACAAGCATTTATATTTATTTATATACCTATCAATTTGCAAGATAAGGTTGCTTACTTTACTTGTACGTTTCAAGCTTATAGTTGTTGTAAACTGAGTTTTCTTTGTAAGCTTTCTTTGGAAGCCGTGTGTCCCGTTCTTTTCCTATAACCTCACATCCTTATCACATTGTCGCTTTTTCCTCAAGGGAGAGAAAGACATCCGATAACCCCACCACCGCTCAACCTCTGCTACACCGCTTCACCTCGAACCGACATCATCCTCACCACCAGTATACCGACCGATAGCTTATTAGCTTATGATACCACAAAAAAAACTAGACCGTTGCCATTTTATTTTAAAAAAAAACTAAACCGATTTTATACCGTACCGGTGATCGATGTTGTTCGGATGGTTTTGGTAAAATTAAACATGGAAAACTTTAATCAACTAAAACGTTTAAGTTGGGAAGTTTTGCTTCTCTTGGAAGTTCTGGGTTCAAATCCAGGCAAGGGGGTTTTAATACTAACTTGGAAATACTAACTACTAACATGGTTAGCGACATCCTAACCGTACGCCGTTCAAAAAAAAAACCTAAAACGTTTACTTAATATAACATTTTAATACCTAGTTAATGGTATTAATATTATTTCACCAAATAATAACAATTTGTTGTAAAAGAATGGTCTATTAGCAATCCATATACAACTATACTAAACATGAGAGAACAAGACTATAAAGAATAAGTGAATATGAATTCTTTTTTTATTGAGATATCAACATGCAATACAAAGAACTCTATATATAGTGTTCTTACATTAATACAAAGGACATGAAGAGATGGTGGTTACATATATGGAGAGTCACCACATCATGGTGCATTCATAACACTCCCCCTTAACTATCCACATGATGAAATATAATAGTCTACTATTCTTTTAATACGCTAGGTGATGTTGCCTCGTTAAAAACCTTGATAGGAAAACCCAGTGAGATAAAACCATAGCTAAGGAAAAAAAGAGTGCAGCGCGTATTTTCTCCCCCGGATACTTTTGGATCAGATATGTTGCCTCATTAAAAACCTTACTAAGAAAACCCAATGGGAAAAACTTAGTGAAGGGAAAAAGAGTGCAACATTTGAGATTAGAATTGTAATCTTACCAATACATCTATCCAGAACGTAATATCAGATGTCGTCTTGTTTGCAAGATACGTCAATGCTCTGATCGCAATTAAGTATGGTACTTCTTGACTAAGTAGTTCAACATCCCTTTCTTGGGGTTGATAAGAATATTTTTTCTATGTCAAGCGATCAGACAATCGTTCATGTACTCAACGAATGAGCTTCTTCTATATAACATCTTCTAGATGTAGTCAGATTGATGAGCAAAAATAGTACATATATACTCGAACTACAGGTCGAGAATAACTACACTTTGTAAAGGTCATTCAAAATTTTCCTCTTTAGTTTGAGAGTTCCCTCTCGATGATGTTTACATTATCACTGTAACTCTGTAAGAGTGAAATCTTGTTAAATAGATGTAGCTCATTTTATCAAAATTATACCTCTCTTTTCAGAGTATAGTCGACTGTACCACATACGAGTAGTTTCCTTTAAGATTCATGTTGTTGGGATTGAACCCTATCAGAGGAACAGATAATTAAAGCCAAAACTGGATCAGAGCAGTGGATCCTAAATAAGCAGTGTTTACATACAAATCTCTCCCCTTGAAAGTGATTTCAACAACTACTGACCTCCTATCTGCTGATCTTGCTAAATGCTGACCTACAACTGCTGCTCAAGTAAAGACCTGATGAAAGACTAAAGCCCTGCTGATTCAATCTACTGCCTTGAGTCAAGCTCTGCTGATCCGGACAAGTACTGCTGGGTTCACAGCAGTAGAAGGTTGCAGCAGCTGATCAATAGTCTGCTTTGTTTTATAATGTAATAGCAGTAGTTAACACAGCAATGTTTGTATAGATCAATGGTTAGAGTTTGTTAGGAGGTTAGATGTCACTTTCATGGTGACGTCAGCTAAGATGCTCAGTAGTTTGCAAGTGCCTATAAATAGTTCAGTACTTTGTACTGTTCTATTAGCTCTTTTGCACAATCGTCTTCTTTGCACGAACAAACAACTGAGCTTTGGCTGAGGGGGAGTTTGCATTCATTCATCAATCATTGTAATCGTTATTGAAATAAATTCAATCTTCCGATTCATTGTGTAAAGATGTTTGATCAAAGTATTACTCTCGTTTGATTGTATGCAAAGTTTGTTTCCATCTTAAATTCCGCTGCACACTCATCCATTTTCACTTTAATTACAAACACAAAATACAATCAAAATCAAACTCAGATCCAACAATTGGTATCAGAGCGAGGTCAGTTAAATTTGATTTAACAATCATTTTGACGTAAAAAGTTCAGCTCATAACAGTTGATACTGATCGTTTGTTCGTTTGTTGAAAAACAGAGCAAGGATTAATCACCATTAAAGTTGATTTCTCAGTGTCTGTAAAACAACAAGAATGACGTCACAATCTCAGGATGATAAAAACAACATCGGCTCGCTTTTTAAACCACCTATGCTAAAAAGAAATGAGTACAACATCTGGCAGAGGAAGATGGGTCACATCCTCGCTCAACAAAGCGCAGGTTGTTTGAGGTCTGTCGTCTTTGGTCCCCATGTTCCTACAGTGCCAAGCGCTGAAGATGCTAAAAAGAACGTTCCAAAACCAGTTGAAAATTATACCGAAACTGATTTTCAAAAAATCGAACTAGATGCTAAAGCATTTAGTATCATAGCATCAGCGCTGCCTAATGAAATATATGCTGGACTGTTACACTGTAACAGTGCCAAAGAGTTATGGGACGCGCTTAAGGAACAGTTTGGGGGAACCGAAGAAGTCATAGAAAACAATAGGGAAATCCTGAACCAACAGTATGAAACATTTTGTCATGTTAAAGGTGAATCACTGACGCAACGATTTGAGCGTTTCAGTTGTCTCATCAGTGAACTGAGGCTTGTTAAAACCACTTTTACAAACTCAACTCAAAATAGCAGGTTCCTCAGGTCACTGCCAGAAAAATGGGACACCATAGCTTTTGTCACCCGCAATTCACCTGAGTTCAAGGATCTGACCTTGACCCAACTTCACGGTCGACTCCTGACCTACGAAAGGGAGTTGAACCAGAAAAGGAAGTTACAAGAGTCAGGAAAAACCGTTGATGATTATACATTCGGTAACACTGCTCTTTTGGGTCAAGAAGAATCTGGGAGTAGTGGTAAGGATCAGGGTTATGATCACTTCATTGACATAACTGCTGGTGCAAATTTTAACAACCCTGATCCTCACTCTACAAGTTATGCATTCACTGCAAACGAAAACCAGATGTCAGACAATCTAAGCTTTGAACTCAATGATCTACAGCATTTTGACCCCACTGATTTAGAGGAAATGGACATCCTGCATCAACTGGCCTTGCTAAGTGTTAGAACTAGCAAATTTTACAAAAGAACAGGGCGAAAGTTCCCAGGCTTGCATGGGAATCTAAGGGTTGGGTTGGATAAATCGAAAATCAAGTGCTACAAGTGTAATAGGTTGGGACACTTCGCTAGGGAGTGTAGGAGTCAAACTATTGGTCCCATAATCACTCATCCTAGCTCAAATCCTAGACCTCAAAATCAAGGCACTGTGCACTATGCCCAATATGCCCCAGCAGCTCAAGTGAACACTGCTCACTATGCTGCTGCCCCTGTGCCAGTGCACTATGTCCAAACCACTGTTCCACAGATCCAATATGTTCAAACCCCTGTCCCTCAGGCACAAGTGCAACCTGCACCTCAAACCACTGCTCCAGCAGCAGTACAACCAGATCAACAAAGTTTTTTCACTCAAGGGTTTGTTGACTGGAGCAGTATGCCTGAAGACCTTAGTGATGAAAATTTTCCACTCTATGCT
This sequence comes from Helianthus annuus, assembly GCF_002127325.2. Lineage (NCBI taxonomy): Eukaryota > Viridiplantae > Streptophyta > Magnoliopsida > Asterales > Asteraceae > Helianthus > Helianthus annuus. The sequence goes on along the minus strand of NC_035440.2, from coordinate 37,629,378 downwards.
TCCAATGTTTCTTCTCATGATGAATTTTGTTTGATGGCATTAGAGTCAATACAGGAGGGTGTTGAATCTGAAGAGGAACAGCTGGGTTCTGAAACAGTGGATGAGGTGACTGAAGCAGTGGTTACTGCTGTGGCTAATGAAGTACTGTTGGGAGAAAGTTCAGGTACCCTGATTGAACCACTGACAGACCCATGGTCAGAAGAGAACAAGGAAGAAAAGAGAGAAGAAAAAGCAGGTGAGAAAGAAGAAAGAGCTGAAGATGAAGAAAATCCTCAATGTGATTGTGCAATGATGGCTGCTGCTTAGGTAACACCTCAAGTTCTTGAAAAACTGTGTTCTGACAATTGCATTATTGCTTTTGCTAACATCAAAGAGGTGAACGAAAACCTTCGGGATAAAATCTTAACTGATGAAGTCAAATTTGAAAGATCTCTAAAAGAACTTAAAACAAATTGACTGAAAAGGATAAAGAGATTAGCAGCTTGAAAGAAGAGCAGAGCATAACCAAAACCCAACTCCAAACTTTGGTAGAAAAATACCAAGTTTGCAAAAAGGAGTTAGAGTCCACCCAGATCACATGTGAGAGATGGGTGGAATCATGCAAAGGGTATGAGGTTATGCTTGAAAAACAGATAAAAAGCAATGTGAAATTTGGGGTTGGTTATAGAAAACATGATGATGAAAACACTGCTTTTGAAAAATCTGTTTCAACCACTGATGTAACCACTGAGTTCATCCCCACAAACAAGAATGGCCAAGAAGTGAAAATTACTGACAAACTTGGTAACAAAATCACACTTGACAGACCAATGGGATCCTCTACTTTTGAGGAACTTGAAAATCATCAGTTTAAACCAAAATGGTCAGATGAGTGTGATATTCTTGAAAATTTCAAGCCAATGGACTTTACATCAACTGATGGTGTTAAAGCTCCAAAAGCTAAAGTCATACCTCTCAAAGACATCCCAGCAGTGGTTAAAACCTCTGCTACAAAGGAGTCTGAAAAAAGAAAGAAGAAAGAAAAAATTGATAACTTGTTTTGTGAATTCTGTGAGAAAAGGAATCATCTAACAAAAGATTGTTTCCACTTAAAGGCTTATGATATAAACAGAACAAGTGTCATAGTTCCAGCTGAGAGTAGCATTGTCTGTGGTAAAACAAACCACAAAACTCAAGCATGTGTGTATCTCAAAAACTTTGATGTGAAAAAGAATGAGTACCTTGCTAAAACATCCTTGAGTCCATCATCATCATCATCTGTCAAATTCACCAAGAAACAACCACTGTTTGTACCAGTTCAAACAGCTGTCACAAAATAGCTGAACCAAACATCTGTCAAAAGAGATGTTCAGGTTACTGATGCACCCCTGCCAATCAGTTCAGAAAAGGCAAGGAAAAACAGTCTTACCAAAGGATTCCACACGTTTATGAGGCCTACAAAAGGCCCTCTAAACCTAAAGTGAATAGGCATCCTTTTGGTTATCAGCAGGTGATTGATCAAGACCCTCAACAGTGGTTAGCAAGAAACAGTACTAAAACTGTCCAAACCCCTGACCTAACCACTGTCCATCACTCTGCATCCATACCAGACACTGCTGAATACCCATCCAAAGCCTTGTTGGCTTTGGAGCCCTTAATGAACAAATACTTTTACTTCATGTGCAGGGAGCTTCTGCATGCTTTGATAGTCTTCGGTATGTAGATAATGGAGGCTCCAGGCACATGACAGGATGTAAAGCCCTCCTCAAAGACTTTAAAATCCATGGAGGGGGTGATATATCCTTTGGGAATAATAGTAAAGGGAAAGTTCTAGGGTCTGGTACAGTGCAATCTGGAAATGTAAAATTTGAAAACGTCAATCTAGTAGACAATCTAAAATTCAACCTTCTGAGTGTATCACAGATGAGTGAGAAAGGGTTTGGGTCATTCTTCACAAAAGATTGTTGTAGGATTGTTGGACCAGAAATGGTCAAAAAGATTGAAGCAATAATCAAAACTGGTCAAACTAAACTTGTTGCTCAAAGAAGTGGCAATGTTTATGTTGTTGATATGTCAAAAGAGTGTCCTAGAGCTAATGTCTGTCTGTTCTCAGCTGCCTCTAACAAAGAGACAAAACTTTGGCACAGAAGGCTGGGGCACACAAATCTTAAGACAATCAGTGAAATTTCAAAAAATGGTTTGGTGAGAGGCCTACCACAAAAATTGTTTTCATGTCCTGAACATTGCATTTCCTGTTTAAAAGGAAAACAGCATAAAAGTTCTTACAAGTCCATTGAAGAGTCCAAAACAACCCAGTGTTTGCAAATGCTACACATGGATTTGTTTGGCCCAGTTCAAGTCATGAGCCTCAAGAAGAAAAGATATTGTTTGGTTATTGTTGATGACTTTTCTAGGTTTACATGGACTTTCTTTTTACACTCCAAAGATGAGACTGCAGGCATTTTGCAAGACTTTGTGACACAGGTTGAAAAGCAATTTGACCTTCCAGTGAAAAGCTTCAGGAGTGACAATGGCACAGAATTTAAAAATAAGGAGTTGGATGCCTTCTGTGTGAAGAAAGGGATTGTAAGGCAGTACAGCATCCCTAGAACACCAGAGCAAAATGGTGTTGTTGAAAGAAAGAACAGAACTTTGATTGAGGCTTCCAGAACTATGCTTGCAGATTCAGGTTTGCCATTAACTTTCTGGGCTGAGGCAGTAAACACTGCCTGCTATGTCTAGAACAGAGTTTTAATAAACCCCAGGCACAAAAAGACTGCTTATGAAATTTTGTATAAAATCAAACCACTGATCTCATATTTCAAGGTGTTTGGCTGCCCCTGCTTTATTTTGAACCTAAAAGATTCCATTTCAAAATTTGCAGCCAAAATTGATTGTGGTTATCATCTGGGATACTCAACCACTGCCAAGGCATACAAAGTGTTCAATACACGGACCAAGGCAGTGGAGGAGACTTTGAATGTAAAGTTCAATGAACTTTCATCAATGAAAATCCCAGCAAATCCTGCAGATCTGTTTGATCTTGAAAAATTTACTTTTAAAAATACTGCTGTCAAGACTAACAGTGCAGGTCCATCAGAGGATACAACACCAGACTATGGGTATGAAATCATCATCCCTCAAAGGTCTGCCACAAAGGGAAAAGCACCAGCTGTTCAAAACAGTTGTCAAAGCTCAACCACTGCTACCTCAACAGTTGTTGACCAAAGTAGCCCATCCACCACTGCTTCCACATCCTCAAACACTGCTGACAAAAGTCCTCAAACAGTGGATAAAAGTCAGCAGTTGTCCACTTCATTACCTCCTATTCCACCACCTTTTAAAGCCACTGCTGGATCATCAAAGTCACCAGCAGTGGTTAGCTCAGATGATACACATTTGCAGCCTTCACCAACAAATGCCATCATACCATACCAAGGAGATTTAATCTTCTTGAGATCTTATCCACCTGATCAAATCATTGGCAACATCAATGAAGGGGTGCTCACAAGAAGCCAAACCCAAAACATTTGTCTTTTTGCTGGTTTTCTATCACTCCATCAGCCAGTCAAGTACCAAGAGGCACTGAAAGACAACAGCTGGGTAGAAGCCATGCAAGAGGAGCTCCAACAGTTTAAAAGACAACAAGTATGGGAGCTTGTACCACTGCCAGAAGAGGTCAGTCCCATTGGCACAAAGTGGGTCTTCAAGAACAAAACTGATGAAAAGGGCATTGTTGTCAAGAATAAAGCCAGGCTTGTGGTTCAAGGTTACAGACAGGAAGAGGGGATTGATTATGATGAAACATTCGCCCCTGTTGCAAGATTGGAAGCCATTAGACTGTTCCTGGCCTTTGCTGTCAACCACAACATGAAGGTGTTTCAAATGGATATCAAAAGTGCTTTCCTCTATGGTACAATTCAAGAAGAGGTGTATGTATGTCAACCTCCAGGTTTTGAGGATCCATTTTATCCTGATCATGTCTACAGGCTAAACAAAGCCTTGTATGGCCTGAAACAAGCACCAAGGGCCTGGTATGAAACTCTTTCCAACTTCCTACTCTCAAATGGTTTCAAAAGAGGTACCATTGGTAAAACACTGTTTCTTAAATGGAGAGGGAAGGATTTAATGATTGTCCAAATTTATGTGGATGACATTATTTTTGGAAGCACATGTAACAAAATGTGTGAAGAGTTTAGAGAACTCATGACAGCTGAGTTTGAAATGAGTGTAATGGGTGAGCTGCAATGCTTTCTTGGTCTCCAAGTACAGCAAATGCAAAATGGAACTTTCATTCATCAAAGCAAATATGCTAAAGAACTTTTGACCAAATTTGATATGAATGATTGTAAACCATGCAGCACACCCATGGTAACAAATAAGCTGGTCATGTCTGATGAAAAAGATGAGCTGATTGACCAAACACTCTATAGAAGCATGATTGGGTCTTTATTGTACCTAACTGCATCTAGACCAGACATCATGTTTGCAACATGTGTCTGTGCAAGAAGTCAATCAGCTCCCAGAGAATCAAATCTCATTGCTGTAAAAAGGATCTTCAGATACATAAAAAGTGCTCCCACACTTGGTATCTGGTATCCAGCTAATGGGAATATCAAGCTTTCAGGTTTTTCAGACAGTGACTTTGCTGGATGTCACACCACAAGGAAGTCCACTTCAGGAGGGTGCCAGTTTCTAGGTGATTGCTTAGTTTCTTGGCAAAGCAAAAAGCAAGCAGCAGTTTCAACATCCACTGCTGAGGCTGAATACATTGCTGCTGCAAGCTGTACAGCCCAACTCCTGTGGCTTCAAAATCAGTTACTGGATTTTGGTATCACTGCCTTAGAAACACCACTCATGTTGGACAGCCAGGCAGCAGAAAATATCATCAAAAATCCAGTTTCCCATTCTACCACCAAACACATCGACATCAGACATCACTTTGTGAGGGATTGCTATGAAAAGGGTTTGATTTCTCTACATCATGTCCCAACTAAAGACCAGCTGGCAGATGTGCTCACAAAAGAACTTGACACAGCCACTTTTGAAAGCTTGGTCTCTAGGATTGGGATGCTGAACATGGAATAACAAGCAACATCTTGTTTTTCTGTGAATAAAAGCAACAAAATGTTTTCAGAAAATCAAAAATCCATCCTTAAAAATAGCTAAAAATAAAATTTTCATTAAAATCCTTAAAAGTCTGCCATAACCACTGATTGTTCAAAAGTCTGCTCTACTTCAAAAGTCTGTCCACTGCTGAAAGTCAACCCTGTTCTCTCCTTCCTTTGATAAACTCTGTTGTTCAAAAGCAGTGTCTTATCCACTGATAGTGAAAATCGTCCACTGCTTCCTTACCACTGCCTTCATCTCTCACTTTCATCAAAGTACTGTCCTTCATTTTCACTAGGGGTTGTCACGTGGGCAGTACATAGTGGTCAAACCTTTTGTAACGGCTGCCACGTCAGCATTCACTTTCTTCTCTATAAAATCCCCCACTCACCACCAAAACAGGGTTTTACTGTCGAATTGAATTCTTCAAAAATTCTCTTCTCAAAACAGTTTTTCATCTCATCTTTCACAAATTTCTTCGATCATTCTACTCAAAATGACAAAATCGAAGTCTGCAAAACCCACATCCAAATCATCGTCGAAAACAGCCTCTCAAAAGGCAATCTCCACTGAAATCCCATATAAATCATCTCACAATCTCCTGGGTCTTCTCACAAAACCAGGTACCACTGATGTTTTCGATTCCACCATTAACATCATGGCAAAATCAAAGTACAAAACTTTGTTCACCGCCAATGCACCAATCTATTTGGATACCCAAAGGGAGTTCTGGAAGAATGCAACCCTTGAAAAACAAGGAGACACTGCAACCTCCATACACTCTTCTATAAAGGGTAAAGAAGTCCAAATCACGCCACAATCCATTTCAGAGGTCTTTCAACTCGATGATCAAAAAGGTAAAACCTCTTTCACCAAAAACGAGTTACAAACTGACTTCATTGAAAGAGGGTATGAAGCCACGATGATGAAGAGACTTACCTTACAAAAAGGTTATTTTCCTTCTGCAACCAGATTTTTATTTCATACCCTCCTACTATGTGTTTCAAACAAAACCACTTCTTTCAATGAAATCCCTTTAAAGATTCAAAATCTGGGGTATGCAATTCTTCAAGAAGAAAATTTTAACTACTCTCGGGAAATTTTTAAAGATTTGGTTAATAATGTTGAAACAAAGTCATTCTTACTGTTTCCAAGGTTTCTAAGTTACTATTTTGAAAAGAAATTCAGTAAGGATGATTTAGCTGTAATAAATCAAGGTGAGTGTACACAAATAAACAGCCTAACATCTGAAACTTTTTCAAGAATGTTAGCACCTTGCAAAACACAAGCAGAGGTGCCTGAGCAGAATTTAGCAGCTACCACTGCTCCTCAGGTATCTGCTGCTGAGCCCACTGCTCTAGGTGATCAAAGCAGCAGACCAACTGTTTTGAAACCCACACCTACCAATCCCAAAAAGCCAAACAAAAAGAAAAATCAAAAACCCCCCAAACCAATCAAAACGGCAACTCTGGAGGATGAGATACCAGAGCTACTGCCTGTGACAACACAAATGTCACAAGAAACCGCTGCTGCTACTTCCTCACAGCAGTTGGTACAAATATCTCAACCCATAACCAAAACTCCTCCTGCTTCTTCACAAAAAGAACAGGTTGTACACAAAGGGCCACCACATTATGATGCTCTGGAAACACTCATCCACAGCCCAATGTCCGGGGCAAATCCTCTTTCTACACCCAACTTCACATCCACAATTCCACCAAAAAACGCAACTTTTGTTTGATGCAATCGATTTGAACCAGGCATTACTCAGTCCTTCTCAATCACCTGTTAATGAGAATATACCTCAACAACTGACTGAGCCTGATGTATCATTCCTTGCTAACCCACCAACACAACCTGAGGAGGTTACACCCCTTGAGTTACAAGTAACTCTTGGTGGTAATCCAAGTGAAGCAGCCACTACAACTGTTGAACCCACTGGTTTACAGTTGGACAGTGGTTACATCAATAAGACTTCCTTGGAGGCAATTCCTTTCATAGCATCTCTGCCAACCACCAGTAGATTTATTTATCCTATTGGCAACATCAAAAGGTTGTCAAGTGTTGAAGGAAGAAGACCCCAGTACCAAGAAAAAGGGGCATCAGTGGTTAATATTTGGAGTAAACTCCCTACCTCTACCACTGATAAAACCACTGTTTGTGGGAAATCAGATGATCCCATTAAATTGGGTGATGATTTAAAATATCAGGATTTGACGGAACGAATTGAAAAGTTGGATACATCTGTTGCAGATCTTAAAAACATGTTACAGCAGGTGTTGAAAACTCAAAAGATGCAATCCACTGCTGTTCCACCTCAAGCACCTGCTCCACAACAGGCATCTGCTACAAATGAGCTCTGGAATCTATTTCAACCTTTTCTCCATCATTAAGCACAATTAGCAGATCAGCAACATGAAAAACATGTCCAACAGCTGAGAAATGCAATGGAGTCAAGGTTCAAAAACACTCAGGCTAATCTAAAGGCTCTCAAAACTCAGATCCTGCACACCACTGGCACTGCTCCTCCATCAGTTCTCTTCATTGATCAACTTCCCCCAGATAATGCCAAAAAAGGGGACAAAATTCAGGAGTGGAAAAAGAAGGGAATAGAGGATGGTATCTACCTTGCACCAGAAAATGCAAATAGGACCAAACAGATCCCTTTGCCAGATGGAAGCAAGAAAATAGATGTGACCACAAATGCACTTGCAGAAGCAGTTGCAAGTGTAAAAAGAGATAGAGAGGCCAAAAGGAAAGCCAGGGTGGATTATCCGGATCAGGGTACTTCAGGGTCAAAAGATAATGAAAATCTTGTTGATGAAAAGAAGAAGCCTACAAAAATAGTAAGGCTACCCAAATCCATTCCAAGCAGACGTTCAAAGTCTGTTTCAAAACCACCACATAAAACAGCTGTTGTAACTTCTGTTGTACCTACTACTGTTGGTGCTTCAGTGGTTTCAACATCTGCTCCCACTTCAACACACACCACATCCACTGCCTTACCACCATCACCACCAAAAACAAAATCACCTCCTGCCAAAAGGCAGAAGACAGCAGTTGTTACAACATCTGCTGTAAAGACAACAGTGGTTGGAACACCAGTTGTTTCAACAACTATTTGTCTATCACAAATCACTGCCACTACAACCACCACCACTGTTCCATCCAAAACATCATCAGCCCCTCCTCAAACAAAGAAGAGAAGGCTAATTCTCAAAGATGATGACACTTCACCACCTCAAATATCTTCAAAATCTTTAGCTCTTGTCACAATACCAAAACCAGTTGCTATCTCTTCAGTTCAAATGCACAAGCCCTTACCTCCTGCAGGTGTTCAATTTCCTCTTGAACTTGAAGCTGTCAGAGAAGAAATAAAATCTTTTTACTATGAGGATGACCCTGCCAAAAGGAGGTTGCCATCAATAAAAGGATATCCCTGGCCTAAAAATGTTGATGAATATTTGAAGATCAAGGCCAGGCAAGCGGAGGATATCTCAAAGAGAAACACACAAGGGAAATCTGACAGAGAAATTTCTAGACACTATCAATATCTGCTCACACAAGTCAGCTCCCTAGAACGATTTGCAAAAAATGTCAGTCAACAAATTTCAGAAAGAGCAGCTGAAACTTTGAAGAAAGACTACATTGAAAGCATAATGGCTCACAAGAAGTACAAAGGAGAGAGATACATGTACAAAGAGTGGACTGTTCCTGAGCTTGAAACTGAAGCAGCAAGAATTCAAGACATGATAAAAAGGAAAGTCACTCACACTCCTCCTGACTGGGCAAAGTTTAGAAAGAATGCACCTGACATACAGGTGGAACTGAAAAGAATGAGAGAAGAACTGGTTGCTGCTGAATATGGAAACAAAAGACAAATTGCTAGATGGAAAGAAGATGTGGTCAGGACAACCTACAAAAGGTTGGAGGAATTAAGAAAGAAAGATCCAAAAGTTCCTCAAAAGCCTGACTATCCTGAAGCAGAGGTTTCAAAAAGACCATCAAAGCTGCAAAACAGGAGAACCACTGCTCCAACTGGTGCAGCCATCTACAAAAGAAGGACACACAAACAGTTGGGAGCTGAAACAGTTCAAGAAATTCTTACTGGAAGAGCCATTGTACAAACAGGCACGTTGGTAATGTTGAAAGAAGAATTTGAACTGGAAAAATCTGCACATACTGCTCAGCCAGTTATGAACAGGCCAGCCTCACCAAATACCTCTGCAAATAAACATCTCCCAAGAAACCCACCAGGCTCAAAAATACAAAAGTGGGAAACTGACAAGCAGACCTGCGTATTGACCTTGCTCAGGTCTGGTGGAGAAGTGGAGAAAATATCAAGGGAACAAGCTCTTGGCCTGAGTCTTGAAGATTTGCAGGATCTCCTTGATCTTCCACTTAGCAGGGATGATGAAGACACAGATGCCCTTAACTTTGAACTATAGTTTAAAGGTCAAATAAGGGAACTGTTGATGAGGCAATAAATGTCCACAATAATGAAGAGTTTTGGCATTATCTGTTCCAGGGGGAGATTGTTGGGATTGAACCCTATCAGAGGAACAGCTAATTAAAGCCAAAACTGGATCAGAGCAGTGGATCCTAAATAAGCAGATGTTTACATACAAATCTCTCCCCTTGAAAGTGATTTCAACAACTACTGACCTCCTATCTGCTGATCTTGCTAAATGCTGACCTACAACTGCTGCTCAAGTAAAGACCTGATGAAAGACTAAAGCCCTGCTGATTCAATCTACTGCCTTAAGTCAAGCTCTGCTGATCCGGACAAGTACTGTTGGGTTCACAGCAGTAGAAGGTTGCAGCAGCTGATCAATAGTCTGCTTTGTTTTATAATGTAATAGCAGTAGTTAACACAGCAGTGTTTGTATAGATCAGAGGTTAGAGTTTGTTAGGAGGTTAGATGTCACTTTCATGGTGACGTCAGCTAAGATGCTCAGTAGTTTGCAAGTGCCTATAAATAGTTCAGTACTTTGTACTGTTCTATTAGCTCTTTTGCACAATCGTCTTCTTTGCACGAACAAACAACTGAGCTCTGGCTGAGGGGGAGTTTGCATTCATTCATCAATCATTGTAATCGTTACTGAAATAAATTCAATCTTCCGATTCATTGTGTAAAGATGTTTGATCAGAGTATTACTCTCGTTTGATTGTATGCAAAGTTTGTTTCCATCTTAAATTCCGCTGCACACTCATCCATTTTCACTTTAATTACAAACACAAAATACAATCAAAATCAAACTCAGATCCAACACATGTATATAACACCTATGGGGTTATTGATTCATAACGCTTTGAACATTTTTAAGCCTTCAGGGGGTTTTCATACAGATGTCATTTGCAATTGTCTCGTACATGTATACGGTGATGACATCCATAAGTTGTTTTATCTGAAGTCATTCTGAGATTGCGAGGCCGCTTAAACATTTAAAGATTATCGCATCCACTACAGGGGTATACGTTTCCTCGTAATCAACTGCTGGGATTTGGGAAAAATCTTTATGTTAAAATGTGTGCCTTACATCGCAAAAACTTATTATTTACGTTTCCTTTTATTTAAAGACACCTATTTATAACCTACTGGTTTGATGTCTATGGGTGTTCGAACCACTGGTTCGAAAACGTTTAGTTTGTCGGGCAAATTTAGTTCAACCTTAAGTCATGTAGCCATTTTGGCTATTTGTGTGTGTACACTCTTGCACACTTTCTATATACGTAATCCTTTTTTTTCATCGATTACATCTATTGCTATAGCATAATCAAATATATCATTTTACACGTGTTTCATTACGGTTCCATATTGTACTTATTTTGTACATAATTCATCGCGATCTCATATTTGTTTGGTACTAGAGTTTCTTTTAGAACTCCATTAGCCTCTTTTGGGGTTTTGACAACAACCTTCTTTAAGGTTTAGTATGCAACCACTTCTAGGGTTTTGTATGTAACCACTTATGGTGTTTTATGTGCCACCTTTTTTGGGTTACACCAACTGCGTTACTATGCTTTTTTTGTGTTTTGTGGGTTTTATCTTTTTGGAACCGATTTATCTCTCACAATTTATTAATATGATAATCATTTTTTGAGTACTTCCATTCGAGCAGATAAGTTTAAGCTGGTAGATGTGACTTTGTCACCTTATTTGTGTTAGTGAATGCATCTTGTATTTCATTTGTTATTATTTGCAAATACATGCTCTTT